>NC_084888.1:35731803-36070731 GCF_958979055.1 Alnus glutinosa | reverse complement strand
CATATGCATAATTTGAGACGCTAGTAGGATGTGCTTATATTATTTAAAATAAAAAATTAATAATTAATGTTACGAGGTGGCAAGATATAATCCAAGCCCGTGTCACTAATTAAAGTAACGAACATAATCATTACTTCATTACATCATGTCTAATTCTCTATCAACATCTGTTATTACGACACCATTAATTATTAACTAACGTGTCCTTTTGCTTTGCTTTAGTCCTTCACATGGTCAAAACAACCAAGATTGGCTTCTCTTCATGGATCACCTTCCTGCTTCTCTTCAAGCATTGATCCAGAGTGCTGAAGCTCTGGATCTTGATAGTCCTCTGCTGGCTACTATTACTGATAGTCCACATCACCATCATGGTGCTTTCTCTTTGTTAGGTCAGCTTCTTTCTCCCAAGCCTATCAATTCTCAATCAGTTAAGGATACACTTCAACATGCATGGAAATTTGCTCTTCCTATTTCGTTTGCGGTTGTGGGTCATCATAAGTATCTATTCGGTATTTCGAATCAAGCACATGTTCAAGCTATTCTAGATCAGGGGCCTTGGAATGTTCGTGGTTCACTTCTTCTATTAAAACCTTGGTCTCCTGATCTTGCACTCGACGAGGTCAATCTTAGCCTTTGCTCCTTTTGGGTTCAAGTTCATGGACTTCCAGGTCAAAATATGGCTGCTGTAAATGCTGTGATTATTGCTCAGAGGTTAGGTAAAATTCTGGCAGTAGATCACCATGATACGAAAGGTCTTATTTGCCAGCCTTTCTTGAGGTTTCGGGTGGAGTTAGATGCTACACAGCCTCTGCTTCCAGGATTTCATCTTCCACGTAGTGGATATGAACCTCTGTGGATTAGTTTCCGCTATGAAAGGCTTGGAGATTACTGCACGTTGTGTGGTCTTATTGGCCATAAAAGAAATCAGTGCAATCAACCGACAGCTCGGCATGCTCCGGAAAAATATAAAATTCCCCTACAGACATTTTCTTTGGTGGGACTACGGCCTGTTTCCTCTGCTTCGCGTGATGATTCAGATTCTGGGTTATCTTCAGTGGGTACTTCACCATCTTACTCGGATGGACGGTCTAGTCCTGCTCAGGGTGCTGATTTGGGACTCCAGCTGGTGCCTCTCCCGCATGCTCCTCTTCCTCCTTCCCGTGTGGACACAATTTTCGGATCCCCTGGCATGCAGTTCACGTCCCAAACGGCACTCCCACCTCTTGCACTGTTCCCCTCTGTAGCTGGTTCTTTTCTTCACGCAAGCTACGTGTCTTCTCCCCAGCACATGCATATCTTATCTCAGAATGTGGGTACTCAAGTGGGTGTGAATCCCTTTGGTTCCTCGAGCAGTTCAGATACTTCTATCAGTTCCTTAGCTGCCACGTCTTCCTTGGGATCATCCCGGTTGTCGGCTGCTGATAAAGGCAAATCCCACTTGATCTTTCAACCAACGACTGCCTCAGGTTACCTTGATCCCATCTCTTCCTTTCCCCCTTCGAATATATCGCATCCGTGTCCAATATCAGTCAGCCCTTCTCACACTTGTCCAGCCCATTTTGCTGACTTTTTGGCTTGTTGGCCATATCCATTCCCACCGAGGCCCACTTTCAACCCATCTCAAGCTTCATCGACACCTTCCTTTCTATCTATCATACCTCCTTCTTCTTCTGCCAATACCTCTCCCTTGCCGTCTAGGCCTTTGTTTTCTTCCTCCCCTATAACAGCTATTCCGATTTCTACTGTTTCTGCTGGCCATGGGAATATTGCTGCCCCTGGTTTCAGCCCTAGCCATTTCCCTTTTCAGCTTTATCCCCCTTATACTGCTGTTACACTATCACCTGTTACCCTTTCTTCCCCTCCTCCTCCTCAGTTGGCTTCATCTATTCCTTTTCCTGTTTCACCTATTCCAGCTTTTCACCACTCCCCTACATTCTCACGGTTTCACCCTTATACTAGACCGGCTGCTGAAATCAGGCCACCTTCTTTTCCATTAACCCCGGATGCTATTCGGGTCCGTTCCCCTTCACCGGCTCTGCAGTCTAAGCGTAAATGGACAGATGATAATATACCTCTGGCAGTTCTTAAGAAAACAAAGTCACACCACTTGTTTCCTGGGCTTTTATCTAATCTGGAGCAAGCAGCCATTTCACTAACGTCTCTGCAGGATGGAGATGCCTCGGTGGGATCTTTTTTGGCCATTGACTCTCAGTCTGATGCGCTTAAGGAATCTCTTCCTTCTCCAAGTACTCAGGGCCCTGTTCCCCAGCCAGTGCATCCAGAAAAAACTGCTCCAGTTAGGACAGAGCCGGATCTTGCTTTGGCCTTACAAAGACCCCTGCGCAGGTTCACACGAGCTGCTAGAGGGATTGATGTGTATTCCCAGCTCCAAGCTGCCCACTTGGCAGCTACCCACTCGGCAGCTGGCTCTTCTTCATACTCGGTTCCAGCACAGGAAACTGATAACAAGGGGGTGGACCAGGATGGTCTACCTCCCCATAAATGAAACTAATAGCATGGAATTGCAGAGGCTTGGCCCGGGCCTCTGCGATTCGCAGTTTACGGGCAAAGGTTCGAAAACACTCCCCTGATATTTTGTATCTATCTGAAACTAAAATTCCGCCATCTGCTGCTTGTTTTATATTGAATGGTCTGGGGTTTTTTTCAATGGTCCATGCTCCTCCTTGTGGTACTAAAGGAGGACTTGTGTTAGCATGGAAATTAGGGGTTGATCTTGAGTGTTTTCAAATTAATGTAAATATAATAAGTGCTTGGTGTTATTCTGATCCTCCAAATAATCCATGGATGCTCTCGTGTATATATGGTTCTCCTTATGCTTCGGGTAAACCTGAATTCTGGGATAATATGATGCAATTAGGTGCTAATTTAACAGTACCATGGCTTTGTATTGGTGATTTTAACATGATATTATCCCAGCAAGATAAGATGGGTGGTTTACCGTATGCATCTTCTTCAACAGATTCTTTTACTGGGTTTGTTAATTTATTTGGGATGATTGATTTAGGATTTACTGGAAATCCTTTTACTTGGTCCAACCATCGGGATGGCCATCAACTTATTCGTCAACGTCTGGATCGTGGTATGGCTTCCTCCCAGTGGATCCATCTATTTCCTTCTTTCTCCATTTTACATCTTCCTGCCTCGGGATCTGATCATAATCCGCTCCTATTGGAAACTGTTCATTCAGACAAAACATTGTCTAGGCCTTTTAAATTTGAGGAATTTTGGATCCATCATCCAGACTGCTATACAACTATTTCTCGGGCCTGGTCTTCATATTTTTTTGGCTCCCCTGGATTCATCTTAAATCAGAAATTGCGCTCTACTAAATTAGCTCTAAAGCTTTGGAATCGATTATCTTTCGGCAATATTCAACATCAGATTCATTCCTTGACTTCTCAGTTGGATGAGTTACAGAAATCATCTGTTTTATCATCTTTTTCGTCTCAGGAGTGGGGACTACGGAAGGCTATAGATGATTTAAGGAAGCATGAAGAAACTCTGTGGAGGTCTAAATCCCGCGAGCAGTGGCTCACGTGTAAAGACTTAAATACAAAATTTTTCCATCTCTCTACGCTTATTAAGCGTCGTCGAACTGCTATTGATTTTCTGAAATTATCTAGTGGAGCCTGGATCTCTGATCGTCAGGCTATTGGGACCACTCTCTGTGCTCACTTTGCTGAGCTTTTTACTACCTCCAATCCAGAATTTCCAGATGAGTTACTTAATCTTTTTGATACTGTTATTTCTGCTGAAGATAACTTGTCCATCTGTTCAATTCCATCGGAAGTTGAAGTCCATGATTCTGTGTTTAGTATTGGAGCTACTAAAGCTCCTGGGCCAGATGGGTTTACAGGAGTTTTTTATCAAAAATATTGGACGCTCGTTAAACCGGTGGTGCTAAGCTGTGTTTGGAATTTCTTCAATATGCATCATCTCCTAAAGGAACACAATCATACCTTTATAGCTCTTGTTCCAAAGCAGCTTGGGCCTTCTATGGTGCATCATTTTCGACCAATTAGTCTGTGCAATTTCATTTATAAAGTGATTTCCAAAATATTGGCGAATCGCCTAAAGGTTCTACTTCATTACTTCATCTCACCATATCAGTCAGCTTTTGTTCCTTCTCGCTCAATCCAGGATAATTCGATTATGGCACATGAACTTCTTTATACGCTGAAGTCCAAAAGAGGCCGTGGGGGTCTTATGGCAGTAAAAATTGATATGGAAAAAGCATTTGACAGAATGGAATGGAATTTTCTGTTGACTATTATGATTAAGCTGGGGTTTCACCCCACTTGGGTAAATTGGATCAGGATTTGCGTATCTTCCTCTTCGTTTTCAATCTTGATTAATGGCTCCCCTTTTGGGAAGTTTACGCCAACTAGGGGTTTGCGACAGGGTGACCCACTTTCACCTTTCCTCTTTATTTTGGGAACTGAAGTTCTGTCTCGTTTATTTCATCAGCAAGAATCCATTGGACTACTCAAAGGAATTCGTATTGCCAAAGCTTGCCCCCCGATAAATCATTTGCTTTTTGCTGATGATTTGATCATCTTCGGTAATGCTACTTCCTCAGATGCTAACTCCATTTCTGCCTGTCTCCAAAAATATTGCAGTTGGTCAGGACAAAAAGTTAATTCAGGGAAATCATCTATTCTCTTTAGCAAGAATACATCTTCTGCCAGTATTTCAAGTATATTGGGAATTATTCCTTTTAAGTTGTCATCTTCTAGCCCTTTCCATTTGGGTCTACCACTGTTTTTCGGAGCTTCTCGTAAGGAGGCTTTTCAACCTCTCTTAGATAAAGTTCTGTCTAAATTGAATGGTTGGAGGGCAAAGACACTTTCTCAGGCTGGGAGAACGGTACTCATTAAATCTACGGCTTCGGCAATTCCTGCTTATGCTATGAGTACATTCCTATTGCCTTCTTCCTTCTGTAATATTCTGGATCGTCGGTTCAAAGATTTTTGGTGGGGGTTTCCACCAGAAAAGGCCCGTAATCTCTGTCTCAAATCTTGGGACTCTATTTGTCTTCCAAGGAAACAAGGGGGTCTTGGGTTACGAAAGATGTCTACTACAAATTTGGCACTTATTACTAAGCTGGGATGGAAGTTTTTGCACTCTAATTCTTTATGGGTCGAACATTTGCAGAAAAAATATATTCACTATGGCTCATTCTTCACTACTTCCACTGCTACTACTGCTTCTTGGATTTGGAAAGGTCTTCAGAAATGTAAAAGATTTCTTGTTGCTGGGTCTTGTCTGAATGTTTCAGTAAATAGTGAAGACTGTATTTGGACAACATCCTGGGTTCCGTCCCTTCCATCCTATCGGCCTTCTCCCCGTAGTCCAAATTCAAGATTTCTTCCCCCCTTGTCTATCTCTGACCTGATTATGCCAGGAACTCGTCAATGGAATAAGCGTTTGCTTTCAGTTCTATTTGATCCTTCCTCGGCTGTGGCAGTTGGGAAATTACCGATCATGATAGCCTCTGCTAAAAGCTATCTCTGGACTTCTTCTTGTTCTGGGCGGTTCTCCACTTCAACTGCCTATCTTTCAATCTTGAATGATGATTTTACTGGGTCACATCTATGTCCTTTGTCTACTTTTTGGAGAGATATCTGGAAACTCCAACTAACGGATCGTCTTAGAATATTTATATGGAAGATAGCTTGGAATATTTTGCCAACTACTCAGCGGTTACAGTCAATCATTCCTACATATCATCCTGATGCTTCTTGTCCGCTCTGCAAATCTGGTCAGGATTCCATCAGACATCTTTTCTTTCACTGTCACTTTGCTAGAGTAGTTTGGCGTCTTTCACCTTGGCCACTTGATTCAACTACTTTCGATTCTCCTGATCTGCTTAACTGGATACGAATTATTTTATACCCGGATGTTTTGCTCAATATTCCTTTCTTGGAAAAGCATCAGTTTCAGGTCTTTGCAGCGATTACTTGTGACCTTCTTTGGTTTCATCGAAATAAAGCCTATCATGATGGGCTGAACTTTGATGCTCGTTCCATTGCAAATGTTATTTGCATTTGCTACCGTCAGCATTGTGATGCTTGGTCTGCTAAATTATTTCCTAAACCGGAAAAATGGATTGGGCCTCCATTACATTGGTATAAAATCAATTTTGATACTGCTATACGTGCCTCTTTTTCCTGTCAAGCAGCTATTTGTCGAGATAATAAGGGAAAGTTAATCAAGGTGGCTACTCAAATCCAGGCTGCATGTTCACCTAATAAAGGCGAGGCTTTAGCTGCTCAACTCGCTGTTTCTCTAGCATCATCCCTTCGCCTTGACCGGTTTATCATTGAAGGTGATTCTCAAATTGTAATCCTTGCTCTACAACAGCCAAATATTGTTCAAGATTGGCGTATCACTGACATCATCCAACAAACACTAGACTTGTTCCCTCCTGATTCGACTTGGTCATTTCGGAAAGTCAATAGAAGCGCAAACTTCGGTGCCCACTATGTGGCACATTGGGCCGCAGCTCGATTCCAGTCAAGCAGCATTCCCACATCCTCATCAGCCACCTCTTCTGCTACTACTCAGATTGTCAGTGCTATTTTAGATCCTGGGCAAAATTTCCTGTTCCTTAATAATTAGTTGTAATGTTTCAGTTGTAATGTTCCCTTTGTATTTCAATCGTATCTATATAAAAAAAAAAAAAAAAAAAAAAAAAAAAAAAAACAACCAAGATTCACAGTTTTATCCACGCGGTTCTCACGCTTCTGAGCGCGTGCGCTTGTCTCTGCTAGCTAGCAAAGGCCGTTTCTCATTATTTCTCCAACACGCGCGCTACGGAGAGGTGCGGGCATTGAATAGGTTGCCCATTTGTGAATGTTTGGTAATTGGGACTCAACCCCCCTTTCGCATTTTCTGGGTCAAATACAATTTGGCTTCTTAAATAATTGGCCAAACAAGCCCTACATTATTATCCTGAGAGGTTCTTATTCATTTAGAACAAATTGCTACTTCCAAACTTATCAAGCATCCTAGAGCATTAGCATATTCCACTTCCATTTTTCTATGTCGTTAAATTTTCAAAAACACCATATATTTCTTCAATCTCTAATTTTATTTATTTATTTATTTTTTTTATCTACTTTATCAAAGTATTTTCTTAATAATTTTGTATTTGAACAAATCTCTCTCTCTACACTTGTATGTATGTGTCGCACTTGTATTGGCCATCAGTGTATGACCATCCACCACATGCTTGTCACATTCAAACCCTAGTCTTTGCATTGCAATTTCTTTGTTTCGACCCAAACCCAAGTCTCGAACTTTATATAAAAAAAAACTTAAATATGTGGATTTCAAAATATTACATTAATTATTTATTTGTATAATTACTTAAAATGAGATTTTTAAATATTCGTACTGAAATGTGTTCCAAACAGAAAATGTTAAAAAAAAAAAAAAAAAAGAACTTCTAAATTTTTACCAGTCCGAACAGTGATGAACTACCAGAGACCAGCCCAAACAGATAAATAATTTATATTTATTACTCAAATTAGTAACTCAGACTACAAAATTGGTTAATATTTCTATAAGTCCAAGACTGGCAAGGAAGATATGTACCTGCTGGTAGGGATAAAACATAGGACATATGGCTGCAATTAGCAAGACCTTGAGTAATACGTGGGAAAGCACAGTTGCTGCCGGGCCGAATGGCTGACTGCTCAGCTCACAGAGAACCCGTGAATTACACGGTGATCAGAGCATTACTTGCTCTACAATGACTTTTGCCTCCACGGGGAATCTGAACCTTGTGTGACGTGGCACCAGTACAGATTCGTTGGCTCAACTGTCATCAGTCTCTCCGTTTCTTCTAACGGGGCTCCCCTCCCATCGTTAACGGGTCGGCGTGTCTTTTTTACTTTTTATGACTAACTATCTCACGTCGTTATAAACGCCACAGTGAATCCCGGACTCAAAACCTCCTATCAATTGGAATTTAATGAATTTCCCGCCAAGATAAAATATTGTTTTTTTTTTTTTTTTTGGTTTGTTATTTAGAAATATAAAGAAAAAAACAAAAGAGGAAGCTGTGGGGCAGTGGGGGCGAGGCTTACCTGCCGAAAAGGACTGCACCACCGTTAGTCAAATTAGCGGGAATATTAATTTTAACTTTTTTGAAAAATTTAGGGCACGTGGATAAGCATGAATTCCCTTAAGATCCATAGCTGTTTTATAAGGGTAACTATTTGTTACGAGGTATGCTCCTATCTTATCAACATTTTATTATTTTGATGTGTCATTATGAATATGCACTTAAATCGATTTTAATTAAAAAGAAAATTAAATTTAAAGTGAATTGACAATTACACTTAGGTCTTGTTTGGTTTGCGGATTAGACCCATGGAAAGGAATAGCTATTCCTACGGAATAGCTATTCTTTTGTTTAGTTGTATATTATTTAAGGGAATAATTATTCCCACGGAATAGCTATTCCCTTACGAAGAGGAATAGGTATTCCACTCAAGGTATTCCACTCAAAAATGAGTGGAATGCCTATTCCTTTCCTATGGGAATAAATTAAATTCGTCTTTTGCCCAAAAACCCCAACCTTCTCAACACCCAAGTCTCTTATCCCTCTCTCTCTCTGTTTCTCGACTCATGGTGTGTTTTGATACGAAATTTTGACAATAAAATATAATTCTGATTCTACTTTTTTCAGAAATAAATCATATTTTATTCAACTTTTTAAAAAACAAATTATATTTTATTCAACTTTTTATAAACAAATTATATTTTATTCAATTTTTTTTCTAAAAAGTCAAATTTCAAAATTCGCAAACAAAATAAGAATTTAATTCTGATTTCAAAAATTCATCACTCAAATGCACCATCAATATCTTTCTCCATCTCTGCAATTATATTCTCATCCCCCTCTCTCTGTTTCTCAACCCAATTTAATTTGTTGTGGGGTAGTCTTTCTTCTTCTTCTTTTTTTTTTTTTTTTTTTTTTTTTTTTCCTCCTCCTATGATTTAGCCTACAGAATGCACTTAGACGTAGCAAAACGAGTACCTCTTAATATCGGGGGGACTCCAATTGCTTTGAGGAGGTTTGAGAAAAACTTTATAAGCAAAGAACGAATGTTTGTTACTGAAAAACAAATAAAAAATAATAAAATAAAGAAGGCTTTGTAAATGATTTATTTTTTTTATGATGATTATGTTTTTTTTTTTTTTTTCTCTTATAAATCGTTTTACTTTGTAAGCAAAGAATGAATGTTTGTTGCTGAAAAACAAATAAAAAATAATAAAATAAAAAGGGCTTTGCAGATGATCTATTTTTATTTTTTATTTTTTTATGATGGTGATATGATGATTATGTGTGTGTGTGTGTGTGTGTGTTTTTTTTTTCCTTATAAATCATTTTGTAGCGTAATTGTATATGAAAAAAAAAAAAAAGAAGCCATGAACTCTATGAAATTAAAAAAAAAAAAAAACAAAAAAGGTCATAGTATGATTGTTTATGTTTCTTAAATAAAGAAAAAAAAATGTCCTCAAGAATAGAAATTATATTTGTATTATAAGGGTATTTTAGAAAATTTGATTATAATATGATTCCATTCACCAATGTATTGCACTGTACCAAACAAATTAATACATATGCAATGTTCTATTCCACCGTTACAACCAAACAAAATAATATGAATAGTTATTCCATTCCACCTTCATCTATTCCCATGAATAGTTATTCCTTTTCCTAATGGAATAGATATTCCGCAAACCAAACGAGGCCTTAACATAATAAAATGATTGTGGGACGAGCATATGCTATTTAGAATTTCTGATTTGTTATTTGGTTGTGTTTATCATTATTGAGAACAATTCTTTTTTAAGAGTAACTTTGAATGAATATTCCTATAAACAAAAAAAAAAAGAGAAGGAAATAACCATTCCTCATGGAATGGAATAACTTTAAAAACCATTTAAAAAATATTCATTCTTTTTTGACCCAAAAAGAAGAAGTATTAGTGGTCTCTCCCATGCCTAACAAAACATTTCGGGTGGTTGCCGTCACCCTTAATAGCGTATCGGAGGTGGTAACTACCCCTAGAGGTTTTGGTGAGGAGTTGGCTGGCCATCCATAAAGAGACAATGAATACCTATTTTTTTTTTGTGAATAGAAAATAAAAATGGTTTCTTAAAAATAAAATTTTGGAATAGCTTCACAAAAATGTATTATCGAATTATACGCCGTTTTGAGATAAGAGTATTGAATTATCAAACGTCTCAAATTAATGTATCCAAATTTTTAAACGTCTCATTTAAGAGTACTCTGTTAGAATTTACTGTTAAATCATGCCAAAATTCATAAAATACCCATGTATTTATTTTTTAAAAAAATTTATAAAATTTTTCAAATATTCAAGTATGAGTATTTTTGCAAATTCTTTTATTGAAAAATTCTGAAAAATATCTAAATCCTATCATTTTTTTTTTCCTTAAAAAAATGGATATTTTGAGAATTTTGACAGGATTTAATATCAAATTCTAACTGAGTACCCTTAAGTAAGACGTTTGAAAATTTAGATACACTAGTTTGAGATGTTTGATAATTTAGTACCATTATCTCAAAACGAGGTATAATTTGATACTCTTTTGTGAAATTATCCTTAAAATTTTTAAAATTATAATATTTTGAAGAATTTGGATGAAATCTAATTCATTTCCAACTTTGTTCATTTCTCATAATACTCATTTTTATTCTTTGATAATCATTATTCTAATATACTAAAGCCTAAAGTTAACACTTAATGTTATTTTCTGAAAATAATAATTATTTTCATGTGTAGGCACTCTCTCTCTCTCTCTCTCTCTCTCTCTTTTAATTATTTTTAAGTAATACAAGGAAAGGGAAAGGGTTTTGCGTTTTGGTAAGTTCGCTTCAAAAAATAAAAAATAAAAAATAAAAAATAAAAAATAAAAAATAAAAAATAAAAAATAAAAAATAAAAAATACATTTTGGTGAGTTGGATTTTGGAATTACGAGTTTTGAGGAGGGTATAATTGGCTTTTGGAGTGAGGCCAATTTGCACTACGTGGGCGGCTAGTCAAATTGGAGGTAAAGACGATTAATTGTGCCACTCACCATCAATAAGGCGTGTGTGTCACGCTCCGAAAAATGGTCTTAGACCAAAAATTTGAATTAAATTTGTTGGATAAGGAGTTTTTCCTTTCCAAAGATTATGGCGGCTCTAAAGTACTTCGGTGCAGTTTGCAGCTCATCATGCGACACACGTGACTTCAATTTTACCCACAAATTTTTTTAATTCTTCCCCAGAATCAATTTATCATAAGGAACGAGCTAAAACAAATATGAAAAATGTTATATATTATATCTCATTTTACTTATAATACTCATTAATTTTTGAATTTTTTTTTTAATAATGACCGTTTTAAAGACAGACTGACACTGAAAAAAATAAAATAAAATTAGAACCTGAATATTATTATTATTATTATTATTATTTGTAAGTTGAATATATTATTATGTTTAGAGTATAATATAAAATTGATCATGTTAATCACCCCGCTGCTGCTAGCGCGTGGGCATAATACACAATGCACAGAACACACTGACGGACAGACAACTGGGTGGTGGGGCCTGTCTGCCGGCCAGCCTGCACTAACTACTTCCTGTTGAATACTTTCACATCATTTCGCTATTATTAATCATATATTTTCATATGTATATATAATTACGAGGCATTGCTTCTTGTTCCCGCAAAAGATGTTTTGAATTTCCCGCCGAAAGCCCAGCGAGTGCGAGACCCAATCCAACTCAACCGTCGCTTTCAAATAATATCGAAGACGAGGAAACAGATGTGATATAAATATTGTGGATTATGATCATCTTTTTCTCGTCGTTCGAAATTTGAACTCAACGGTCAGATTTCTTTTGCAGCTATCTCCCACTAGCTGGGGGCAGGCCGAAGCTTCATGCTGATAAAGTGATAAGGCCTCTCTTTTTTCTTCTTTTTTGTTGGTTAGTTGGTACAAAGAGTGATTTGGGACCCCTTCGTTTGTTTTCTTTTGAAGATAATTTACGTGCCACTTTGTAGAAATGGATATTTCATTTGCTCCTTTGAAAATTTCACTAGAAGAATAATATCGCATGGTGTTGATGGATGTGGGCACTACTACATCTTTGAACAATGGGGACAGACATATTTGGATGCTTAGGAAAAAAATAAAAACAAAGATTTGGATCGATTTCAATTTGGCTTACCGGATTGAAATATGCCCAATTTGTGAATGAGAGGGAGCCTCGATGGGTCTCGCTTGTTCGAATGGTTTAAGGTACAAGGCTTATTTGTTCGGACATGTAGATTCTTTCGAAACTCTTTTCAATTGCCTGTTCAAATGAACTACAATTTAAACAACTAATTACAAGAGATTCAAATCCTTAAATAGTGCATTTTTTATTACAAGTTTTTTTTTTTAAATGACTTGCAAAGATTATTCTTGAACATGGAAAAGAATTGCCGCAATTTATATAAGGGTGCGTTTGTGATTGCGATTTCGTAGACAATAAGTGCAATTTTAAACCAAATCGCATAACATAAATCGTTTGGGAACTGCGTTTTTAAAAATTGTGATTTGAAAACGCAAAAAATCTGTTTTTTCAAATCGCATGTAAGATGGTGCTTTTTTGAAAACACAAAATTTTAAAGGCTAATTTGCGATTTTAAATGTTAAACTGCGATTTTGCCAAACGCTTAACTGCGTTTCTAAAAATCACTATTTTCAAATAGCACATTTTAAAATCATGATTTTAAATCTCAAACCCAAACAGACCCTAAGATTGATACTACTTTAAAATTCAAAATTATCTCCAGCTCTTAATATTATAATTTATTCCTTAACTTGATATTATATTAGATTTTTTGACCAACTATGTCGTTTTGATGATAACAATTCACACAAGATATAATACCAGCTTCTCAACCAACATAATCCTGTAGACGTTGCAAAATAAATATTTATTTTTGTTAGGGCAAATATACACTTTTGGAGTTCCTAAACATTCACAATCCTTTTAAAATCGATTTTTTTTTTTTTTTTTTTTTTTTTTTTTTCATTTTAAGAAGTTATTTTAATTTTATATCTGTCCTTAATACTCGTACGTACTAGTTTGATGTAATATATATTAAATATTTTGTGATAGAATTGAGTAATAAAACAAATATATGGGGATTGGTTACTAACAAAATTTCTATCATTTTCAATCAAAAAAATATTAAAAAAAAGGCCCACTTCTTTGCTAGCCTTGTTTGAGTCAAAATAGAGTGGACTAATTAACTAGGGTTTTTATTGTAAGTAATTCTGTTAATTTTGGCATTGACAAAGGATTTATAGGGTCACCCCTCGTTACCCTAGCCCCTAGGGGAGTCATCATAGGAAAGGAGACCTTTTATAGTTTTTTATTCTTATCTAATTCGTAATTTGTCAAATAAGATTGACCTTTTATTTTTATAATATTTCACACATCACTTGTTTGTGAAAAGTTGCAACATATCCACATAAAAAAATATTATAATATTAATTTAATAATTAAATTTACCTGCTTGAACTTAGGATACTGATACAGGGGTTCACCTAGTTTTCTAAGTGGGGCCAACAGGGGAAGGTGAATCCAGTGTCCTATATTATTAGGGGCACCTACCCCACGACCCACAAGATCGAGTAAATCTTAAGCTTCTTTCGTGCATGATCCTCAGCCTTTTTCCTGCTCCACGTGTCCTCTTTGCTGTCAAATTTTGATTGGGTGGGCCGTGCTCTCACATGCCACCCCCACCCACAGCCAACTAATAGCTTTATTGAGAGATGTCGCGCTCTAAAAATGTTCCTACTTCTCAGGTTTTCTTCTAATTCAGTGGGGACCCACATAGAATAAGAAAAATGATCACAACCGCACGATCCGTGCGTTGGGGATGGAGTGATTTTCAAAATTCGAAACGCAGTGGTGTGGGTCCCACAATCACATGCATTTGGGAATAGGGATTAGATTCAAAGATTGGTTTGAATGTGATCAAAACAAACAATAATATGTACATGTCACATGGGCAACATCTAGACGGTCAGCTTCATGGAAGAAGTGCACGTGTGGCCTGATTCTCGGCGTTTTGTGGACTGCTAAATTTTCAAAGGCCACGGTGGTCGCACGCTCACATGCTCCAACACCCCCCCCTCCCTAATGTCCAAATAATTAAAGTTGGATACCATTCAATAAAACAATTGTTAGAGATATTAGGATTTTGGCTGGCAACCCAACAGAAAGGACAGGTGCATAGTCTACTCGCTCGGGTCGCTTCGAGTCGCAACTCAAACTGTTCGGAACGCTTTAACTTTGTGTTTATCATCTCATTTTTTGTTTGAATTGTGTGCAATTAGATTATTAAAACAAAAAGCTTAGAAAAAACAAGAAAAATCGAATAACATAATAGTGCAATGGCGGCATGGTGGCGATTTGTTCCTGGCGCGTGAATTGTGTGGTATCGCAACCGGTGTTTGGATCCTCTAAAATTTATATACCACTTTAAAACTTCTTCATTAATAGTTTGGTTCAAGGCATCCGTGCCAGGAATTATTGAGCTCACATCTTTGAAAGCATTACTCCCGCATACTTACGTTCTTAGGCTTTTATTTGTATTTGGGTTGCTCAGCCCTAATTACTGTTAAAAAAAAAAAAAAAAAAAAGAGAAAGAAAGAAAGAAAGAAAGAATTTATGGTAATCTTTCATATAAATAAGAGCAAAGTGACATTGAATTGGAAGGTGATTTGTTTACTTGGCTCAAGATCCTCAATTCCAATAGTTGAAGGGTTCTCAATGTTAATTAACCAGCCACAAGGGGAAAAAAAGGTTTCCAAATCATATTCACGCAGAATTGGAAAATGATTTTTCCCCTGCAAACATTCTCACTTGAGTATTTCTTGTCTTTTGTGTTGGTGATATACCCTACTATCTATTTATTTCTTGCTTTTGGTTTTTCTTTATCATATTATTAATTATCCAAAAAAATAAAAAAGATATATCCCTTTTTGTGTAAGCATATTATTTCATTATTGCACCAGATAAATTACAAATCGTATTTTTCTTTCTTTGTTTTTTTGTCTAAAGAGAGCAATTTCAGTTGACCAAGATCCCTCTCATATCAGCCTCCATAAAAGACAAGCTGGTTGCCAATGCATAAATAAAAAAGATGACCATGCTTGCTGGGTACGTTTGTGGAGTAATCCCATCACCTTCCCTTCCGATATATCCATGCTCAAAAAAAATTATGTGGTCTCTTTGTAAGTAAATTGGCACATTTGTCGTTGCCATTTAACATGTTAAATAAAGCTGTTAGAATATTAATTGAATAATTAAATTTATTATTTTATATTTGCTTGAGCTTTTAAGATAAATTATGACGATTCAGCAAGTAATAATTGAAAAAGGTCTTTCCTTGAATATGGATGGTATCAAAGCAAAAAATATTGAGATCAAACATTGTTAGTCATTGGTCGCTTTTCATTTTAATTAAATACTTTATATGTTAGACCTCACTCATTCAAATTGTACTTATTTCTTTGTCTTTATATCGTGAATGTTTTCATACCACAAAATAGAAGGCTTTAATGTTGGCCGGTGTACCCATTCCGCAGCGAAAAACACATAGATTAGAAGGAATCTTGGGTGAAATTTGAGTTTGTCTTGAATAATTTTTAATAAACCTACCTGATCCACTGAATTTGGCTTTGCCAAAACTTGTCTCTAGCTCTGCCCACCGCAAGATGGATTTTAATATATATATATATATATATATATATATATATATATATATATATATATATATAGATATATATTTTCTAATTTAGCCAAGAAGACAAAAAAAAAAAACAAGGGATCGGGCATAATCATCCAAAAGTAGAAGGGATTGGGGATACTAACAATTTGCTAGTTGCTTGCACTGAATTGGGACCTCATCTTTGGACCCATTTTCTTTGATGTTGGACCGATAGCGTATAAGATTGTAACCAGACAGTGGGATGCATATAGTGAGGGAGATGTCAATGTCTTAACCTTCTGTATCATGGGCTTTTGTGCTTCCTCGTCATCACAACATGTGTAATTTATATGATATGTCTCGTAGTCGAGCGCAAACGGGACAGGGAATGGTTGCACATGCTGCTTTGCCTTTTGGTGTGCTCAGTTGTAACTTCTAAAGCACATTCCCTGTACTCAAAAATCTGATACAATATGGGACAGAGTGGGTTATTCAGGGTAAACATCTCCGACAATTGTGAGAGAATGTTTATGAGACTTACCTGTCTAAACAAGTCTCGGGCCAGTGAACCCCAAAAGCCTTCTCCCATAAGTCCGAATGCTGGGTATTCAGGAAATATACCTAATACTGTCAATTCTTTAGGTAAAGATAAGTTCGCTACAAATGGATCTGCTATATTTGTCCTCTCACATTCAAGGCATTGTAAAAGTTTTGCTGTTGAATGAAAGCATAATCAACGAACTAAACTACCCAATAGGCTTGGCAACTGTCGCACGAGTCCATGATTTAGGAAAGCTTACTACAGATTGTTTGCACTGCCCTCAAGCTCATGTCCACACATCACTCTAAATCATTAGACTCATGGCGCCTTTGGCATAACGTATTTTAAGCAATTTTCAATGTCAACAACTTTTTTTAAAAAACAGATCACTTAAAATACGACATATCAACAAATATGAACTAGATATGAAGAGTGCATTAATTCATTCCTATACAAGAGTTCTAAAGCCTTGATGCCCAACCATGAGGGAAACTTAACATCTTGGAGGTTTAAACAGAAAAATGGACAGTTAGCTGTCTTTCAGAAATGAACCCAGAACTAATGCTACTCAGGTAAAACGAGAGAGAGAAACCAGAGCCAAGGAAAATAATATAATCAATAAGAGCACAAATTTATGGGGTTTGTTTGTGGATAGACATATCCCCCATTGTTCTAGGAAAAGAGGTAGCATGTCGGGAGGATTGTTTTTGGGAGATTTTAGAAAAAAATTGTCTTCAATTATGAATTACATTGCCACTTTGACCAAACTTCAACATCCATCTGTTGCGGCCTTGGCCATATCGTGCCCACCCAACTAATAATAACAATAATTAGTTTACCACTAACATGCAACAATTAACAAGAGTAAAATTATTTAGTAAACTATTATACGACTGCCATAAAATTTGATGATGTGACAATAAAAATCAGCAATTAAATCGATAGTTGAAAAAAAGAAAAAGAAAAAAAAATCAATAGCTAATTTTTGTTGCTATATCATCTAGTTGCAGGACGATAATTGTATGATAGTTTACTAAATGCAACAATATGGACAACGCTGCCAGCCTGAATAATGTTTGCATTAAACAATTGGCTTCCTACATTAGTTCAATGAAATATTAACAAATGAAAAGGGAAAGGGTGGAGCCCCAAAAATGTGGAGGGACAGCCCCAAAACAAGGGCCGAACCTGCTTTTGGGGTCTCTCTCTCTCTCTCTCTCTCACACACACGCATGGGCTCACATAAATATTCAACTAGCCACTTGCAGATGCATAAAACATGCATGCTTTTAGGCCAAACACAGACTTCCAGGTTGACACGAGGCTGAGTGATAGTGAGGCTACCTTTAATACCTCACGAGGAACACATGAACAAGGATAATGCTTGTCTTGAAAATAATTGCTACATGAAAGTTACCTGCAAAATCTGCAATCCTTTCCGGCGTCTATTTTTTTGCAAAATATCACCACTTTGATCATACATACTACTCTTATTCAACCTTCGAGCATCAAACATAAAAATCTTGTATACCAATGGAATATAGGCACAAGGAACAAATAATAGTGATTAATGGGCAATCAAACACACACATACGTATACACACAATTAGAGAGAAGAGCGCGAGAGCGAGAGCGAGAGAGAGAGAGGGGATTAATAAGTATTACACAGAAAAAATACAGCCAGTTATGAAACTATAACTCGATCAATCTTAATTAATTCATGTTTAGTACTAAACTTGAGCTTTCATAATCTACCGGAAGGCAATACAATTGCCAGCATTATGGGGGGAAAATGCACAATTTACAATTAAATTCAGTAAATATTACATGGTATTATACAATCCGTATTTGATTTGTATAAATATTGTACAGAGAAACGATATATGCAATCCCAAGTGGATGCCATATGTGGTGATTAATGTGATATTCAAGCCCTTATTCCTTAATGTACATGCTATACACAAACAAGTTGTCATATATGCAAAGAATTGATTCAATAAGCTAGGGAGATACAAGAAAAGAAGTCATAAATCTATATTGACATCTGAAGGAAGTTGCACTGAAGGACTGTTTTGTTTCTCACTCTTCTCCAAAGATATCTGCATGGACAACCATAACATAAATGTGATAATCAGTACAGTTGAAATTTTATATCAAGCATAGATTTCTCTCTTATTTTCTTCCTCTATATTTACGAGTTAAAGCTCCATTGAACTAATTTATTTGGTCAGATCTGCGCTTAACCCACATAAAAGATAGATGCAGCCCTAGCACCCAAGATAAAAAAGAACGCTTCATATCAGAGGAAATCCTGGCTTCACTTAAGTACAGGCTTAGTTCAAAATCTTAACACCACTTACTAATTTTTACTTCTTTTTTTTTTTTTTTTTTGGGTGGGGTGGGGGGTGGGGAGAAGGGGTTACGTAGGTGACAATTTGAATATATTGAGAGAACGCAAAATTTGTTGATGATTTTCATATACTTCTTTAGATTCCCAACTAAAGGGTTGTGAGGCTCTAGCATTGAGATAAAAATGGGGGGATGCACGGACTCATTAACAGTACATTTACAACTGGTTCCATATTGTTAAATACTTATTAGGTATATATGTATGGGTTCACATGTTCATATGTCAACGCAAATATTGTGGGCAAATCATTTCAATAAATAATTCCTACATTACAAGGTAAGGTATTATACAAGAGAAAAAGGCAGCAAAAGTTCACTGACCAAAAGAAGATCCTCATCAGTACCAAAGCATTTTCGTGCTTCTTCTAGGCACTTTGACGAGACTCTCTTATGTTTGCTGCAAAATATGCACAATATTCCAAGTGAATATTTCCATTATAATGTGAACAAAGTTTGAAACTTAATTTTGCACCAATAATCTAAGAAGAGCTTGAAACTTTATGCAGGCAAATTCACTAAAAAATTCATAATTATCAAATCTGGATGAATAGTGGCTTGACTTTTTGAGCACTATCAGATTTATTTCAGCATAAGAGGAAGATAAAGATGTTCAGTGCACCATCCTGAAGTAACAGGTTTAGCTTAACATTTGAATCTTTTTTGTGTATGCATACAGATAGTAACCCTGATATAAAGCTACACGGATGCTTAAACTCCCTGTAATAGCAAAAGGATGCTGCAATTTCAGCAAATTGAACGCATGTATGCATGCCACTGCACCGCAGTTTTTAATTAATCTCGTCATATAATCACCATATATGATTATACAGTGATCGATGGAAATGGTCATAATTTGTGATAAACTTTTAAAAGTACAAAACAGGAACTGATAGCAAGAAAATTAATAACCTTCTTGAGCTTCAAATACTTGGCCCATTACACAACCTACAGTGGTTCATGACTCCTAAGAAGAGGTGTTATTGAACAGAGGAGAGTACAATTCAACCATTACCCAACTAACATTTGGAAACTTCAAAAAATAGCAACAAAACAAGGAAGCAATTTATGACTTTTTTCCCCACTTTAGTTTTTGGTGCTGGAGCAAAGCACATGGTCCAGACTACACAAAGATCAAGAAAGATATGGACAGTAAAAATATAGCCAAAATCATTATAAAAAGAGATGCATAGAAGGAAACCTGATTGTATCGTTGTAACTCTTTTTTTAAGTTAAGTTATTGGTCTGCTCATGAATTTTCTTATTTGTCATCTTGTTTGGGGAAGTGGATATGTTTGTCTATTTTGTGTATAATGACAGAATGGTATATGAATTTAAAAGATTTCACTGCAAAATAGCTCTCCAACTCTGAGTTTGTCATCATGCTCCCAAAAGGTAGATACTTAATAACATCAAACCAAAGGCACCCATTAAGATGCTAATCATAACAGCTGTCTTGTTCTTACAAAGAAAATATTCCTTTTCCACTGAGATCAGTATGATGGGATATAAAGATAAATAAAGATAATACCTGGAACTTGCAGGATCTCTAATCTCAAACTCATCTGCATCAGTGTCATAGCCACAAATCACAACATAATGACCTATAAAAGACATTAAAAGTGCAGAGTTTACATCTCAGCAAGGGAGCATGAGTTCTTAATTATGATTCTATTAATATAGTGCGAGATTGCAAATTCCTGAGAATGATTGCTTTAATATACTAAGATAATTGTAATCATCAAGTATACATAATTAACAAATTAGAAAAAGAAAAGAGCCACTCACCAGTATAGCCAGAGTTGCTGGCAAAGAAGTCGCTGAAAGTTAAATTCTCAGCCCAAGACTGACTGCAAATCAAAATATTTGGCAGAAGCATTTAACATTAGGTCATTTTCCCAGTCGTACATTTGTTTAAACTAAAAGTTCATTTCTATGAAAAAAGATGCGAAGCCTTTAGGAGAGAACATACAAAGCAAGATAATAAACAAAGTGAAAAACTTTGGCACAAGCATATTCAGGAATCAGGAGAACATACAAAGTAAAGATAATAAACGAAGTGAAAACTTTGGCACAAGCATATTTACAAGAACATACAAAGTAAATGTAATAAACAAAAGTGAAAACTTTGGCTACATGAAGCACAGATAAACTTGGTCATAACAGCAAACACATTATAAGACCTAGATGTCAAACAATAACTGCAACTGTATTGATTAAAAGAGAATCGAATTTAAACAGAAAAAAAATAGAATGAAGAAATTACATGAATCCCATACCTCAACTTGGATTGGTCGACTAATGCAATTGCAATATACTTCCCCGATAAAATCAAGAATGAAATTTCTTCACCGTTGATTGACCTGCACTGTAAAAGAAAAGATTCATTGACTTGTTCCAAATAAATTGTCGAACAATACCTGAACAAAGAATGTGTTGATTTGGGAAAAGAAGATAAGCGTGACCAAAGTTTTATGTATTTTAATGGGTTTCTTCCAACTAATCTGCCCCTAGACTCAAAAGTTTATACAGCCCCAATGGGAACAAAGATACTTTCAACTTCAGGTACTTCAACTGATTCTCAAAGAAGTCCAAATAAAATACAAATATGAAGGAAATCAATTCATTTACTTCTATACGAAGCCCCAAATGTTACTTTAATTATATAACTAACCAAAATCTCCCACTCACAGTTTTTAGCTATGAGATAAATTTGCTACACTAGAGTCTACAAAAGGAAAATAATTTAACCATGTAAAAAGCTATGATGGTTCCATAATGCACACTGGGATGAATAGATTATACCTGTATTTTAATTCCATCTTCCAGTGCCTTTTGAAATAGCATATCCACTCGCACCAGATCATTAGGTAACTGCTCCTGCACAATATCCAAACTGTAACTTTATGAGTATTAGAGTGACAGCAAGACAAACTAACTTGTATATCAATCTTAACAACAGTGCTTTGCAAGTTCCCCAAATAAATTATATATATACCATGGATGAGTTGATTAA
This sequence comes from Alnus glutinosa, assembly GCF_958979055.1. NCBI lineage: Eukaryota > Viridiplantae > Streptophyta > Magnoliopsida > Fagales > Betulaceae > Alnus > Alnus glutinosa. The sequence continues at coordinate 36,048,944 of NC_084888.1, read as the reverse complement.
ATGAGTCTAAAAATATATTATAAATATAGAAATACTTAATATCTAGTCCTTCGACACAGTATCCTTAGACACAGTATCCTTTACAAATTCATGTGACATATATATAATTAGAGAGCACAAAAAAAAAACTTATATGTATCCTTAGACAATATTTTTTTTTTTTTTTTTTTATTTTATTTTTATATTTAACAATTACTTCACCTTCACAAGCATGCATGGCTAAATTGAGTATGCCATATTAAGACAAAATTTTTAAAAATAATAGAATGCGTGTTTGGTGTATAATATTACATATTATAAATCTTGGAAAACCCTTTCTCCCTAACAGAACATGTGTGTGTACAAATAAATACATATGTACTATATATGTATGAATGTGCTATATGATCGCAAAGTATATACTATCCACAATAGTGTTCGCGCCATTAACATGCAAGTTTGCTCTAAACTGACATGCAAACCATGGGGTCTGACATGTTCTAGCACCACTAATAACCACTTTAGAGTAAAAGTTTGATACAAAATTATGAATAAAGAAAACAGATTAGACAAAAACAACTTGGCTGTTGCTTGTATTGTGGTAACACAAAAAACTGCGATTAGATATAACTAAGCATTGATTATATACTTCAAAGCACTATACAGATAATTCACATCCTTTCATCATGTAAGATAATTTGTAACCCTCATTCTGTATAGACTAATACATGCGTGTCAAGCATAAAAATCCCTAATCATAAATTTGTAATCTCCAACAACAAACAAGATAGCAAAAATATTTTATTTTTATTCTTTTGCTGGGTAGGAAACCTTATAACAATAAACTACTAAGCCTTTAAGAAAAATCCACAAATGTGATGGAAATCACCTGGTAAAATGTTTCAACAGAATAGCTTGGATTTGCTCCAACAGTTACTGTGAAGAAGGAAAAATTAACAGGAAACTTATGAAATAGATATGCGAGATCAACGGTCCAAATGCTGCAAACAAAGTGTCGACAAGGAGACATATTAGAAATCTTCCGCATCAGCTTATTTGATTCTGTGACTCCTATATCATGTATGAAACCAGACACATCCTTAGACAAAGATGGAGCAGCAAGCATCCACATGATAATCTACATTCATTCAACATTAACCATTAAGCTTATCAATCAGTACAAAATCCAAGCACTAGGTCATTCAATGAGTCAAGATGACAAGCTCTGCATGTTATGCAAAACTTTAATTACACTGATAAGCTATGGCATAACTTCTACATTGAACATGATACTATTTAACACCTTCGAACTTTTGAGACACTAATCACCAAGAACCAGACAGATTTAAAGACAAAGTCAAATAACTCGAGTATGAGTTCCTAAGAGATCAAAAAACTATTGTTGCCATACAATAACATACCTCCCATCAAGATGAAACATTACGATTGAAATAAATTGGTAAAACACACAAGGAATTGAAGTCATAAATTTTTGTTAAGTAGAAAATCACCTCTTTGTGCAGCATAGCTCCACCAACCCCTGAAAATTGCAGGAGCTAATGCCAAGAGTTCTCAAAACCATCAGAACGCAAGCAAGACCACAATCCCAAGAATACTGCTGGTTTATGTGGGGGACCTATATGCACCAACAGACCCACCTTAATAAAAACTCAAACGAAACGAAGCCAAACGGTAACATCAATGACCACTAGACTTCAATTTATTGGCAGAATCACAATGTACTACTCACTTCAACAAAGTACGAGCGCGGCAAGCTCGTATTGTGGCGTAATTCTACCAAACTCAAACCATCTCCTTCCGATACTTGTGGTTCTTCTTCATCGGTCTTGAGAATCTTGTCGAATAGAAAATACAACGGCCACATGACAATGACCTAATTAACAATGAATCTCTCGCCACAGCGCTAAAACTCGCAGATACAAATAAATATTCCTGAGCATGAATACAAAACAATAACATTTCCAGCATATGAGAAGAAACTAAGACTGAAAATTTTCTTTTGCTACAAACCGATTCTAAACGATAATTGTCAACCACCAATTCACGGACTAATTAAGAAGAAACGGCTCGGAAACATAGAACACAAGCTATTGATGGACAATTCAACTAAGCAATCGAATTTTGGGAAAAGGAAAAAGTAGAATCAAACAGAATCAATTTCTGAAAATTCGTGATCAGACTTATACCTTACGCTTCGTCGGAGAAGGAGAGAAGGGGGTTGTTCGCTCTTTTTTTCGTGTACACTTTGTGCAAAAATACGCCTTTCTCGATTCTTTGATGCGGGGCCTCTGGTCTTCAACATTCCTGTCAAAATAGTCAAATCAAAATAGGTGGGTGCTATATATTACTTTTTTTTTTTTTTTTGTAACTCGTTTTGTTCAAGGTTTGGGCTTAAGGGACAGTGAGTCATGAAAATGTTACAATGGGCTGGACTCTTAATTTTCGAACTCTTTTTGATTGCAACCATTAATCTAATTTATTAAAAAAAAAAAAACAATTAATCTAATTTATTAAGTTGATATTTATCGTTAAATTGTGTGACAAAATTTTCCTTCAAATTAGATTGGAGAGTCTATTAAATTGTTACTTGTCCTTATAGCACTTGATTCTTAATATATTTTTAAAATGTATGTGAAAATACATATAATTTGTTAATCTTATTAAAAATGCACGTGAAGAGGATTAGATGTTCTACGAACACATGTTAGTTTAACTGAACATGATGATGAAGTGAATGAATTAACTTTTCTTAATTCAAAAAGAGCGGCCCAACAGTCGAATGGATTGGTTTCGCGGTGGTCCATGAAATTTGTTTTTATAGTAGTTGTCTCTTTTGGTCTTGTTGGACCGTAGCCGTAGGAGTGTACTAATCCTTTAACATTCATGGAAGCTTCCTAAAAGTCTTAAACGGACACATCGCTCAAACGGACGGGGGTTTTGAATCTTGATGGTGGTCCACGCTATTTTTTGAACTGTTGATAGCGTTACCAAGTTTAGTTATTCTCTGATGTCCAGATCCGAAAATAACGGCACCCAATTCAAAATTCAAAAGGCCTAAGAGCTCACCTGTAACGACCAACATAAAGCTAAAGCATCAATGAGGGTTCTCATTTATCGAGCTTAACTGAGAAAAAGTAGACATAAAAGCAGGTAGAAAAAGAGCACCTTCGACCCTAGGTCCTTAGCTTAATTGGGTAATAATAAGGAACCGATCACATGGAACCTGGAGGGACCTTTAGAAGTCAATAATAAGTAACCGTGCACATGGAACCTGAAGGGACATTGAATGCTTCTTTTTTTTGAAGTGAACTCTCATGATTTTATTCAACTAAATCAAAAAAATATATTGATCAGCAATTACAGAAATCAAGGATAAACATTGGGTATTCTTTCATCCAAATTTTCTCTATAGAATTCTTGATAGCTGCTGTAATACTCTGGTCTCATGTTGAGAAGAGATGAATAGCTCACGGGTGCTAAGTCGCACATTGCTTATTTACTAAGTGAATTATGTTTTATAAGAGATTTTAAGAAAACTTAAAATTGACTAGTTATTTTGATGTGATAGCACAGATGTGGCTATCGCTTTTTCTTGGGTCGTTACAAATGGCTATCGCTTTTTCTTGACTAGTTATTAACCGTTGTAGGGTCAGTGATATATCTTCTGGAAGTAGGCATAGCTGCCACAACCGCACCCTCACAATCTCTAACAATTACACCAAGCCTAGGAAATTGAATGCTTCTAAATGTAATGGAAAGACAATTTTAGATTATTAAAGTTACATTTATCTTTATAGTTAGTTGCATGCATTTTTAATATGATTAATAAAATATGTGATACTCACATGTATTTTTAAAAATGTATGCAAGAATCGTGTAATCTAAGGACAAATATTAATTTAGTAGATTGAATTAAAAAGAAAAAAAATTCTTCAACCCAATTTAATAGAAAACTTTATCCCAAAGGAAACTCATATAGAGAGAGAGGGAGAGGGGAATGCTAATGCCTAATGGTACAGTCTAATATTATTTTCATTCGGCTAGCCAAATATTATTTTGGCTAGCATAATGCTAAAATGAAAATATAATGAGTTGCATCAAACTCAGCAATTTTTTTTGAACCTAATACTCAAATACTTCATTAAATAAATAATCTCAATATTACAAAGGAAATCATGATCTAGGGAACCGAAGATCCCTAACAACAACATCAAAAATACATTGAGGAGTTTTTTCTAATCAAATATCATTACAATAACACTCGACAGCAGATTTAGCAAGACAGTGAGCCGCCTAATTACAGGTCCTTGGCGCGTAAACAAAGGAGCAACTCTTAAACTATTGCATTTCTTGCTTTATACCTTCAATGAGATGTCCATTCCGGGAAAGAAAAGGAGGACTTGAATTAACATATTTAATTACCTTTAAAGCATCACCTTCAACAATGATATCAAAGAAATCAGCTTCCAAGTAAAAAATAACAGCATACAAAGCTGCCAATAGTTTGGTCGTGTAAGTATCAGTCGATAAGAATCTGAACAATCGTTTAGCTCTCAAAACATTGCCCCCACTGTCTCTAGCTACCATTCCCAGCCCTACCAAACTTGTGTGCTTGTTCACAGCTGCATCAAAATTTATTTTGATTTTACTTTCCAGAGGGGCCTTACAGCTTGGCAGTAAAGGTCCGAAAGACATTTGAACTGAAATACTCCCTTATTCACTCATGTTACATTTAAGGAAGTCATCCATCAACCGAATAGCATCTGAATAAACCTTGTTTGGATGGTCAAACAGAACCTTCAAAAACTTGCCTATTTCTTCTCATCCAAATGCTTCTTGCTACAAAATTTGCATCAATATCAGACTCAACAATTTGAAACAATAGTTTGGTGATTTGCTTGCTACAAATTTGGTGAACAATGTTCGCTTACCAAATGTTATTAAAAAAGAGAGAGTATATTTTAATCTGTAACATTATATTTTCCGAATACATAAATTATTGATAAAATAATATTTAAATAAAATAATGAAATCCAATAACTAAAATAAAGAGTGAGATGTGACCCAGTTGCAAGGGACACATGCCCAACATCCTCTATATTTCATAGAAGCTAAGGTTTATGCGATGGACCTCAAAATTGAATTGGAAAGGAGGGGTGGGAAGGTGGAAAATGAACTTTGGAATTTGGAAAAGGAAGCAGCATGCACATATCAAAAGTCCAGGCTTACTGCTTTCGCTTTATCAAACGGCTATACAAAAAAAATGCTTTCGGATATTTAATCGAGTGTCAACCACTATATGCTAGCCGTTGTTGCAGCTTTTTGCCTTTTACTTTCTAGTTGGGAAGTTTGGAGTTGAAAATTCAGCATAAAAAGGTGAATTTTACAGAATCTAAAACTTCCTTCTGTATGATGAGGAATGTATGAGAAAGGGCCAAAAGGGGTTTGGAGATTCATATTCAAAGCTCAACTACTTCCCATTTCCAGTTGTTATTATCAAATCCATCCCAATTTTAGTTGGAGCAAACTTTTAGATTAAACAAAGGGTTAGTTTGTTAATATATATATATATATATATATATATATATATATTTTTCCGAGTTTTTGTCTTTTTAATTGTTTAATAATATTTTTATTTTAAAAACAGAAAAATGAAAAGGGCTTAACAAATAAAGCCGACGTCTTAATTTTTGTTAATGTCTTTTGTTGTCCGCTTTCATTGCATGTCGATGGTATTAAATTATTAATAATTCAAATGCAGCCCATACCAGGTGACTGAATAATCAAAGCTGTTTGATGAATAATTAGTTAGACGTAGCCTTTGTCGACAAATTGGTGGGCTCAGCAGGGTAGCATCTTAAATCCGGGTCAAGCTGGCTTAACCACGGAGACTTTGGCTGAATTATATAAATATCAAAATCAAAACCAGAAACCATAGCATTAATTAATCCAAATATTGCTTACTTTAAGGAACCGTTTGCTCTCAATAGACTATTTCAATCATGAATTATTGCATGCTCCATTCCCCAAAATGAATAATTAAATAATGAAGAAGAAGAAGGGAAAAAAGTAAATAAGAGGCCCAAGCTGATAAAACAATTAAATCAGGAGTATGTGCCTATTAGAAACTTCATTCCTCATTAGATTCATTTTCAAAGTATAAATTTATTGGCCAATTTTTTTTTTTTAATTTTTTTTTTTTTTTGGTAAGTCTTACTTTTTTTTATTCCTTACAAACGGTTTATGTTAGAATATATATATATATATATATATATATATATATATATATATATATATATATATATATATATATATATATATATATATATATATATATATTATCAATTTAAATTTAAGCTTTTGACATAAGTGTGATTTAACATGGCATCAAAACAAAGGTTATGAGTTCGATAATTCACTTCCAATTTTAATTTAATATTCAATGTATAGGGTATCGCTTATTGTTAAAGTATTGATTAAATTTATAATTTTTTATAAGTTAAGCTTTTGAGATAAGTGGTGATTTAATATGACATCAGAGCATAAGTCTTGAGTTCGAACCATTTTCCTTCGTTCACTTCTCATTTTAATTAGTATTTTACATATTGGACCTTACTTAGGGTGCGTTTGTGATTGCGATTTTGTAGAGAAAACGTGCAATTTTAAACCAAATCGCAAAAAATGAATCGTTTGGAAACTGCATTTTTAAAATATTGAGATTTGAAAACGCAGAAAAGTGTTTATTCAAATTGCAGGCAACGAGGTGCTTTTTTGAAAACGCAGTATTTTAAAAGGCTAATCTGCGATTTTAAATGCCAAACGCTTAACTGCGTTTTTAAAAATCATTTTTTTTTAAAAAAAATTACACATTTTAAAATCGCTATTTTTAAATCGCACTTTTTGAAATCGTAAATCCAAATGAACCCTAATCAAATGGACTTCTCTATCAGTTTAAACTTTTGAATAAGTAATGATTTAATATTATATTATATATTTTATAAATGCAACAAAATAAAATCTTGATCATAAAATGACATTTTTTAATTTCAAATGAAATATGGATCCTAGTCCTGAGTATACACACCAAAGAAAATTTTAAAATATTAATTGAATAATTGTGTTCATAATTTTATATCACTTAACACTTTTAAACTTAAGCTTTAAATATAAATCATTATTTAAAAGTGTATCCATATAATTTTGTACTATTTTTTTTTCCCCCTTTTTCCTCCTAAAATGACCCTTTTGTGTAGTCAGTCCTGTATGTCTAACTTTTCACTAAAATTATGTTCAAAATCTTAAAAAAAAGTCTCGGATTTCCGCAAGCAGCAACAAAAAGAGTTCAAAAAATAGTTTAGATTAGAGGAGGTCCTTTTCGTGCTGGAGTAAGGACGAATCAACTGCTCCTGTCATATAGGTCGTTAAACGGCTATATAACCGAATCTCAAATCCATTCAAAAAGATGGTGAATTACCATATCGCCCTTTCTCTACAACTATTATACAATATCCTGGTTTTAACTTCTTGTTAGTTGTCTAAAGAACCGCTATTTTTATTTTTATTTTTTATTTTTATCACTTATTTCTAAATTTAAAACATAATAAAATATGAATTCAATCAATTAATTAATACTTTATTACGATGATTTGTAGAGTTAAGGTTTGAATTTCTTAGCTTTAATCTGACACTATAATAAATACCTACTTATTTCAAAATTTTAAATTACTACAAAATGATAAATTTAATCATTTATATAATAATACGTTAAAACAGATAAATGACAAATATTTATAATAAAATAGAGCAAATCAAACTAACACATTTAACAGCAATTGGGTTGGATTGTGTATCCAAAATCAGAAGCTGCATTCACTACTACTAAAACTCACATTTTTTTTTTTTTTTTTTTCATTGCCTGTAAAGTATCAACCCCACTCATTGATAACCCAGAAAGAAAAAAACCCAGCACTCATTTATACAACGGGTTGGAAAGAGCACATGCAAACCAAAAAATTCAATCCTTCTTAAAATCCATCACATGCCCACCGAACCTAACCCACCCATTTCCATTTATTTCCACATTTTCCTCCCCGTGGTTCCCACATTCTCATAATATATTCTTCTTGCAAGAATTCATTCTTAGAAAAAAGGAAAAATTGAACCCAAAACATAAAATGCTCAAAATTATTTTTACAATTTTTGCATTCATTTATTTTACAATATTTCAGACCGCGTATTTTAAATAACTAATAAAAAAAATATTTAAAATATATTAAGTCGGTCCAAAATAGGTGTAAAAAGAAGTTAATTAGTTAAACAAACATTTCAGGCCTCCAAGGCATAGAGGGTGAAAAAGTAAACTCAGAATCAGTGGTGGTGTGGACGCCACCGTCAGTCCACAGCCACAGGTAGCGTTATTTAATTATAAATTTGAACGTAGTACGTACTCAGTGTGTGAGAGTGAGAGGGAGAAAAAGAGAGAGAGACGTTAGCTTGGCATGTGGTAATCTGGCAGTGACCCTTTAAGCTTTGAAAATCAAATTTTGAGAACCAAATCCAATAAAGCCCAACCCCCTCCATCATCTTCCTCACAGTCGCAGGCCTAGCTAGCAGCAATCATGGTTCAGCCTAACCCAACTCACAAACCCCTCTGAGTTTTTCCATTTTCCTACTCTGTTCTCACACCCATCACCAAAAATCATGCTTGTGCTCGTTGGACTATAGAACCAGCACTGGCTTATTTCCTTGACTTCGCTTTTGGGTTTCGAAAACTTTGCTGTTCGAGAAAGGTTGGGATGGAAACTTTAGTAAAGAAGAGCGGAAATCTTCAAAAGAGAAAAGATGGGTCTGGATCTTTTGGTGGAAATGGGGTTAGAGCCGAGTCGCACACCGATTCGAGCACTGAGTCTAGAGAGAGCAGCGGTTCTTGCAGATCGAGCACCGAGACCTCGAGTGAGGAAGTCAAAGCAAAAGGGTCTTCTTCCCCGCCTCCGTTGGGTTGGCCTATTCGCAAGGCTCAAGTGAGCAAAGGTTCGGCGGTTTCTGATGTGGTTCAAGCTGAACAGAAACAAACCCATTTGGCTGATTCTAAATTGAAGAAAATGGACTCCAAAAATTCAGGTTTGTTATATGTTTGGTTTCAAAGAAAATGTAAGAAAAGTTGGTAAATTTCAAACTTTGGATGTTACTTATTTATTATTATTATTATTTTTTTAAAGAAAAGACCTGAGAAAGAGAAAATCTCCATTGTAATTATGCCCATCTCTTTTTGTTATCTAACTATCTTTTGTAAATAATGTTAAAACAAACAGATATAGATATGATGAAGGAAAGGTTTTCAAAATTGTTGCTTGGTGAAGACATGTCAGGGTCAGGGAAAGGGGTCTGCACGGCTTTAGCTATCTCAAATGCCATTACCAATCTCTGTGGTATGCTCTCTCTCTCTCTCTCTCTCTCGCTCTGAGTTTAGTGTTTGGTGGAATTATCCTTTGGTCTCAGTTACTTATAACATCGCTCTTTTTGTCATTTTTTTCTCTGTGTACATTATGTAGCTACCATTTTTGGTCAACTATGGAGATTAGAACCCTTGCCTATTGAGAAGAAATCAATGTGGCGAAGAGAGATGGAGTGGCTACTTTGCGTCAGTGATCACATTGTTGAATTGATTCCCACTTGGCAAACATTTCCCGATGGAAGTAAGCTTGAGGTAGTGCAAATAATAGTCCTTTTTTTTTTTAAGTTCTGAACTAAGTAGTTATTTAGATATTGAACTTAATCAGTGAAATCCTGTTTGGTTGCCGGAAGAACAAACAAATGTTTGATTCATAAATTTTCCACTATTTAAACCTGTGGAAGTAAGCTTGAACATTTTAAATAAGTTCATTACCTTAAGATGCTACTTCTCAATTTAGTCTTCCCATATCATTGTCGATCTTTAATTAGAAGTGAGTTTATTTTTGGTCAAAACGTGATAGAAATTGGCTGAAAACTTAAACTGGTCGAAATTTCTATTTATGATAATTACTGCAGCCATTAGTATGATTAGCAAAAATAAATGTGGGGAAGACCTCAAAAGGAATATGAATGAAAGAAGGAGGTATGTAATTGGGCACTGAATTAAGTCTTTCTTGTTTGATTCTTGTGCATTATGCAGGTCATGACTTGCAGGCCGAGATCTGATATTTTTATCAATCTCCCAGCTCTGTGTAAACTAGACAACATGCTTCTTGTAAGGTTCAATCTTGCTGGTTTCATATTATATTATTTTCTATTTTAGAAGTCATTCTGAATTTGTTAGGCATTTTTCTTTGTGACAGGAAATATTAGATACCTTCATCAATACGGAATTTTGGTATGTTGATCAAGGTGTTGTAGCCCCAGATGCAGATGGCTCTGCCTCTTTTCGCAAAACAATGCAAAGGCAAGAGGAGAAGTGGTGGTTACCTGTACCCCGTGTTGCTCCTGGCGGTCTTGGCGAAAATTCAAGAAAACAGTTGAATCACACACGCGAATGTGCAAATCAAATATTAAAAGCCTCAATGGCCATAAATAGCATAGCTTTAGCAGAAATGGAAGTCCCTCAGTCATACTTGGAAGCTCTTCCAAAGGTTTGAAAATCCTGCATAGCAGGTTACATTTATGAATTGTATTTAATTGGTATCTGCATTGCAGGTTATAGATGGACCTTCTTTATGCTTGGAACAATTCATTTTATGCTGTAAACTCTAGAAGAAAAACATAATACTTGATGTTTTCACTATATGATTCATTATTATTTCTTCAGCTTTTAAATGATCATCGTCCAAAGTTACCTGATATTGAACTTCTGTTAATTTGCTTCAGAATGGGAGAGCCTGCCTCGGGGATGTTATTTACCGTTACATCACATCAGATCAATTCTCTGCAGAGTGCCTACTTGACTGCCTCGACTTATCCTCGGAACATGTTGCTCTGGAGATTGCCAACCGTGTTGAAGCCTCAATATATGTATGGCGTCGAAGAGCTCATTCTAGAATCCCACCTAATCCGAACCGTTCCACTACAAAGTCCTCATGGGAAGTGGTCAAGGACCTAATGGTTGATGGAGATAAGAGGGAACTGCTGGCAGAAAAAGCTGAGAGCCTCTTGCTTTGCTTGAAGCAGCGCTTCCCTGGTCTAACACAAACTACTCTTGACACCAGCAAGATCCAGTGCAACAAGGTTCGAATTCTATAGTACTTTAGGATCAACTTGTTCCTCTAAATGCAATTTCCCCCCTATTTCTTAAATAGAACTTTTGTGTTTTCGAACTTTCAGGATGTTGGAAAATCCATTCTTGAGAGCTATTCAAGAGTTTTGGAGAGCTTGGCATTCAATATTGTGGCTCGTATAGATGATTTACTATACGTGGATGACTTGACTAAACATTCAGATAGAATGTCATCGGCTCCCACAGTCAGTGTAATTGCTCACAAGACAGTCTCCATCCCTTTCTCGGTGCCTGACTCGAGCACTCCATACAGAACAACTTTTTCCACTCCAAGCTTTTCACCTGCGCCTCTAATTAGCCCTGCCAGGGGAGAGAGAACCCCTTTTCTCATCAACAACCATAGCAAGCCTCACCGTCGTGGACTTGGGGTGAAAAGAGTCTTGACAAATTATCTTGGCGTGGAGACAAAGTCTAGGATCTGCGGCAACCCAACTGAAGCTTTAGCTTCAGCTCCAAAGCAAAGCGGCACAGAAGGTTTGGCACCTCAAAAAGAGTCATCAGCCAACCAAAATGGGACCAAATTGCGCCAGGATCGCTGAGACCTATTGTCTGTTAGACTGTTACAGTGTTCCCATGATGTTTTTCAGGGAAACAATGGGGAAAAAGAATGTGATGTAATTAGAGAACTACAGAAGTTCATCATAGAAAACCTTCTGGTCTAACCAATTCTTTGTTAGTTATTGAGTTGGGGGCATTAATGTATTTGTCAAGATTTGCTTTTGAAGATGAGTGTCGACTGATTCCCATTTGGAAAAGTCAACCAATTTGCACCACGACCGCTGAGATTCTGTTTGTTGAAGTATTTGAAGTTTTTTCAAAGAAAACAATTGAGTTAAAAAAATGTGATATAACAGAAAAACTTATTGTCTAAGAAGTTCAAGATTTGCTTTTGAAGATGTGTGCCGACTGATCCCATTTGGGGAAGCCAACTGAAAAACTTTGGATGGGGGCATTCCGAGAATTGAACTCGGGACCTCTCGCACCCTAAGCGAGAATCATACCACTAGACCAAATGCCCTTTTTGATGCTCCAAACTCTAGTTAGGCTATTATAAACATTTACCTCTAAATCTACAGTTAAATCTAACGCAGGTTTTCTAGTGTAGCAAGCACAGCAATAAACACTGCTAAACTATAAAACTTGATGCAAAAAGAAGCTGCTTAAAAAAAGAGAGGTGGCAAGATTCAACTTAACTGAACTTTAACCCAGCTAATTAGAGTTAATTTAATGTCCATAAGATGTGAAAAATGTTTTATAGTCGTTATTGGCTTACTGCAACTCTTCTCATTTTATTTTGACTTCGGAGTGATTGCAGAAATAAATTAATTACGACGTTAATGAAATTAGATTTACGATTGGAGATTTATTAAATGCGAAATACGTCTAAGAAGCACGTGCTAAAGAGGAAAAATCTAATCAAATGAGCTTGTCCGTGTGGGTTGGCGGAAGATGACTCCAATGCTTAAGTCAATAAGTATTTATAGAACAATTCAAAAATAAACATGATAAAGTTTTGAGAAGAGATCAAATGTTTTATTTACTCGGTTGTGGGTTACCTTTTATAATAACATTCTCCCAACTACTCCCATCTTTTCCAGCTGCATGATTCTCCTTTCTAGTGTAGTATCTCCCATGTTTTTCCTCATTGAAGCGCACCTTATGCTTGAGGTACGGGGTATACTTGTGAGTGAGAGGCTATCTATGAAAGGATGAGTTTGTTGAAAATTATGAGTGAGCTTAAATGAACATGTGTTATTGGCTAATTAAAATTTTTGATGAATGTAGCCAAGGTCACATGAATTGCTCTAGCCTCTAAGTACCAGTAATAGCACTAGAGAAATGGAACCTACATTATGAATGACCCGGGTAGACCACTAGAGGGGTTGGTTTAGTGGCAAGGGGCTTAGTCCCATGTGATTTTATGAGGGGGATCAGGGTATATTAGATTTAGATTTGAGTCTTTATGGGCATAATGTTAAGGAGATAATTACTCTTATGTTCATTAATTCCTTCTCACTGGCTTTTTGTCATTATACCTTTGGTAGCTCTTGAATCGAACTTTGTTTTAAAAAAGTGTATTCGAATTTCCTGCATTACGATTCGAGTAGGCTGATAGTACATTAGGGGGGTGATTCTTGTACAACTCCTTTTACGCAACCAAAACACATTAGTGAAACTCATACACGTGAGTTTCATCATACATGAATCCTACCGATATGTCTTAATTATATGGAAGTTGTGCAAAAAGTTTGTGAAATATAATTTTTCAGCATATTACGAGCTTTGCTTTCCTTTGTGTGTGTATATATATATATATATATATATATATCAGAGTAAAAAATCCAATGTTGGGCTGGCGTTAGTACGGCTCATAAACATGATGAGGAGTGCTTAAATTCATGTTCTTTTTCTAATGGGAAGGATAAATTGTTGGAATTCTGTGAAAGAGTTTTGACAGTCAATCCTCCCTTCAGTAGTAATTGTGAGAGTAAAGTGGAGGCTCCTCGAATGCCTAATATTTCAAATAAAGAACATTGCCTACTCAACACAAGGTCGTTGTAGTATAGTGGTAAGTATTCCCGCCTGTCACGCGGGTGACCCGGGTTCGATCCCCGGCAACGGCGATATATATTAATTTTTGCACACGTTAACTCTGATTCCCGCTCTATGTTTTTTTCTCGTGACGTTACGCGTCACAACTCGAGTCTCGGGCCACCTCATGAGCCAGTGCTCCAATTGAACGCTTCAAAGTCCAAAGCTTCACATGTTGGGTTGGGTCTTTCCTAAAACGCTCCGTATGAGACCTACCTATCATTCGAGCTACTTGCTGAACTTCACACGCAGGCCAGTCCAGAGGGATTACTTTAATATTAACTTTGCTAAGCCCTAAGGATTACTTTAAGAGCCACATAATAATAATTTATTTACCACCATCCACTTCATATATTTAACTGGCTCAATTTGAAAACGTCACATACAATGCTTTACATTATTGCACCATCACAATTTAACATATCAATTGTATAGAGAAAAAAAAAAATTATAGTATCAATTTTACTTGAATTATTATAAAAGTTATAGTACTACCTCTAGGGGCGGACCTAAATTATGGTTTGAGTAGTTATGGTGTCCAAAAAAAAAATGGACATAAATTTCTTACAAATCGGTTTGTAAGAAATTTTCTACAACCCATATATAAGATTGACATGTGTCTTTTGAGTATGTGAGAAGCACATGTTGTTTTATTAATGCTATTAAAAAAATATGTGAGAAGTACATGTTATTAAAACAACATGTGCTTTTCACATGCCTGATTGTAGAAAAATTGTAGAAAATTTCCTATAACCCGATTTGTATGAAATTTTTGTCAAAAAAAAAAAATTATAGAACTAATTTTTATGAAGTGTTTTTGTATTTTTGTATGCAAATTCATGGCCGTCCATACTAACGCTATAAGTAGACTTTTGTTCTCTCAAAGTGATGTAATTTTTTAAATTATTGTTAGATTTGGAATGAATCAGTATTAAATTTTGATCCAATCGTAATTTTAAAAGTCAAATCATCTTCAGAGAAACAAAAGGGAGACACAAGTCTTATGCTTTAGTCTCACCACACATGATCTTAATAAGAAATAATTGTTTTTATTTTTTTTCTTGTCTATTTTCATATAAAAGATGTGTAAATTTATCATTGAATTTGTGGAATCACATGTAAATTTTACAGATTTAGTGATAAATTTATAAAAAAGAAAAAGTAAAAAAAAAAAAAAGGAAAAAAAGATAAAGAAAGAGGTTGGTTCGCCCGTAACTATCGCCAAACGTTACGTGACTCTTAATTAAAAGAATATTTCCCCGATCCTACATGTGCGTGCTGCGTACGAAAAGCACTCTTCGCGCAAAGAACAAATGCGCGTGACTTGTCCTAACGAATATCATTGCGTTTTGATCAAAATCCTTTATAATTTGTAAAGCATTATCGTATAACAATTCTTTGTTTGTTTTTTTTTTTTTTTTTTCAAATTTAATTATTGAGATTCCACACGATTAATATTATTTGTTATTCTTACTAATTTAACGTTTATTATATATGAAAATTTTAAATATAGATGGAAAAATGCGACTACTACAAATTTTCTTACAAAATAATTTACAAACTGATGTGATAGTTTATTATTAGTAAAATAATTAATAAAAATTAATAAGTTGAATTTTTTCTTAATTATAAATTATTATATTAATTTGTAAATTATTTTATAGAAAAAATTATATTATCTTTAACTGCACTTTAGAGACAACATTCACTAAAAATCTTAGGTAACCCGCCTTCTTCCTTTATTTCCTTTAATTTAGGATTGGAAGTATGATTTGACAAAAGCTAATTAACTAGTAATTAATATCTTTTGGTATATTACCATATTTTGATGATAATAAATACCAATATATTATAATCCCAACTATTTAATTTGAAACAAATAACTGAGATTTTAAAAATTATTTGTCAAAAAATACAAATTACAAACTACCTTTCCTTTAGGATTAGCGATTTTTGACACCATTCGCAAATTCTATGGGGGTGTTTCAGCTTCCTATTTCACTTTGTAGAGAATTGAACCATTTGATGCAGAATTTTTGGTGTCTCAAACCTCCAAAATTCATTGGATGAGTTGGGAAAAGATGGAAAGATCCAAAGCTATTGGGGGGCTCGGCTTTCGGGACCTAGTAATTTTTAATAAGGCTATGTTAGCAAAACAAGGCTAGAGGATCTTGCAAAATCCCTCTTCCTTGGCGGCTCAAATCCTAAAGGCCAAGTACTTCTCTAAGGTACTTTTTTTGGAGGCGCCGTTAGGAACAATGCCTTCTTTCGCATGGAGAAGCATTCTTAATGCAAGGGAGCTATTGAAGCAGGGGTTGGAGTGGAGAATAGGGGATGGAAAATCTATCAAGGTGTGGGGGGATAAGTGGCTACCAACCCCCACCACATATGAAGTTCAATCGCCTCCCAAAATCCTTGATAAGAAAGATATGGTTGCTGAATTGATAGATCCTGAAATGAAATGGTGGAATACATCATTGATTAAGTTTGTTTTCTCGGAGGAAGAAGCTAAGGTCATAATAAACATTCCCCTTAGTCCTGTTTTGCCAAGAGACCGATTGCTGTGGAAGGGCACCCAGAATGAAGAATTCACGGTTAGAAGTGCATATCACTTGGGTAGAGAGATTCAAGATCAAGCAGGGGGCCAATGCTCTAACATGTAAAGGGGGCGGAGGTGTGGAAAACAATATGGGGTTTAGAAGTCCCAAATACTGTGAAGATTTTTTTATGGAAGGTATGTCATGATTTACTTCCCTCTAAGAAAAACCTGTTTCACAAAAGAATTGTGGAGGATAAATCTTGCCCTTGCTGTACACTGGAAGCCGAGTCAACTTTTCATCCAATCTGGTCTTGCGGTGCAGCAAGGGATGTGTGGGGGACAACAAAATCCTGCTTCCAGAAGTGCTCGTGCGATGGACCAACTTTCAGGAAACTTATTGAATGTTGCATGGGCCGACTGAGCAGGGAAGAATTGGAGCAAATGGCGGTGACTTCAAGAAAAATCTGGCTCCGTAGGAATGCTCTGATCTTTGAAGGGAAGTTCTCTCATCCAGACGTGGTGTTTGATGAAGCAAAATCGTCTATGATAGAATTTAAAAAATGCAATACAAAGGAGCGATGTTCTCAACTGGGAGAGAATTCAGGCAGTAGAGAGAAAGTCACCTCCTGGTTCCCTCCTCCAATGGGGACAATAAAAATTAACTGGGATGCCTCTTTCAACATAAAGAGAGGATGGATTGGTTTGGGGGTTATTGCTAGAGATAATAATGGTTTATTCCTGGGTGCTAGGAGTGTCACCAAGCAGGTAAAAGCAGACCCCAATCTGGCGGAAGTAATGGCAGCATTGCTAGCTTTGCAGTTCAGTAAAGAGGTTGGATTTTTTGATGTCATCCTCGAAGGTGATGTAGCCAAGGTTATAAATGAAATAAACTCGGAGTCTCCTTATTCCTCACGGATTGGACACTTCCTTGAAAATATCCATCTAGAAAAGAGTTGCTTCAGATCTGTTTTGTTTTCTTTTATTCCAAGAGAGTGTAATTCTGCAGACAACAATCTAGCTAAGGAAGCCTCTAATAATTTTGTGGATAATTGTTGGTTGGAGGAGATGCCAATGTGTGTTAGAAGCATTGTTCTTAGGGAATGCTCTTGTCCCTAGATCCTATTTATTGGGATCAATTTGTACTTGTTCTCAGAATTGAGTTTAATGATATTTGCTCGTTAAAAAAAAAAAAAAAAAAAAAAAAAAAAAAAAAAAACCGAAATTAACAAGTTAAGATTAAGGGGTTTGACTATTTTATTAATTGGGTTGAATTATGATCGACATTTATAAGGCTTTTTTCTATAATTATTTTATAGAAAAAAAAAAATTGAACACCATTACCTATGAATATTTATTCTTCTATAAAATGAGAAAAATAAACAATGTTTTTCAAAAAATGGAAAAAAAAATTCACATGACTTTTTATTTTTTGGTCAAACAAAAATCTAAAAGACCCATAAAAAAAAACCCGGGATGGCCAAGGCCACCACCATGCTCATCAGGTTGGCCAAGACACAAATTACCACCCTTACCTTCACATAATCTACACCCAACCAGCACAAATTACCAACCCCACACCCTACCTCCCTTTTTCTTTTTCTTTTTCCTTATCTTTATCTTTATCTTCCTTTCTTCTTTCTTCTTTTTTTTTTTTCTTTTTTTTTTTTAATTTTTTTTTTAATTTTTTTTTTAATTTTTTTTTAAATTTATTTATTTTTGGGCTAAAGACTGGACTATTGGAGTCTGCTTTGTCAAAAGTTAGCTAATTAATAATTTGCTACTTTACCAACTTCTCCGATCACCTCCCGTTCCCAAAATGACAACCAGCATCCACATCACCGCCCTAGACGGCATCGTGAACGTGAACTCGCTCTTCACCCTAGCCGTCTTCATCGGGCTGACCTGGAGCCCCACCGACCCCTCCAACAGCCTCGTCGTGGACCAAACCTGCATCCCCGGCTCCTCCATCGCCGAGAACCTCGTGGCCTTCCACGTGTACTCCTTCAGCTCCTTCCTCTTCTCCAGCCTCATCGCCCTGGGCCTCAAGCAGGCCATCCGGATCTCCAGGAGCCCAACCTACCGCCCACCCGTCGAGTTCCTGGCCCAAATCAACCGCTCGGTGGTCCGGATCGGCATGCTGGTCTCGGGCGTCGGCTCGTTCTGCGGGTGCGGGTTCCTGACTCTGGCTCTGGTTAATGTGGTCCAGATCAAGCTCGGCACTTTGTCTTGCGGCAGCTCAGCTACCTTGGGCGCTGTGGTTCCACTCGTTATTTTGGTCCCTGTTGGGCTTCTCTTATATGTTTGTATGGTTTTGTACGCTTTTAGTCGCTAATGTTGTCCCTAGAGTTGTTTGTATTTTCTGAATATTGGAGGCCTTATTTGGATGTCTAATGCCATTTTATCTTAGTTAATGCTTTCAGTTTCTGCTTGTTTTATCTTTGGAATATGAATTTAAGCAAACTCAATGATCTTATAATTAGGCTTTTCACGTTTGATTCTAGAGGAACAGGGGAGGGGTAGCTGAATAGATTTTTGAATGTCTTCACCGTTTTGCTGTCAGCTGCTCATGAAAGGCTCTTATTTTGTTCGTTTGCTAGTACAAAAATTAAAGTAAATTGGATGACGCCACTATCTTCATTGTCTTAAAGAACGGCCAGGTAATCATGAACCCATTTCTGAAGGATTAGGTGCTGCAATAAACAAAATGCCATTGGCCTAGTGCTGCATCCACTATCTCTTGTTGGTTTCGCGTGCAAGAAGCAAGCAACTTTTGAGCTGCTTGTTTCACTATAAAGCCCGCGGAGTTGAAGTGTGCTTATCGCATCAGAGAAATGGGAGTTCCAATGAAGAACATCTGCTTTCTAGTGCTTTTTATAACTCTAGCCATTGCTGGGATTGATGGGGTTTATGGGGCCGGTGAATGTGGGAAATCTTCTCCGGACATGGAGGCTTTCAAGCTGGCTCCCTGTGCATCAGCAGCGCAAGATCAGAATGCTGGAGTTTCTGACAGGTGCTGCAGTCAGGTGAAAAAGATTGGCCAGAACCCAACATGCCTTTGTGCTGCTATGCTTTCTAATACAGCTAAAAGCTCGGGAGCTAAGCCAGAGGTTGCAGTGACCATTCCCAAACGCTGCAATATTGCTGATCGTCCTGTGGGATTCAAGTGTGGAGGTCAGTTTTACATGTTATTACCATTCACTCACCCTTTCCTTGTGCTTTTCTCCCCTGCTCCTTTAACAGGTGTACAATAACCCACTTCATCTCATCCAAAAACTACTTGCTCTGTTTTGCAGCTTATACGTTGCCTTGAAGACTGAAGTTCCTGAGTCACGGTTCCTCTTATTATGAAGTAGTTGCTCTTTACTACTATTATGCTTAGATTGTATCATTGCAGCTGCTTGAAATCTAGCTAGTCAGTTCACTCTGACATCCAGACACATGAATCATTATAAATAAATAAGTTGTTTGGTGCTTGCTTTGCTGTTATGAGGGTGAAAGTGAATTTTGTTTACAAAGGCTTGTAAACTCGACACGAAATTAGCAGGTTATGATTGAAATGTTTGATCCATTTAATTAAATTAGCGAATTATAGCTTGAGGCATTGCCCCCCAAGCTACCTTGTTTTCCCTAACGTTTTTTTTAAAAATATATATATATATATATATATATATATATTATTACAAGTCCTTAAAAATTAAAATTTTACTCCCAATTTTTTTAATTTTATTTAATTTTTTTCGGTTTTACTCTCTCAAATTTCAAATGTTAGTTTTGTTCTTATTTACTGGCTTAACCTTCATAGTATTCCCGTTAATATCTTGAGCGAGTCACCCTTTGCTCCTTTGTTTTTGCGTATACCGAATTGGGTCAGGGTAGCGATTGTTCTGTATCAACAATTAGCATAGTTGACTAGAATAACAATAACCTAAATTTGCAAAAGAAAAATTAGAGGAATGATAGTGGAAGAATAGTATGACAATACTTTGTTACTTGTAAGAAGCAAGCGATTGTAGTAAGTGAGCTCAAATTGAGGGAGTAGTCATGTGAAATAAAATGAATGACGTACAACTTCTGGTCGTAAGGTGATCAGTATGACAATAGTTTCGAGGAAACTGTTTGGTCGAATGCGTGTAAAGAGTGAGGCCAGTCTTAGATAGATATATCAGATAGATTCTAGAGGAACAGAGGAGAAGATTCTAGAGAAACAGGGGAGAGGCAGTGGGTAGATTTTTCAATGAACATACAATGACAACTTGAGGTCGTAAGGTTGATTAGTATGACAATAGCTTCGAGGAAACTGTTTGGTCGAATGGGTGAAAAGAGTGAGGCTAGTCTTTT
This sequence comes from Alnus glutinosa, assembly GCF_958979055.1. Classification (NCBI taxonomy): domain Eukaryota; kingdom Viridiplantae; phylum Streptophyta; class Magnoliopsida; order Fagales; family Betulaceae; genus Alnus; species Alnus glutinosa. Next base: position 36,028,227 of record NC_084888.1, on the reverse strand, counting down.
AGAGAGATATATCAGATAGATTCTAGAGGAACAGGGTAGAAGATTGTACAGGAACAGGGGAGAGGCAGCTGGGTAGATTTTTTAATGTCTTCACCGTCTTGCAGTCAGCTGCTCATGAACCCATTTCTGAAGGATTAAAGTATAATTGTATGATACCAGTATCTTCGTTGGCTTAAAGGACGGCCAGGTAATCATGAACACTCTACAAAATATCGTTGTCCTAGTGCTGTATCCACTATCAAAAAAAAAAAAAAAAAAAAAGTGGAAAAAGATTTCAAACAAAAGCTTGTACCCCTTTCTTTTTGTATTTGTTTTTCTTCATTTTTTTCATCTTCCCTAAGCAAATGTTGAATACAAACTATTTTATTAGTAATTTTGTATATCATTAAAGAAGATATATTTTTTAATACTTTATAAGGATAAGTACACATACTCTTCAAAGTATCACTCTATTGTTAACGTCTTTTCAATCTATCAATTGTGTCAATGTCACCCTAAGGACAAAAATACTCTTAATAAAAATTAAAAAAAAATATATAAAAAATTAAAAAAGTTAAAAAAGAAGGTAATCAACAGATAAAAAAACACTAAGAGTCTAGAGTTGGTCCGACCACCCCAAACGTTTGTTGGGGGTGACAAGTTGTGGTGGCTTTAGTTTTGTTTTGATTTGTTTTGTTTTGTTTTTGTTTTTTTGTTTTTGTTTTTGTTATTTGTTTTTTTATTATTCTTTCGAATTTTTTTATATTATTAATAAAAAATAATGCCAATTTTTGTCTTTTTACTAGTCTTCGGTGGGACATCAAGAATCTGTTTGAGTTTGCGATTTCAAAAGTGCGCTTTTAAAAATAACAATTTTAAAATGTACGATTTGCATATTAGATTTTTAAAAAAACGCAGTTAAATGTTTAGCAAAATTGTAGTTTGACATTTAAAATCGTAGGTTAGCCTCTAAAATTCTGTGGTTTTAAAAAAGCACTATCATGCCTATGATTTGAAAAAGTTGATTTTCTACGCTTTAAAATTGCAATATAAAAAAAAATGCAATTCTTAAACGATTCATTTTTTGCGGTTTAGTTTAAAATCGCACATTTTATCTACGAAATCGAAATGCCAAACGCACACCATTAACGGTTTGAGAAGGACATTAACAATCAAATATTACAAAGCCCCAATATATATTACGGGTAAGAATTGGACAATGTCAATGCAGAGAATGGGTGAAAATGCATAGGTGGTTATTATCAATATCCGCATAATGCGATTATTAATTTTAGGTATCCACAACCGCATCTGTGCGGTTAATATTTGCTACCCGCATATAAGGTAATGAACATTTTAGATTACTATACAAATTTATATGCAAGCTTAAATAAATTAAGATTTTACTTGTTACACAATTTACGATTATCTGTCATTGTTTTATAGAGTAATCGAGATTTGGATTACTAAAAAAAAATAAAAAATTAAATTAAATGGATTTAGGTATGAATTTGAGATGATAATGAAAAAAAACCTAAAATAACAAAAAAGTCTTAAACTTACTGTAACACCAAAACGAGGCTGTTTTAGTGAATTTAATTAAATATATATAAAGGCCGCATTCTCTAAAATCACTATCCGCATCCGCATATACGATTAACGGATATTATATACGTGCGGATAACGGATGCCGGCTGTAATCGTGGTATTTTCACCCCAAGTGCAGAGTGAGCGCCGGGAGTTAGAGCATTCTTAGTGAGCTCTGAATTTCAAAATTTTAACAAAAATTTGGTGAAAAACTTAGAAAAATCTATTTCAACAAACTCTCTATAATTTCTCTATTTTGGCTTTTGTCAGAATTTTACTTCCAATTTGGCCCACAAATTTCATGAGCTATTGAATATTTTATCATTTCTCTCTCCTTTCACTTTACTTTTCACTTTTTCTCTCTCCTTATTTGTTAGCCGTAGTTGCTTAAAATCAATAAAAATTAATGTTTAGTTGAAAATATATAAATATTTGAAGAGTTTGGTGTATAAAATTTGTTAAAAGTAATAGATAAAATAATAAAAATAAATTATTTAACTTAATGTGAAAAAAATTTGAAGTGCTCGATAGGGATGTTATGTTGGGCCGCCGCACTACCTCTTAAGGGCTTCGCGCGCTCGCAAGCACCTTTTGAGCTGCTTGTTTCACTATAAAGCCCGGGGAGTTGAAGTGTGAGCATCGCATCAGAGAAATGGAAGTTCCAATGAAGTGCATCTGCTTTCTAATGCTTTTCGTTACTCTAGGCATTGCTGTGATTGATGGGGCTGGTGAATGTGGGACATCTTCTCCTGACAAGGAGGCTACAAAGCTGGTTCCCTGCGCAGCAGCGGCACAGTATCACAAAGCCGGAGCCTGTTTGGCAACCTACAACAAAATCGATTTCAACACATGGCATACCGTTTGGCTACCTGTTTTGAAACAAAAAAACAGGTGAAAACAAAAACTCAAGAAACACGAAATATGAGAACAATAAATACCTGTTTCCGAAAACAATTCTCATCTGCGAAACTATGTGGAAAACAATGGAAACGCGTTTTGATTTTAAGTGGACAGTAACTCCAAGGGAAACAGGTCCGGCGTTCGACTCCTGGGAACGAAAAATTAGGTGCGTTTTTTTTTTTTTCCTCCTTTTTTCCCCTCCCCTTTCTCATTCATTCCCATCCTCGCTTGACGCTTCATTCCCAATCTCCTTCAACTCCCTCAACAACCTACTCACCTTCACATTCAACACCTCCCTCAACAACCTGCTCGATCACCTGCCCAATCTCCTTCAATTTCTTATCTCGAAGCTTCCCAGCTATTTATTTACCAGCCCTTAAAGCCACATATTAGATTATAGTTGCTAAAATCGTTTTTCCAACGTCGGATTCAATTCAAGTCTTGTCCTCCCTTTAAAAATGGATGTGGTTACTGCCTACTGGTTACCATTGCTTGTGACCATCAGCTTTACCTCCTCTTTGGTTTGAGCAGAGGATTTCGTGTGTAGTCTCATTCCATTTGACCTTTACTTACCTTATGCATTTTTTTATTTTTTTATTTTTTTCACTTTACCACTATCAAGTTAGTTGTGTAACATCGATCTGTCACAGCTGAATAACCATGTCATTTTAGATTACAAAAAAAAAAAAAAAAAAATGTTTAGTTGATATGTAAGTAACTATTGCTTTCTTGATCTATGGGGTTGTGTTAATAATGTTTTCATATTTTTTTCCTCCGGACATCCACAGACAACTGCGATTTTTCTCTCTAACAGGGCCTATTTTCTGTGCTCCATGAATGCCACCTTTCCAGTAAACTCTTGGTTCTTTCTGGATCTTTCTTGTCAACATAAGGTTTCATTTTCCTGATCATTAGTAAGCTGGACTCTTAAATGGCATCTCTTGGTTGTTATATTGTACATTAACCTACCTTTTGATCAGTGCCCGTTTGTGTTCTTGTTATAAAGGTAAACTCCTCTGCCTCCTGTAATCTTGAACTGCCTTGCTTCAATTTTGAGCTGAACTTGGTTGTGTTAAAGTGATGTATTGGTCTAGTTTAAGCTTCCCACCATTCTGGATGAAATTCAACATAACTAGTATTAGGTGTTAAGATTTCTTCTGAATTTTTTTTTCATCTTTTACTTATCTTTACACGTGAATCTCTAATCAGCTCATCAATACTTGCATTTATCTTATGCTATTACTTATTTTTAAGTAAACGCTTATTCATCTGTATCTAAGACATCTTTATTTTGATTTAGAGTCTTTGTTTGTTTGCAGGGCCTCAGGATATGGCATAGCAGGCTCTTAGTAGTTAGTATGCACAATTTAGAAGGAAGACATTATGTACTTATGAAAGTTCAAAAGACCATATTTGCCGGGATGATCACCAGGTTTAGGAGAAGCAAGAAAGTGTAGGTCCAGGACACGCAGTTCATGTAATGGTCTCATTTTTTGTACTATTGTATGGTAAACTTGGAGACCTCTGTTGTATGAATATTGTGGTTATAAATTATAATTAGACTTTGATGATTGTCCTATAGTCTCCAATAAACTACCCCTCTAATTATTTAAGGTTACAAAATTCTCACTTTGATTAACACGTTTTTATTTATTATTATTATTTTTTTAAGAAAAAAAAAAGTAACAAAAAAGGAAGAAGCCTCATAAAACAAAAAATTGAAAACAAAAAAATATGTGGAAATGCCAAACAGTTTTCTATTTTCTTCATAAGTAAAAACTGTTTTAAAAACAATTGTCCAAACGCCTTAACCATTGTTTTATGTTTTCAAAAACTATTTTTGAAAACAGTTTGCCAAACACTTTTTTAACAAAAAAAACAACAGAAAACGGTTTTTTGTTTTTGTTCTAAAAAATAAAAACAAAAACCAGTTTACCAAACGAGCTCATGGGGTTTCTGACAGGTGTTGCAGTTAGGTGAAAAAGATTTCCCCAGAACCCAAGATGCCTTTGTGCTGCTATGCTTTCTGATTCAGCTAGATGCGCCGGAGCTAAGCCAGAGGTTGCAGCGACCATTCTCAAACGCTGCAATATTGCTAATCGTCCAGTGGGATACAAGTGTGGAGGTCAGTTTTACATATATATTATTGCCATTCACTCACCCTTTCCTTGTGCTTTTCTCCTCTGTTCCTTTAACTGGTACATGCAATGGCCTATTTCATCTCATCTCAAAACTATTTGTTCTGTTTTGCAGCTTATACGGTTCCCTGAAGACTGAAGTTCCTCAGTCACGGTGCCTCTGCTGATGAAGTAGTTGCTGTTTAATACTATTGTGCTTAGATTGTATCCTTGTTGCTGCTTAATCTAGCTAGTCAGTTCAGCCTGACATCCAAACACCTGAAAAATAAATAATAAAGAAATTGTTTGGATTTTGCTGCCGAATTTTATTAAGGCCGACAATTTTTGACACAAATCACGAATCTGATACGAATTTAACACAGAATTAGTAGGTTAGGTATGAGGGTTTGATTAATTTAATTGAATAGATTGGGTTAGGGTTAACCCATATAATCTTATACTCATGTCTTAACATGATCCGAACCCTTCATGCAATATTTATGGCTAACAATTTTTAACACGATCAGTGAATCTGACACGAACTCAACTCAATATTAGCGAGTTAGAATTGATGGGTCATACCTGTTTAATTATGGACAAAAATTTCATTCAAATTGGTTTGAAGGAAATTTCATCTAACCTTCTTAATAAATTGCCACGTGTCTGAGAAGCACATGAGTTTTTAATATGATTTACAGAATTACTCTCCCGTTAACTCTTTCCCTTCTAACATTCTCTCTAAAACAGAAAGAGGAGAGTTCAGCTGTTCAAGAGTCTCTCTCCTCAGCTGTTCACCTCCCTCCTCTCCCTCACACATGGTCTGAAAAATTGGGCATGTATCAGTTTGGTGGAAATGTTGCAAGTGGATTTCCAGATTAAAAATTTGCAGAGAAACATCAGTCTGTGAAGCAAAAGCTTACTCAACTACAAAGATTATGGTCGGAACTGCTCGAAAGCACCATAAAATCCGGTCATCGCCTCTGGCTAACTACTGTGCTAAAAAATTGTCCAAGGACTGTTGAGTTCTTGCTGTTAATAATGAGAAACTGTGTTGTTGTGACAAAACTAATTTTAGGGATCCTAATAAAGCAGAAAATATGAGAATAGAAAATAACACAATCACACAAGACACCAAGATTTAAGTAGTTCGGCTTAATAAGCCTAACCCAAAGATTTTCTTCGCACCACCTAAATCCATCATTTCAAACTCATGACCCAAAAGAAATTTCAATCTCTTAACCTCAAACATGCTTTTAGAAGCAATAAGCATGTCATCTACATAGCGCAACAAATAAACAAAAGAAGCATATGAAAATTGCCCACAATACACAAAATGATTGTACCACTGTCCCAGAGATTATTCCAAGCCATACAACGATCTCCTCAACCTAACAGTCTTTGCGCCCTCTAACAATTTCACCAAATCCCATGTCTGGCTCGTATGAAGAGACTCAATCTCCTCATTCATGGCAACATACCCAAAATGTACACTCATTCGCTACAAAAAAATTAACATTAATTGACATGTCACAAATTTATTGACATGCCAAATTGGCACATCAAAAACGTCAAAAAGTTTAGACCTGCCAATTTGACACGTCGAGAAAGTTTTGACGTGTCATTTTAACATGTCAACAATTTTTTGACGTGTCGAACAGACACGTCAAAAAAGTTGACTAGACGGGCGTGCCGCGGGACAGATGAAATGTCCAGTGTCACACACCCCCCATACCCTCTCTTTAAACTCTCTCTCTCTCTCTCTCTCTCTCTCTCTCTCGTGCACCACCACTGTTGCCGGCCACCTCTCCTTCGACCACCATGGTATGCCTTTCTCTCTAGCTCTCTCTCAACTCTGTCGATCAGTCGTCGTCCAGCCCAAAAATTACTTTGTTTAATGAAAACTTTGTCCGACATGCATACTAGTTATAATTAATGATAAGGTCTAAAATGTTTTCATAGATTATAGTATCACACACATGCTGTGTGCGTGTGTGTGTGTGTCGTGGAATTATCATTCCCCAAGCCTAAGTGAGCCCAGAGTCAAACTAAACTCGACCGGATTCGTCGGGTGGGGAGTGAACTGGTTGGTTGCACATAGCTCGGATATGTGTGGTCACACTTAGAAAGTGAACCAATCATTTTGATGGGAGCGTACTGCCGATTGTTGAGCTAGTTGGAGACTCGGTACTAGCGGATGGTTGTGCCGGGAATGTCACTGAGACATGCAATAGAAAGTGCACCTGACCTGACAAGTATGAGGGGTTCAGCAAGTAAGATCTCTAGCATTTATTAGGATCTCCGGTATTTATTAACCTGAGTACTTTGTGTGGTCAAATCAGGTCAGAAATTAGATTAGGCGCAGTACCTAGCCCTGTACACCACACCGGGTGTCTGAACACCATGCCTAGTCACTATTCATATCGTACCAAATTACTATTCACCCATACCGGATGATCAATAATCTCAGAAATTTGGGAACCTCTTACACGCCAACTAATTCAAATAAGGGGTATAAAAAGATGGTAAAAATAGGTATCACCTAACTCTAATCACATTTACTCACTCTCATAAAAGCTTTTGTTGACATAGTAATCGGAGGAGATTCCGCCTGCCAACACCAGTCGTGCCTTTGCTGTTTTGCAGATTCTTGTATCTGGGCCCTCGAAGAACCAATAAGGAGCTGACACATCACTATTCGGAAATTGTACCAACAATTTGGCGCCGTCTGTGAGAACGTTTCAACGTTTTTGCAAAAGAAAAATCTACAATGGTGAGAACACGCTCAACAAATCACGAAGTGCACCAAAATGCTCACGATAACGCAGAGACTTCAACCAATTCATTATTAGTAAAATAATTAATAAAAATTAATAAGTTGAATTTATTCTTAATTATTTTACAAGTTATAAATTATTATATCAATTTGTAAATTATTTTATAGAAAAAAAATTTAGTATCTTTAACTGCACTTTAGAGACAACATTCACTAAAAATCTTAGGTAACCCGCCGCCTTCTTCCTTTCTTTCCTTCAATTTACGATTGGAAGTGTGATTTGACAAATGCTAATTAACTAGTAATTAATCTCTTTTGGTATATTACCATATTTTGATGATAATAAATACCAATATATTATAATCCCAACTATTTAATTTGAAACAAATAAGTGAGATTTTAAAAATTATTTGTCAAAAAATACAAATTACAAACTACCTTCCCTTTAGGATTAGCAATTTTTGACACTATTCATAAACTCAATACGAAATTAGCAAGTTAAGATTTATGGGTCTGACTATTTTATTGAATAGGTCATTAGAATGGAATCACTATTTCCATAAAATAGGAATAGCTATTCTTTTGTTTCATTGCACACTATTCCTATAAATAGTTATTTCCTTATGAATTTCTATTCCTCTATAAAAGGAGAGGAATAAACAATGTTTTCCAAAAAAAGAAAAGAAAGAAAAAAAATTCACATTATTTTTTATTTTTTTATCAAACAAAAAACTAAAAGACCCTTCATAGAACCTGAAATGGCCAAAACCACTGCCATGGTCATCAGGGGTGGCCAAGACACAAATTACCACCCCGACACACTACCTCCCTTCTTGCTTTATTTCCCTCCCTTTTCCTTTATCTTTCTTTCTTCTTTGTTTTGTTTTGTTTTCATTATTATTATTTATTTATTTTTGGGCTAAAGACCGGACTATTAGAGTCTGCTTTGTCAAAAGTTAGCTAATTAATAATTGGGTTAAATATCCATTAGTTTTTGAGTTTTAAGCGTTTTTAAATTTAGTACCTCAGTTTTGTTTCGTATCATAGGTGGTACCTGAATTAGGGATAAAAACCCATTTGAAACCTTTGTAAGATTTTTCGTTCAAATTTAACGGCTCGTCAAGTGTTAACTGCTGAAGTTGACATGTGACACTAAAAAATAAATAAATAAATAAATAAATAAAAAATCTTTAAAAAAAAATTGAAAAAAAAAGAAGAGGGGCGGTTAAGCCACCCCCTTTGCCGGTCTGGGGTGGCTTAGCAACCCTCTTGGCCTGTTTGGGGTGACCGAATCACTCCCCATGGCAAAAAAAAAAAAAAAAAATTGATGGGTTATTGCCTTTGGGGATGGCCGAACCACCCCCGTGGGCCATGGGGGTGGTTCAGCCACTCCCAGACCGGTCGGCTTGGTGGTGGCCGAACCACCCTTGTGGCCCATGGGGTGGTTCAGCCATCCCATGGGCAAATCCTCAAATTTTTTTGTTGGGTTTTGGCCCTTAAGGACTACGGGGTGGCCAAATCCACCGCTCGGTGCTCCGGATCGGCATGCTGGTCTCGGGCATCGGCTCGTTCTGCGGGTGCGGGTTCCTGACTCTGGCTCTGGTTAATTAATGTGGTCCAGATCAAGCTCGGCACTTTGGCTTGCAGCAGCTCAGCTACCTTCGGCGCCGTGGTTCTCTTATATGTTTTGGTCCCCGTTGGACTTCTCTTAAATGTTTGTATGGTTTTGTACGCTTTTACCCGCTAACGTTGTCCCTAGAGTAGTTCGTATTTTCTGAATATTGGAGGCCTTATTTGGATGTCTAATGCCATTTTATCTTAGTTAATGCTTTCAGTTTCTGCTCATTTTATCTTTGGAATATGAATTTAAGCAAACCCAATGATCTTATAATTAGGCTTTTCACGGTAGATTCTAGAGGAAGAGTGGAGGGGTAGCTGAATAGATTTTTGAATGTCTTCCCCGTTTTGCTGTCAGCTGCACATGAAAGGCTCTTATTTTGTTCGTTTGCAAGTACAAAAATTAAAGTAAATTGGATGACACCACTATCTTCATTGTCTTAAAGAATGGCCAGGTAATCATCTGAAGGATTAGGTGCTGCAAAGTGCTGCATCCACTATCTCTTGTTGGTTTCGCGTGCAAGGAAGCAACTTTTGAGCTGCTTGTTTCACTATAAAGCCCGCGGAGTTGAAGTGTGCGTATCGCATCAGAGAAATGGAAGTTCCAATGAAGAACATTTGCTTTCTAGTGCTTTTTATAACTCTAGGCATTGCTGGGATTGATGGGGTTTATGGGGACGGTGAATGTGGGAAATCTTCTCCGGACATGGAGGCTTTCAAGCTGGCTCCTTGTGCATCAGCAGCGCAAGATGAGGATGCAGGAGTTTCTGACAGGTGCTGCAGTCAGGTGAAAAAGATTGGCCAGAACCCAAGCTGCCTTTGTGCTGCTATGCTTTCTAATACAGCTAGAAGCTCAGGAGCTAAGCCAGAGGTTGCAGTGACCATTCCCAAACGCTGCAATATTGCTGATCGTCCAGTGGGATTCAAGTGTGGAGGTCAGTTTTACATGTTATTACCATTCACTCACCCTTTCCTTGTGCTTTTCCCCCCTGCTCCTTTAACAGGTGGACAATGACCCACTTCATCTCATCCAAAAACTACTTGCTCTGTTTTGCAGCTTATACGTTGCCTTGAAGACTGAAGTTCCTGAGTCACGGTGCCTCTTATTATGAATTAGTTGCTGTTTAGTACTATTATGCTTAGATTGTATCATTGCAGCTGCTTGAAATCTAGCTAGTCAGTTCACTCTGACACCCAGACACCTGAATAATTATAAATAAATAAGTTGTTTGGTGCTTGCTTTATTGTTACGAGGGTAAAATTTTTTTACACCACTCGAAAATTCGACACGAAATTAACTGGTTGTGATTGAATTGTTTGATCTATTTAATTGAATTAGTCGGAATATAGCTTGGGGAAAAAATATTATTATAATTCCTTAAAAATTAAAATTTTACTCCCAATTTATTTATTTATTTTTTAGTTTTGCCCTCCCAAATTTCAAATGTTAGTTCCGTCCCTATTTACTGACTTAAGCATCAGAGTGTTCCCGTCAGTATCTTCGGCGAGTCATCTTTTACTCATTTGTTTTTGCATATACCAAATTGGGTCCAGGGCGGCGATTGTTCTGTATCAACAATTAGCATAGTTGACTAGAATAACAATAACCTAAATTTGCAAAAGAAAAATTAGAGGAATGATAGTGGAAGAACAGAATGACAATACTTTGTTACTCGTAAGCAGCAAGCGATTATAGCAAGTGCAAGTGAGCACAAATTGAGGAAATAGTAATGTGCAATAAAATGAATGACGTACAACTTGTGGTCGTAAGGTTGATCAGTATGACAATAGTTTCGAGGAAACTGTTTGGTCGAATGTGTGAAAAGAGCGAGGCTAGTCTTAGAGAGATTATCAGATAGATTCTAGAGGAACAGGGGAGAGGATTCTAGAGGAACAGGGGAGAGGCAGCTGGGTAGATTTTCTAATGTCTTCACCGTCTTGCTGTCAGCTGCTCATGAACCCATTTCTGAAGGATTAAAGTAAATTGGATGATACCAAGATAGATTCTAGTGGAACAGGGGAGAAGCTCCTAGAGGAACAGGGGAGAAGGTCCTAGAGGTACAGGGGAGAGGCAGCGGGTAGATTTTTTAATGTCTTCACCGTCTTGCTGTCAGCTACTCATGAACCCATTTTTGAAGGATTAAAGTAAATTGGATGATACTAGTATCTTCATTGGCTTAAAGAACGGCCAGGTAATCATGAACACTCTACAAAATATCGTTGTCCTAGTGAAGTATCCGCTATCAAAAAAAAAAAAAAAAAAGGGTGAAAAAAGATTTCAAAACAAAAGCTTGTACGCCTTTCTTTTTGTATTTGGTTTTCTTCATTTTTTTTCATCTTCACTAAGCAAATCTTGAATACAAACTATTTTATTAGTAATTTTGTATATAAAAAAAGAAGAGATATATATATATATATATATTTTTTTTTTTTAAGTACCTTATAAGGATAAGTACACATGCTCTTCAAAGTATTACCCTATTGTTAACATCTTTTCAATCTATCAATTGTGTCAATGTCTCATTTAAGAACAAAAATATTTTTAATAAAAATAAAAAAAAATTTAAAATGTTAAAAAAGTAGGTAATCAACAGATAAAAAAAATACTCAATCTAGGGTTGGTCCGACTACCCCAAACTTTTTTTGGGGGTGACACGTGGGGTGGCTCCAGTTTTGTTTTGATTTGTTTTTTGTTTGTTTGTTTGATTTTTTTTTTTTCGAATTTTTATTTTATTAATAAAAAATAAAAACTATTTTTGTCTTTTTACTAGTCTTAGATGAGACATCAAGAGTTCGTTTGATTTTGTGATTTCAAAAGTGCGCTTTAAAAATGACGATTTTAAAATGTACGATTTGAAAAAGTGATTTTTAAAAAAACACAGTTAAATGTTTAGTAAAATTGTAGTTTGACCTTTAAAATTGTAGGTTAGTCTTTAAAATTTTGCATTTTAAAAAAAGCATCATCATGCTTAAGATTTGAAAAAGTAAATTTTCTCCACTTTCAAATTGCAATTTAAAAAAGATGCAATTCCCAAACGATTCATTTTTTGTTGTTTAGTTTAAAATCACACTTGTTGTCTACGAAATCGAAATGCCAAACGCACACCATTAACAGTTTGAGAAGGATATTAACAATCAAATATTGCAAAGCCCCAATATATATTACAGGTAAGAATTGGACAATGTTAGTGCAAAGAAGGGGTGCAAATGCAGATTTAGTTATTATCAATATTCGCATAATGCGATTATTAATTGGGATAATTGCATCGTTGATCCCTGTGGTATGCCATAATTATTACAAATCGATCCTTGAAGTCAAATTTTGTTAAAAAATTTGACAGATTCTGTTAGTGCCATGTCAAACCAATAAGATGGCGACACGTGTCCATCTAAATAAAAAAATATAAAATTATTAAAAAATAAATAAATAAACTTATTTAAAAAAAAAACAAAAAATGGAAGGGTGGCGCGCGGCCAACCCTCGTGGCCTAGGGGTGGCTAGGGGTGGCGCGCGGCCACCCCTAGTGGCCGGGGGTGGCCATCGAGCCACCCCTAGAAGGTCCAGGGGTGGCCGCGCACCACCCTCGGCAGCCACTGGGGTTGGCACGGCCACTTCCATTGGCTGGGGTGGCCCAGCCACCCTTCCATTTTTTTGTTTTTCATTTGTTTTTTAAAATAATAAGTTTATTTATTTATTTTTAATAAATTTATATTTTTTTTATTCAGATTGACACGTGTCGTCATCTTATTGGTTTGATTTGGTGTTGACCTGACAATTAATAGAATCTGTCAAATTTTTTAATAAAATTTGACGTTAGGAATCTATTTGTAATTATTGCTTACCACGAGAACCTTCCATGAACTTTTTAAACCATATGGAGTAAAAAATAATTATGGCATACCACTGGGATAAATGCACTATTGGTCCCATATTAATTTTAGGTATCCACAACCGCATTTATGCGGTTATTATCTGCGGTTATTATCTGCTACTCACATATAAGGTAATGAGTGTTTTAGATTGCTATACAAATCTATTAAGATTTTACTTATTAATTCACGATTATATGTCATATATGGTCATTGTTTTATAGAGTAATCGAGATTTGCATTACTCAAAGAAAAGAAAAATTAAATGGAGTGAGATATGAATTTGAGATGATGGTGAAAAAAACTTAATATAACAAAAAAGTCTTAAACTTATTGTAGCACTAAAACGAGGTCATTTTAGTGAATTTAATTAAATATATATAAATGGAATGTAACTTCCACATCCCCTAAATCGCTATCCACATCCGCATATATGATTAACAGATATTATATATGTGCGGATAACTGATGCGGACTATAATCGGAGTATTTTCACCCCAAGTGCAGAGTGATTGCTGGGAGTTAAAGCATCCTTAGTGAGCTCTCAATTTCAAAATTTTCACCAAAATTTGGTGAAAAACTCAAAAAAATCCACTTCAACAAATTCTCTATAATTTCTCTATTTTGACTCTTGTCAGAATTTCATTCCAAATTTAGCCCACAAATTTTATGAGTTATTAAATATTTTATCATTTCTCCCTCCTTTGACTTTACTTTTCACTTTTTCACTCTCCTTATTTGTTAGCCGTAGTTGTTTAAAATCAATAAAAATTAATATTTAGTTGAAAATAGATAAATATTTGAAGAGTTTAATGTAAGAAGTTTGTTAAAAGCGATATATAAAATAATAAAAAGAAATTATTTAACAAAAATTTAAAGAAAATTTGAAAAGTTCACTGAGAATAGGGAGCTCTTTGACAACCAATTGTTAAATTTTCAATTCCCTTTTCACTTTTTCTTAAAAAATCAAATAAAAAAAATTTCAACTTTTTAACACTTTTTACATCACATCAATAATTTTTTTTTATTATTCAAATAAGAAAAATTACTACAAAACAAAACCTTTTTACTTTTCCATCAAACATTTACAAATTTTAAATCACATCAATCATTTTTTACTACTATTCAAATAAATATTTAATTTCTTAATTACTTACCGAACAACGGATTGCTATGTTGAGCCGCCGCACTACCTCTTAAGGGCTTCGCGCGCACGCAAGCACCTTTTGAGCTGCTTGTTTCACTATAAAGCCCGGGGAGTTGAAGTGTGAGCATCGTATCAGAGAAATGGAAGTTCCAATGAAGTACATCTGCTTTCTAATGCTTTTCGTTACTCTAGGCATTGCTGTGATTGATGGGGCTGGTGAATGTGGGACATCTTCTCCTGACAAGGAGGCTACGAAGCTGGTTCCCTGCGCAGCAGCGGCACAGTATCACGAAGCTGGAGTTTCTGACAGGTGTTGCAGTCAGGCGAAAAAGATTTCCCAGAACCCAAGATGCCTTTGTGCTGCTATGCTTTCTGATACAGCTAGATGCGCCGGAGCTAAGCCAGAGGTTGCAGCGACCATTCTCAAACGCTGCAATATTGCTAATCGTCCAGTGGGATACAAGTGTGGAGGTCAGTTTTACATATATATTATTGCCATTCACTCACCCTTTCCTTGTGCTTTTCTCCCCTGTTCCTTTAACTGGTACATGCAATGGCCTATTTCATCTTATCTCAAAACTATTTGTTCTGTTTTGCAGCTTATACGGTTCCCTGAAGACTGAAGTTCCTCAGTCACGGTGCCTCTGCTTATGAAGTAGTTGCTGTTTAATACTATTGTGCTTAGATTGTATCCTTGTTGCTACTTAATCTAGCTAGTCAGTTCAGTCTGACATCCAAACACCTGAAAAATAAATAATAAAGAAACTGTTTGGATTTTGCTGCTGAATTTTATTAGGGCCGACAATTTTTGACACAAATCGCGAATCTGACACGAATTCAACACAGAATTAATAGGTTAGATACGAGGGGTTTGATTAATTTAATTGTATAGATTGAGTTAGAGTTGACCCATATAGTTTTATACCCATGTCTCGACATAATCCGAACCCTTCATGCAATATTTATGGCTAACAATTTTTGACACGATCAGTGAATCCGACATGAACCCAACTCAATATTAGCGAGTTATAATTGATGGGTCATACGTGTTTAATTATGGACAAAAATTTAATCCAAACTGGTTTGAAGAAAATTTCCTCTAACCTACTTAACAAATTGCCACATGCATGTTTGAGAAGCACATGAGTTTTTAACCTACTTAACAAATTGCCACATGCATGTTTGAGAAGCACATGAGTTTTTAATATGATTTACAGAGCTACTCTCCCGTCAACTCTTTCCCTTCTAACGTTCTCTCCCAAAAGAGAAAGAGGAGAGTTCAACTGTTCAAGAGTCTCTCTCCTGAGCTGTTCACCTCCCTCCTCTCCCTCACACACGGTTTGAAAAAATTGGCATGTATCGGTTTGGTGGAAATGTTGCAGATAGATTTCCAGATTAAAAATTTGCAGAGAAATATCAGTTTGGGAAGCAAAAGCTTACTCAGCTACAAAGATTATGGTTGGAACTGCTCGGAAGCACCATAAAATCTGGTCATCGACCTCTGGCTAAGTACTGTGCTAAAAAATTGTCCAAGGACTGCTGCGTTCTTGCTGTTAATAAAGGGAAACTGTGTTGTTGTGACAAAACTAATTTTAGGGATCCTAATAAAGCATAAAATATGAGAATAGAAAATAACACAATCACACAAGACACCAAGATTTAAGTGGTTCGGCTTAACAAGCCTAACCCAAGGATTTTGTTCGCACTTCCTAAATCCATCATTTCAAACTCTTCACCCAAAATAAATTTCAATCTCTTAACCTCAAACATGCTTTTAGCAGCAATAAGCATGTCATTCACATAACGCAACAAATAAACAAAAGAATCATATGAAAATTGCCTACAATACACAAAATGATTGTACCACAGTCCCAGAGATTGTTCCAAGCAATAAAACGATCTCCTCAACCTGACAGTCTTTGTGCCCTCTGACAATTTCACCAAATCTCATGTCTGGCTCGTATGAAGAGAATCAATCTCCTCATTCATGGCAGCAAACCCAAAATGTAGACTCACTCATTACAAAAAAATGACATTAATTGACACGTCACAAATTTATTGACATGTCAAAAACGTCAAAAAGTTTTGACATGCCAATTTGACACGTCGGAAAAGTTTTGACATGTCATTTTAACACGTCAACAAATATTTGATGTGTCATTTTGACACGTTAAAAAAGTTTTGACGGGTTTGTTCGACATGTCATCAATTTTTTGACTTGTCGAACAGACACGTCAAAAAAGTTGACTGGAGGGGCGTGCTGCGGGACAAGTGAAATGTCCTGTGTCACACACCCTCAATTACCATATTTTGATGATAATAAATACCAATATATTATAATCCCAACTATTTAATTTGAAACAAATAAGTGAGATTTTAAAAATTATTTGTCAAAAAATACAAATTACAAACTACCTTCCCTTTAGGATTAGCAATTTTTGACACTATTCACAAACTCTATACGAAATTAGCAAGTTAAGATTAATGGGTCTGACTATTTTATTAAATAGGTCATTGGAATGGAATCACTATTCCAATAGAATAGGAATAGCTATTCTTTTGTTTCATTGCATACCATTCCTATGAATAGTTATTTCCTTATGAATATCTATTCCTCTATAAAATGAGAAGAATAAACAATGTTTTTCAAAAAATAAAGAAGAAGAAAAAAAGCAAAGAAAAGAAATTCACATTACTTTTTTTTTTTTTTTTGTAAAACAAAAAACTAAAAGACCCATCATAGAACCCGGGATAGCCAAAACCAGTGCCATGCTCATCAGGGGTGGCCGAGACTCAAATTACCACCCTTACTTCAACACAACCTGAACCCAGCGAGCACAAATTACCACCCAAACACCCTACCTCCCTTGCTTTATTTCCCTCCCTTTTTCTTAATCTTTCTTTCTTCTTTGTTTTTTTATTTTTGGGCTAAAGACTGGACTATTGGAGTCTCCTTTGTCAAAAGTTAGCTAATTAATAATTGGGTTAAATACTCATTGGTTCCTAAGTTTTAAGTGTTTTTAAATTTAGTACCTCAGTTTTATTTTGTATCATAGCTAATACCTGAATTAAGGGTAAAAACCCATTTGGAACCCATGTTAGATTTTTCGTTC
Organism: Alnus glutinosa; assembly: GCF_958979055.1. Lineage (NCBI taxonomy): Eukaryota > Viridiplantae > Streptophyta > Magnoliopsida > Fagales > Betulaceae > Alnus > Alnus glutinosa. The sequence goes on along the minus strand of NC_084888.1, from coordinate 36,011,124 downwards.
AAATTTTAACAGCTCGCCAAGTGTTAACATCTGAAGTTGACATGTGGCACTATATAAAAAAAATGGATAATTACACTTAAACCCCCTGATTTATCCATGGTGTGGCGATTTACCCTCCAATGTACCAAAATTGGTACATGACCTCCCCGAACTTGCCAACGTGTGGCAAAATTAACCTTCCGTCCAATCGACCGTTCGTTTGGACGGAAAGTCGGTCACGTGCAAGTCACGTGACTTGGGGAGGTTCTCTGTCTTAAATGGTCACGTGACTTGCACGTGACCGATTTTCCGTCCAAACGAACGGTCGATTGGACGGAAGGTTGATTTTGCCATACGTTGGCAAGTTCGAGGGAGTTCATGTACCAATTTTGGTACATTGGGGGGTAAATCGCCACACCGTGGATAAATTAGGGGGTTAAGTGTAATTATCCCTAAAAAAAATAATAATAATAAAAAATCTTTAAAAAATAATAAAATAAAAAAAAAAGAAAAAAAAAAGAAGAGGGGCAGTTGAGCCACCCCCTTGGCCAGTCTGGAGTGGCTTAGCCACCCCCTTGGCCTGTCTGGGGTGGCCGAACCACCCCCCATGGCAGAAAAACAAAAAAAAAAAGAAGAAAAAAAAGAAAATTGATGGGTTATGGCCCTTGAGGGTGGCCGAACCACTACTGTGGCTCATGGGCAAACCCTCAAATTTTTTTGTTGGGTTTTGACTCTTGGGAGTGGCCGAACCACCCCCTAGGGCCATAGGGGGTGGCCAAATCAACCGCTCGGTGCTCCGGATCGGCATGCTGGTCTCGGGCATCGGCTTGTTCTGTGTGTGCGGGTTCCTGACTCTGGCTTTGGTTAATGTGGTCCAGATCAAGCTCGGCACTTTGGCTTGCGGCAGCTCAGCTACCTTCGGCGCCGTGGTTCTCTTATATGTTTTGGTCCCCGTTGGATTTCTCTTATATGTTTGTATGGTTTTGTACGCTTTTACTCGCTAATGTTGTCCCTAGAGTAGTTCGTATTTTCTGAATATTGGAGGCCTTATTTGGATGTCTAATGCCATTTTATCTTAGTTAATGCTTTCAGTTTCTGCTGATTTTATCTTTGGAATATGAATTTAAGCAAACCCAATGATCTTATAATTAGGCTTTTCACGGTAGATTCTAGAGGAAGAGTGGAGGGGTAGCTGAATAGATTTTTGAATGTCTTCACCGTTTGGCTGTCAGCTGCACATGAAAGGCTCTTATTTTGTTCGTTTGCAAGTACAAAAATTAGAGTAAATTGGATGACACCACTATCTTCATTGTCTTAAAGAATGGCCAGGTAATCATCTGAAGGATTAGATACTGCAAAGTGCTGCATCCACCATCTCTTGTTGGTTTCGCGTGCAAGCAAGCAACTTTTGAGCTGCTTGTTTCACTATAAAGCCCGCGGAGTTGAAGTGTGCTTATCGCATCAGAGAAATGGAAGTTCCAATGAAGAACATTTGCTTTCTAGTGCTTTTTATAACTCTAGGCATTGCTGGGATTGATGGGGTTTATGGGGCCGGTGAATGTGGGAAATCTTCTCCGGACATGGAGGCTTTCAAGCTGGCTCCTTGTGCATCAGCAGCGCACGATGAGGATGCAGGAGTTTCTGACAGGTGCTGCAGTCAGGTGAAAAAGATTGGCCAGAACCCAAGATGCCTTTGTGCTGCTATGCTTTCTAATACAGCTAAAAGCTCAGGAGCTAAGCCAGAGGTTGCAGTGACCATTCCCAAACGCTGCAATATTGCTGATCGTCCTGTGGGATTAAGTGTGGAGGTTAGTTTTACATGTCACATCATAAACAACTTTTTAATAAAAATCAATTTTTTTTATTATAAAAGAGTGATAAGGGGATAAGAGGAGGAAGGGCTCTTTCTCCCCTATTCCTTTAACAGGTGGACAATGACCCACTTCATCTCATCCAAAAACTACTTGCTCTGTTTTGCAGCAGCTACTTGAAATCTAGCTAGGCAGTTCACTTTGCTGTTATGGGAGTAAAATTTTTTTACACTACCGTAAACCCGACACGGAATTAAGGGGTTGTGATTGAAATGACTAATCTATTTAATTAAATTAGTAGGATTATAGCTTGGAGACATCAGGCCCCCAAGCTGCCTTGTTCTCCTTAACATTTTTTTTTTCAAATATTATTATAATTCCTCAAAAATTAAAATTTTAACCCCAATTTTTTTTTTTTTTTTTTTTTTTGTATTTTAATTTTTCAATTTTGCCCTCCCCAAATTTTATATGTTAGTTTCATTCTTTTTTACTGACTTAAGCATCATAGTATTTCCGTCAGTATCTTTAATGAGTCACCTTTTGCTCCTTTGTTTTTGCGTATACCGAATTAGGTCTAGAGCAGCGATTGTTCTGTATCAACAATTAGCAAAGTTGACTAAAATAACAATAACCTAAATTTGCAAAATAAAAATTAGAGGAATGATAGTGGGAGAATAGTATGACAATACTTTGTTACTTGTAAGCAGCAAGCGATTATAGCAAGTGCAAGTGAGCACAAATTGAGGAAATAGTAATGTGCAATGAAATGAATGACGTACAACTTGTGGTCGTAAGGTTGATCAGTATGACAATAGTTTCGAGGAAACTGTTTGGTCGAATGTGTGGAAAGAGTGAGGCTAGTCTTAGAGAGATATATCAGATAGATTCTAGAGGAACAGGGGAGAGGATTCTAGAGGAACAGGGGAGAGGCAGCTGGGTAGATTTTCTAATGTCTTCACCGTCTTGCTATCAGCTGCTCATGAACCCATTTCTGAAGGATTAAAGTAAATTGGATGATACCAAGATAGATTCTAGTGGAACAGGGGAGAAGCTCCTAGAGGAACAGGGGAGAGGCAGCGGGTAGATTTTTTAATGTCTTCACCGTCTTGCTGTCAGCTGCTCATGAACCCATTTCTGAAGGATTAAAGTAAATTGGATGATACTAGTATCTTCATTGGCTTAAAGAACAGCCAGGTAATCATGAACACACTACAAAATATCGTTGTCCTAGTGCAGTATCCACTATAAAAAAAAGAAAGATTTCAAACAAAAGCTTGTACCCCTTTCTTTTTGTATTTGTTTTTCTTCATTTTTTTCATCTTCACGAAGCAAATCTTGAATACAAACTATTTTATTAGTAATTTTGTATATCAAAAAAGAAGAGATGTATATTTTTTTAAGTACTTTATAAGGATAAGTACACATACTCTTCAAAGTAATACCCTATTATTAACATCTTTTTAATCTATCAATTGTGTCAATGTCCCTCTTAAGGACAAAAATACTCATAATAAAAATTAAAAAAATCTAAAAAATTTCAAATGTTAAAAAAGAAGGTAATCAACAGGAAAAAAAAAAGGGGGGGTAATTACCTTTTCTCCTCGTGAACTACCAAAAAATGAGCGATGCTCCTATGAACTACCAACTCGACCAAAATAGGGCATTCAACTACCAAAGGCAACCATTTTCTCTCATTTTGTCAGTTAGAGAGGTTAAAAGAAACAGTCAACGGGTCATGTGCCGTTTTACATGGGGGCATGTTAGAAGGTAGTGGTAGTTCATGGGGGGAAAGAGGAAGATGATGATAGTTCATGGGGGGAAAAGAGGAAGAAAATGAGGGTAAAACGGCGTGTGACGGTCACATGACCCATTGACCGTTTGTTTGAACCCCTTTGACTGACGGAAGGGGGGGAAAAGGGTTGTCTTTGGTAGTTGAATGCTCTATTTTGGTCGAGTTGGTAGTTCATGGGGGCATCGCGCATTTTTTGGTAGTTCATGGGGAGAAAGGTAATTACCCCCCAAAAAAAAAAAACACTCAGTCTAGGGATGGTCCAACCACCCCAAACGTTTTTTTGGGGGTGACACGTGGGGGTGGCTCCAGTTTTGTTTTGATTTGTTTGTTTGTTTGTGTTTTTTTTTTTTTTTTTTTTTTTTTTTTCGAATTTTTATGTTATTAATAAAAAAAATAAAGACTACTTTTGTCTTTTAACTAGTCTTAGGTGAGACATCAAGAGTTCATTTGAGTTTGTGATTTCAACAGTGCACTTTAAAAATAACGATTTTAAAATGTACGATTTGAAAAAGTGATTTAAAAAAAAACGCAGTTAAATGTTTAGCAAAATTGTAGTTTTACCTTTAAAATTGTAGATTAACCGTTAAAATTATGCATTTTTTAAAAAACACCATCATGCATACGATTTGAAAAAGTAAATTTTTTGCGCTTTCAAATTGCAATTCCCAAACGATTCATTTTTTGCGGTTTAGTTTAAAATCGCATTTTTTATCTACGAAATCGAAATGCCAAACGCACAGCATTAACAGTTTTAGAAGGCCATTAACAATCAAATATTGCAAAGCCCCAATATATATTACGGGTAAGAATTGGACAATGTTAGTGCAAACAAGGGGTGCAAATGTAGATGTGGTTACTATCAATATTCGCATAATGTGATTATTAATTGGGATAATTGAATCGTTGGTCCCTATGGTATGCCATAATTATTTTTCACTCCCTATGTTTTAAAAAATTCATGGGAGATCCTCGTGGTAAGCAATAATTATAAATCGATCCTTGAAGTCAAATTCTGTTAAATAATTTGATAGATTCTGTTAAGTGCCACGTCTGCGCTACGTCAAACCAATAAGATGACGACGCGTGTCCATCTAAATAGAAAAACATAAATTTATTAAAAAATAAATATATAAACTCATTTTTTTAAAAACAAACAAAAAAGAAGAAGATGGAAAGGTGGCTGGGGGTGGCGAGTGGCCTGGGGGTGGCCATCGGGCCACCCCTAGAAATAAGTTTTTTTTTTTATAAATAATTTTTTTTTTTTTTTTTTTTTTTTTTTTTTTTTTTTTATTTTGATGGACACGTGTCGCCATCTTATTGGTTTGACGTGTCGTTGACGTGGCACTTAACAAAATCTATCAAATTTTTTAGCAGAATTTGACTTCAAGGATCTATTTGTAATTATTGCTTAATATGAGAACCTCCTATGAACTTTTTAAACCATAGGGAGTGAAAAATAATTTTGGCATACCACAGGGACCAACGGTGCATTTATCCCTTATTAATTTTAGGTATCTACAACCGCATAGATGTGGTTATTATCTGCTACCCACATATAAGGTAATGAGTGTTTTAGATTACTATACAAATCTATATGCAAGCTTAAATAAATTAAGATTTTATTTATTACACAATTCACGATTATATGTCATAGATGGTCATTGTTTTATATAGTAATCGAGATTTGGGTTACTCAAAAAAAAGAAAAATTAAATGGAGTGAGATATGAATTTGAGATGATAGTGAAATAAACCTAATATAAGAAAAAAGTCTTAAGTTTACTGTAACAACAAAATGAGGTCATTTTAGTGAATTTAATTAAATATATATAAAGGAAATGTGGCATCTGCATCCCCTAAAATCACTATCCGCATCCGCATATACGATTAACGGATATTATATTGGTGCGGATAACGGATGCGGGCTATAATCGTGGCATTTTCACCTCAAGTACAGAGTGAGCACTAGGAGTTAAAGCATCCTTAGTGAGCTCTCAATTTCAAAATTTTTACTAAAATTTGGTGAAAAACTCAAAAAAATCTACTTCAACAAATTTTCTATAATTTCTCTATTTTGACTCTTGTCAGAATTTCACTCCAAATTTAACCCACAAATTTCATGAGCTATTGAATATGTTATCATTTCTCTACTTTACTTTTCACTTTTTCTCTTTCCTTATTTGTTAGTGGTAGTTGTTTAAAATCAATAAAAATTAATGTTTAGTTGAAAATAGATAAATATTTGAAGAGTTTGATGTAATAAGTTTGTTAAAAGTGATAGATAAAATAATAAAAATAAATTATTTAACTAAAATTTGAAGAAAATTTGAAAAGTGCACTGAGCCACTGAGAATAGGATTGCTATGTTGAGCCGCCGCACTACCTCTTAAGGGCTTCGCGCGCACGCAAGCACCTTTTGAGCTGCTTGTTTCACTATAAAGCCCGGGGAGTTGAAGTGTGAGCATCGCATCAGAGAAATGGAAGCTCCAATGAAGTACATCTGCCTTCTAATGCTTTTCGTTACTCTAGGCATTGCTGTGATTGATGGGGCTGGTGAATGTGGGATATCTTCTCCTGACATGGAGGCTACGAAGCTGGTTCCCTGCGCAGCAGCGGCACAGTATCAGAAAGCTGGAGTTTCTGACAGGTGTTGCAGTCAGGTGAAAAAGATTTCCCAGAACCCAAGATGCCTTTGTGCTGCTATGCTTTCTGATACAGCTAGAGACGCCGGAGCTAAGCCAGAGGTTGCAGCGACCATTCCCAAACGCTGCAATATTGCTAATCGTCCAGTGGGATACAAGTGTGGAGGTCAGTTTTATATATATATTATTGCCATTCACTCACCCTTTCCTTGTGCTTTTCTCCCCTGTTCCTTTAACTGGTACATGCAATGGCCTATTTCATCTCATCTCAAAACTATTTGTTCTGTCTTGCAGCTTATACGGTGCCCTGAAGACTGAAGTTCCTCGATCAGTCACGGTGCCTCTGCTTATGAAGTAGTTGCTGTTTAATACTATTATGCTTAGATTGTATCCTTGTTGCTGCTTAATCTAGCTAGTCAGTTCAGCCTGACATCCAAACATCTGAAAAATAAATAATAAAGAAATTGTTTGGATTTTGCTTCGGAATTTTGTTAAGGCTGATAATTTTTGACACTAATCGCAAATCTGACACGAAATCAACACATAATTAGTAGGTTAGGTATGAGGGGTTTGATTAATTTAATTGAATAGATTGAGTTAGAGTTGACCCATATAGTCTTATATCAATGTTTCGACATAATCCGAACCCTTCACGTAATAATTAGGGCTGCCAATTTTTTACATCATCAACGATTCCAACTCAATATTAACGGGTTAGGATTGATGGGTCATACCTGTTTAATTATGGACAAAAATTTAATCCAAACTGGTTTAAAAGAAATTTCCTCTAACCTTCTTAATAAATTGTCACGTGTATGAGAAACACATGAGTTTTTAATATGATTTACAGAGTTACTCTCCCGTTAACTCTTTCCCTTCTAACATTCTCTCTCCAACAGAAAGATGAGAGTTCAACTGTTCAAGAGTCTCTTTCCTCAGCCGTTCATCTCCCTTCTCTCCCTAACACATGGTCTGAAAAACTGGGCATGTATCGGTTTGGTGGAAATGTTGCAGGTGGATTTCCAGATTAAAAATTTGCAGTGATACATCAGTTTGGGAAGCAAAAGCTTACTCAACTACAAAGATTATGGTCGGAACTGCTTGGAAGCACTATAAAATCTTGTCATCGACCTTTGGCTAAGGACTGCTAAAAAATTGTCCAAGAATTGCTAATAAGTTCTTGCTATTAATAATTGGAAATTGTTTTATTGTGACAAAACCAATTTTAGGGATCCTAATAAAGCATAAAATATGAGAATAGAAAATAACACAATCACACAAGACACTAAGATTTAAGTAGGTTCGGTTTAACAAGCCTAGCCCAAGGATTTTCTTCGCATCACCTAATTCCTTCATTTTAAACTCATCACCCAAAAGAAATTCCAATCTCTTAATCTCAAACATGCTTTTAGCAGTATTAAACATGTCATCTACATAGCGCAATAAATAAACAAAAGAACCATATGAAAATTGCCCACAATACACAAAATGATTGTACCACTGTCCAGAGATTGTTCCAAGCCATACAATGATCTCCTCAACCTGACAGTCTTCGCGCCCTCTGACAATTTCACCAAATCCCATGCTTGGCTCTTATGGAGAGACTCAATCTTCTCATTCATGGCAACAAACCCAAAATGTAGAGTCACTAACTACCAAAAGAAAAAGAAAAAAAAGAAAAAAAAAAGTACACATTTTTTTTTACGTGTCTACAATAATCTACTTTTTACCACGTCACTAATTAGTGAAATTTAACACATCAATAATTAGTTATGTGTCAAAATGGCACGTCAAAAAGTTTTGACGTGTCATTTTAACACATCAACAAATATTTGACATGTTAGAAAAGTTTTGACGTGTTTGTTCGACATGTCAACAATTTTTTGACGTGTCAAACAGACACGTGTTCGACACGTCAAAAAAGTTGACTAGAGGGGCGTGCTGCAGGATAGGTGAAATGTCTCGCGTCACACACCCTCCATACCCTTTCTTTTCACACACAGTCTCTCTCTCTCTCCACCACTGTCGTCGGCCGTTGCTATTGCTCTCCTCCGACCACCACGGTATGCCTCTCTTTCTCTCTCTCTCTTAGCTCCATCGATCAGTCGTCCTCTTGCCCAGAAAATACTTTGTTGAATGCAAACTTTGTCCAGCATGTATACTAGTTATAATTAATGATAAGGTCTAAAATGTTTTCATAGATTATAGTATCACACACACACGCTATATATATATATATATATATATATATATATATATATATATATATATATATATATATATATATATATATATATATATATATATATATATATATATATATTGGGGTATTATCATTCCCAAAGCCCAAGTGGGCCCATAGTCAAACTAAACCCGATCGGATTCATCGGGTGGGGAGTGAATTGGTTGGTTGCACACAGCTCGGATATGTGTGGTCACACTCGGAAGGTGAACCAATCATCCTAATGGGAGCGTATTGCCAATCGTTGAGCTAGTTGGAGACTCGGTACTAGAGGACGGTTGTGACAGGAATGTCACTGAGACATGCAATAGAAAGTGCACCTGACGTGACAAGTATAGGAGGTTCAGTAAGTAAGATCTCTAACATTTATTAGGATCTCCGACATTTATTAACCTGAGTACTCAGTGGGGTCAAATCAGGTCAGAAACTAGATTAGGCGTTAGTACTGTGCACCTAATCCTAGCCCTATGCACCATACCTGGTATCTGAACACCATGCCTAGTCACTATTCACATCGTACCAAATTACTATTCACCCATACCGGATGATTAGTAATCTCAGAAATTTGGGAACCTCTTATACGTCAACTAATTCAAATAAGGAGTACAAAAAAATGGTAAAAACAGGTATCACTTAACTCTAATCACATTTACTCACTCTCATAAAAGCTCTCGCTAACTTAGCAATCGGAGGAGGTTCCGCCTGCCAACCCCCGACGCGCCTTTGCTGTTTTGTAGATTCTTATATTCGGGTCCTCGAAGAATCAATAAGGAGCTGACATGTCATCATTCGAAAGCTGTACCAACAGTTTGGCATCGTCTGTGGGAACGTTTCAATGTTTTCGCAAAAGAAAAATCCACAATGGTGAGAACATGCTCAGCGAATCATGAAGTGCACCAGAATGCTCACGATGACGTAGAGACTTCAACCAATTCATTATTAGTAAACTAATTAATAAAAATTAATTATTTGAGTTTTTTGCTTAATTATTTTACGAATTATAAATTATTATATCAATTTGTAAATTATTTTATAGTAAAAGTTACACTATCTTTAACCGCACTTTAGAGACGACATTCACTAAAAATCTTAGGTAACCCGCCTTCTTCCTTTATTTCTTTTAATTTAAGATTGCAAGTACGATTTGACAAAAGCTATATATTACCATTTTTTGATAATAATAAATATCAATATATTATAATCCCAACTATTTAATTTGAAATAAACAAGTGAGATTTAAAAAATTATTTGTCAAAAAATACAAATTACAAAATATCTTCCATTTAGGATTAGCAATTTTTGATATTATTCGCAAACTCAATACAAAATTAGCATGTTAAAATTAATGAATCTACATATTTTATTAAATGTGATGAATTACGATCGACTTATATAAGGCTTGTCTTGTTTACATAATTGGTCATTGGAATGAAATCACTATTCCCATAAAATTGGAATAACTATTCGTTTGTTTCATTACACACCATTCTTATAAATAGTTATTTCCTTATGAATATCTATTCTTCTATAAAATGAGAGGAATAAATAATGTTTTCCCAATAAAAGAAAAAGAAATCCACATTATTTTTTATTTTTCTATGAAACCAAAAACTGAAAGACCCATATCGGAACCTGGGATGGTCAAGACCACCGCCATGCTCATCAAAGGTGGCCAAGATACAAATTTCCACCCTTACCTCGACACAATCCGAACTGCGAGCAAAAATTACCACCCGGCCCACACCCTCCCTCCCTTCTTGATTTATTTCCCTTTTCTTTTTCTTTTTCTTTTTTTTTTTAAATTTTTTTTTCTTTCTTCTTTTCCTTTTATTTTTTTATTTAAAAAAAATGGGTAATTACCTTCCGTTAGTCAAATGCGTTATTTTGGGCGGTCAACGTGTCATATGCGCATCACGTGCCGTTTAACACTTTTCTCTCCCCATTTTACCCTCATCATCTCTGCAACCATCTCTTTTCCTCTTTCGTTTATCCAGGGGCGGAGCTAGGTTTCAAACATTGGGGGGGCCAAATTGAAAAAAAAAAATTTGGGGGGCCAAAACTAAGAAAATAAAAAAAATAAGGGGTAAAATTTTAATTTTAATTTTTTTTTGGGGGAAACTCTTTGGCTTGGGGGGGCCTGCAACTAATCCGTAGGCCTGCACACACTAGATTATCATTTCCACCTTGTCAGCAGAGGCATAACGAGGATTTAGGTTCTTTCACTTAGCAAGCCAACGGTGCAAAGTTAAGTGTTGGTGCCTTGGAGGCCGCAGACTGGGCAACGTTGCCACGGCCATGGTTTGATCCCATGCTTCTCTGACTATGCTCCAACGCTACCGCAGCTTCCTCAGTCCCATCTCTCTTTCAGTTTGTCAACAAACTTGCTTCTTGCTTCCACTGTTGACAACTTGTGAAGGTTTGGAAAAGTGAGGCCATTATTAATTAATAAGCTATGGTGGAGGGTTTGGTGGCATTTAAGAGGAGCTTGGATGAGCAAAGGGAAGCGGTACTGAACGAGCTGATTTCCTTTCCATTCTTAATTAATCATAAAAAAAATTGGACAAAAGGTGGAAGAAACACTAAAAAGGGCCTTCTTCTTCTACTACGACTTGTTCAAAGATTAAAGCTATGGGATAATTGCACCGTTGGCCTTGTGATATGCTATAATTATTTTTCACTCCCTATTGTTTAAAAAGTTCATGAAAAATCCTTGTGGTAAGTAATAATTACAAATCGATCACTGACGTCAAATTCCGTTAAAATTTTTAATGGATTCTGTCAAATGCCACGTGTCGCCAATAAGATGGCGACACGTGTCCATCTTAATAAAAAAAAATAAATTTATTAAAAAATAAATAAAAATACTTATTATTATTATTATTTTTTTTAAAAAAAAAAAAAAAGAAAAAAAAGAAGAAGAAAATCAGGAAGCAAGGGGTGGCTGGGCCACCCCCGGCGGCCACTGGGGGTGGCTGGGCTACCCCTTGCTGCTTTTTTTTGTTTTTTTTAAAAAATAAGTTTATATATTTATTTTTTAATAAATTTATATTTTTTATTAAGATGGACACGTGTCGCCATTTTATTGGCGACACGCGGTGCTGACGTGGCATTTGACTGAATCTGTTAAAAATTTTAATGGAATTTGACGTCATGGATCAATTTGTATTTATTACTTACCACAGGGATCTCCTATGAACTTTTTAAATCATAGAAAGTAAAAAATAATTATGGCATATCATAAGTGCAATTATCCCTAAAGCTTTCTATATATACGGACCATTGAGTGTATACTTCATTGCGTCACGTTTGTTCTGTAACAGAGCCTTGTTAAGATACGTACAAGAGGCATGTCCAAAATCTCACTACAAGTTCAAGTTGACAGCTCACCTGTGGAAGGCCCTCGGTAGGAAGAAGAAAGACAGAAAAAAGTATAAATAATATAGTGGTAGCATATCATGACTATGACATATCACTCATTTTTAAGATCTCATTCTTGGTTTTCCTTCTCAAAATTACGTGACTTTTGTGTGTTAACAAATAACAACTTCTTGTTCCAAAAAAAAATGTAAGAAAAACAACTTTCAGTTAACAAAAACATAAAACACTAGAAAACAACGTAAGAAACAGTGAAAAATATACGTGACTTTTGTGTTTACTTGACATGGCTGCCTGAAAAATATATATATATATAAAAGCACATGTTACTTCTTCCGTGCAGTATGTATTTACGACGACGTACGTATGAATCTATGATACATATATACAAGGAAAAATGAGAGGATCGAAACTAATTACATACCTTCGGTAAATGTGATCTTCTTGATGGTTCCAGGCCCTCCATTTCCTGCAATATTCTCAGCAAATGATCGAAACTAATTACGTACCTACTGACTTCAAGATGACTAAGCACATGATTATTATGTGCCTTTGGTAGCTGTAAACTAAGAGGCTAGCTGTAATGCATGCAGCTAAATAAAAGATTATTTCTTGACAGAGAATTATCAATATAGACAACTTTTTCTTCCCAGGACGAACAATTTTCAGCCTTACAGATCTCATGGACAACCTCTCTCATACTCTGTTACACTCTGTTTATGGGAACTGAAACAGAGGAAGTTGCCAACTGTTGATTGCACTTCATCTTCTTGCTTGCTGTGGATATTACATCCACCAAAATGAAGGACGTGAATCTTTTCTCCAAGATGGACGTCTACGCCGTTTTCAAAATCCACGGAGACCACAACCTCAAATCCTCCAAGCAAAAGACACCCACAGACAAAGACTAAGGCACGAACCCCAAATGGAACTTCCCCATGAAATTCACCATCGATAGCGCCGCCGCCGAGCAGAACCGCCTCACCCTCGTCGTCAAGTGCAAGTCGGAACGAAACTTCGGAGACAGACACATAGGCGAAGTCCACGTGTCCATCAAGGAACTGTTGGACGGTTTCGGCGAACGTGTTTATGTATACGTGTGCAAAGTATAGAACAGAGGACTTGGTTGAGTTTATTTTGAACAAAAAAATTCCAGTCTGCACATGGTATGGATTCTCCTATGTTCAAGTCTTTCTCAGAGGCCAACGTGACTTAACTTCCTCTAAGATCTGCTTCAACACGAGTTGCTCTACAGCCTCTACTTTCAACTCTGGTGAATAATTATTAGTTCCCTGAACAGTTGGAAAGCACAGAATCAAGAAAACTGAACAATGTCTATCATTTTCAAATCTGAAGCGAAAATGGGCTTCCGTGAGAGAGCCCATGACCAGCCCCAGTCCTACCATTTCCTTATGGAACCGCCTGCGTATTCTCCCATGGACGACACAGACTTAGACCTTTAGAATGCCCACGAAGTTGCAGGGGAAGCCATGGGCTGGATCTTGGAGTGATGGAACAGAGGGGGTGACCAAAGTAGAAGACGACGACGTGGCCATTGTCAACAAGGATATTTTTTGTTTGAGAATCGTTTAACAACAGAAGGCGAAAGCGTAGATTAGTCTTCTTCTAAGGCTCTCTCGAACCTTAGAGTGAAGTTGCTTGACCTCTGTCCCTTCTAGGGTCTAGAGATCCGTCTCTTTCTATACGTTTGCAATCTGGTTGTCTCTTTCTTTGTTGCTTGACCTTTTAAGGTGGAATGGAGGAAGATCTTACGGAGATGTGGGGGAAGTTTTCACTTAATGAGGATGAGAATGTTGGTGTTTCTCTGGAGACAGAGGAGATAGAGCCGTGGGTGAGCAGGGGCAATTTCTGCTTGATAGGCAAACTACTTGCAGATCGCTTTGTGTCTAATAGCATTACTAGTAGCTTCCCTACATGGTTCCCTTCCCTACATTTTAGGGAAAATTTTAAAAAAGTCTTAGAAACCACACCACATCAGCTTCCCTTCCCTTTTCCATTCCCTGGGAAGTGAACAGTTCTTCCCAATGCATTGGGAAGAACTGTTCACTTCCCACTCTATTGTTTAATAATAAAAAATAGGCCTCTCTCCTCTCTCCTCTCTGCACATTTCTTCCTCTCTCTCTCTGCCATCACTGCTCATCTCTCTCATCGCCATCTCTCATCTTTGCTCCTCATTTCCTTGTGCATCTATTCCACCGCCACCCCCCACCTTCGATCTCCACCGCCACCTAAAACCCCAATCCAAGAGAGAAATTCCCTCACAAGCACGAGCCTCCACCGATAGCTCCAGAACACACCGGTGCACGAATCGACGGTGCAACCATCACGTGTTCGAGTTCACGGCCGAATCGAATGCGAAATCAAGGTTGTTGATCTGGAGTGAGATTTGATCTTTAGGCAATCGGACGGTCTACTTTGCTTCACAATCCTCCTCTTCACCAACACCACCCGCTATCCTCTCTTCCTCTACTCTTCTTCCTCCTCCAACACCCCCACCCCTCAAACCTTAACAAGTGATATAGAATATATTATGGGGAAAGGAGGGTGAGAGAGGGAAAGAAAATTTATTTATATTCTCATTTGGGTTAGATTTTCTGATTTTGAGAGGAAGGGATGAAGGCGCGTCAAAGGCTTTGAAGATGGAGATGCAGGGCTGCAACTCCTATGTGGTGCAGACGGGAGGAGGGAGAGAGAGAACTGATAAAATAATAAAAGAATAAAAAATTATTGAGAAAAAGTAAAGAAATTATATTTAATTAAGATATGGAAAGATAAAGGGAAGCTGCTGTGTGGTATTTTTTTATAGGAAAGTAAAAAGTAGTTTTGTTCCCTACATTTAGGGAAAATAAATGGGAAGGGAAGGAAAGTTGCTAGGAATGCTCTAAGGAGGGCACAAAGGTTCCTTTAATCAGAGCTTGGCATCCAACAGGGGAGATCTCGTTTCGAATGATTGGAGGAAATATGTTCGTAATAGAATTTGAAAAGGAGTGGGATAAAGCTCGTGTGATGGAGGGTAGGCCTTGGCTGTTTGATGGAAATTTGGTTTCTTTGGCAGATTTTGATGGATTAACACCTCCAGCAAGGTTAAATTTTGACCATGCAGCCTTCTGGATCCGTATGTATCATCTGCCTTTGGCATGTATGGGAAAAGAAACGGGCCAAAAGATTGGAGCTTCAGTCGGGAAGGTCCAGGAGGTGGATGTGGATGATGACGAACCTGGATGGGGTGAATACTTAAGGGTGAAAGTTCTCATTGACCTGTCTAAGCCTCTAGCGAGAGGAAGAATGCTTCATTTTCACAACAAGTCTTTATGGATAGCTTTTAAATATGAAAAACTGCCCAAATTTTGCTTTCAATGTGGCAGAATTATCCATGGACGAGAGGGGTGCAACAAGACAGGAAGTCGTAAGCTGGTCACTATGGAAGACGATCAACCCTATGGCCCCTGGCTAAGGGTAACATTTCCTCAACGCAGAAATGGTGGTCCTGAGAAGAGGTCTGATACTTCAAGCATGAACGGAGAAGGAGCAACCCACCGAATTCCGAAAGCAATTGTGGAGGAAGGTTGTATTGAATTATCGACTCCCCAGAATGGTAATCAAGGCAATGACAGTGGCAAGGACAAACCAGTTGGTGAATCTAGCTGGAAAAATGGATCTCTTGTCAGAGGGAAATCCCGTGAATCCAGAATGGGTACGAAAGATGGGGAAAATTGTGCCATGGATAGGACTGATGAGGAGTTCCGGGCGACTCAGAGGTTGAAAGCTCCTGGATTCTGTGCTTCTATGCAGTCCTATGGAGTTGCTAATCCTGTAGAAACAATAGATAGGTCGACTGCTATACACGGCTCGAGGAAAGAAGAGGTGGGAAAATACAACTCACGACAGAGTTTGTCAGATAGAAGAAATGAGTTAAGAGAAGTTTGTGCTGAAAGTGGAAATATTGACGAAATAGATGGAGAAAGTACGGCTGGGGGTCATTCAAGGAAAACAAAATTGGCCCAAAGATATGTGGGCCAATGGAACCCGGGCCAAAACTGCATGGAGTGGTCTAGCTTAAGAGCACTCACACCAGTTTATGGAAATTTTGAGCCAAAATAGATAACCAAAACCTCTTTTCACTAGTTTAGCTAACCACTTTCAAAATTATCCTCCATCCGATTATCTAGATTTTTATCTATTTTATTAAAATAATCATTTTTAATATTTTTTTTTATTCTTTTTTGTTAAAACCTCGTATGCACTCATCTCTACAAACAGAACCAAAACAAAGAGCATCCTTCTTCTTCAACGAAAATTAGACAAAACCAGAACAACAACCTTCTTCTTGACGAATATCCCACAATTTCTATTCTTGAAACTAAGGCGAAAAACATAAATGAAAATCAAAGAAAGATGACCCAATCCTGTATCAAAGAAAGATGACGAACCAGAAAGGAAAATCAACTAAATGGGCAACTAAAACTAACCATAAGGAAGATGTGCAACGTATCAAAGAAAGAAGATGAAACAATTAAATGGGTAACTAAAACCAAAAATTAAAATCAATTAAATGGCTTCCCAGGCACTAGCTCTGGTGCGAAATCGTAAATCAGACGAAATCGTGAAGCTAAAGCAAACAAGGTTGACAGTTCAAGAGGAACTTAGGAAAAGAGATGATGAATTACTTATCTCAAAGATTTGCTTAGCAAATCCATGAGACAAAGAGATGAAGCGCAAGAGAAATGTCAAAAGGTTCCTCCTTGAGAAGCTCCTACTTCAACAACAACAGCAAGAGATAGGTCCTCTTTCAGGAATTTTCAGCATTGAAGATGAAGAGGAATTGACTCCAACAATGGCTTGCTGGGAGAGAGAGAGAGAGAGAGAGAGAGAGAGATTGGTGCGTTGAAGAGACTCGTTGAAAAGAAAGAGAAAAGAAAATAAAATGATGCTGGGAGAGAGAAAGGCCGGTGCGTTAAACGAGAAAAGGAAAAAAATAAAATAAAATAATGATACATTCATGTACAGTATCACGCCACATGTGGCGTGATACTGTACATGAACGGGTTTTACATTTTGGTTTACAGAATCTGATGGAGGCGTTTTTTCGTGTTTTGATTACGTATTCTAACCAAAAGTTGAAGATAGCGAATCCGGTGTGAATGCTCTAAGAGAAGAGGAGGAAGTGCAACTAGTAAAAGATAAGAAGTCAGGCTCGTACTTCCCTTGTGTCCAGGTAAGGAGTACTTCATTGGGAATAGAAGATAATGTGGATTGTTCTAGACTAGAGGAGTTGTCTGGTGACTTTAGGCCACGTCGAAGGTTCCAGTAGCAAAGGCCCCATCAGGGTCTTCATGGTCAGGAACTTCTGAAGGAGTGGACGATGAGAAGAATTGGAAGAAGAGAGCCCGACGAGGTCCATCTTTGTCCTATGCTGAAAGGGTTAAAGATGATAAAGAGGGCAAGAGGAAGTTTGAAGGCCAAGATGAGGATACAGCAAAAAGTTATACTAAGAAAGGAAGAAAAATGGAGGAGCTACCTCAACAGGAGGATCCAACGAAAACAGATCAGGCGGAGGCTGGGCTCCAGCCTCGCCCTCAGTCATGATGATCTTCAATTGGAACTGCCGGGGGCCTGGGAACATCCAGACAGTTCGATTCCTCTGCCGTCAGGTGAAGGTTAAGAGACCCCATTTGGTTTTCCTTATGGAGACTAAAATGCATCAAAGGAAAGCAGATTTTGTCAGAATAAAACTTGGTTTTGACTGTTGCTTTGTAGTAGATTGTAGAGGTAAAAGTGGAGGGCTAATGTTGCTATGGAATTCGACTACTCATGTGGAAATTCAGAATTTCAGCCAGAGACACATCAATGCTCTTGTTCAGGCTCAACCTGATGATCCATCATGGAAGTTAATAGCTTTTTATGGGCATCCGGATGTAGCTAAAAGGGGTGAGTCATGGTCATTGCTAAGACATTTAGCTACTTTATCTCCAAAACCGTGGATTTGTATAGGTGATTTCAATGAAATCACTTCTGCATTTGAGAAAACCAGTAGTGCGGTTAGGCCCCCTTCTCAAATGAGAGCTTTTAGTCAAACTATAACAGATTGCTGTCTGGGGGATTTGGGTTTTGTGGGACCAAAATTTACCTGGTGCAATGGCAGAAGTGGAAATGATTTCAATATGGAAAGGTTGGACAGAGCCCTAGCAAATAAGGAATGGGGACTCCTTTTCAATGTGGTTGAAGTTTCTGTCCTAACTCGTACTTGCTCGGATCATAATCTTTTGCTGATTTCTTTCTCCAACTCTAAAGACATAGTATGGCAGAAGAATAAGATGTTCAGATTTGAGGCAGCTTGGGCTAAGCATAAGGAGATAGGAGATATTATTAAGGTGGTGTGGAAGCCAAATACACAAAATGAGTCTCCTTGGAATTCTATCCAAAGGAATCTTTATGGCTGCAAGAAAGTCATCCAGATTTGGGTCAGAAAACAAAAGTTTCCCATTGAGCAACAAATTGAAGAGAAGATGAAAGAATTAAATTCCTTACAGATGAATGGCAGCAATGAAAATATTCCTTAGGAAGCCAGAATTAAAGAAGAGATGCACTCTTTGCTGGCTCAGGAGAAGTTAAAATGGAAACAGAGAGCTAAAGTCAATTGGCTTCAACATGGAGATAGAAACACTAAATTCTTTCATTCTTATGCTAATCAGAGAAAGAATAGAAGTCAAATATTCAAGATCAGAGATAAGGATGGTAAACTTTGCTCGTCTAAGGATTCCATTAAAGGGGCTTTTGTCTCTTTCTTTAAAGAGCTGTTTATGGCAGGACAATATTTGGAAATTGAGGAATGTACTAAATTTTTGGAGCAGAAGGTAACCCCGTCAATGAATCAAAGATTATTGTCTCCTTTCTCCAGAGAGGAAATTAATATAGCCTTATCTCAAATGTCTCCTTTAAAAGCTCCAGGGCCGGATGGCTTCTCAGTTAGTTTCTATCAATCAAATTGGCCAACTATCAGTGGTGAGGTTTGTGATGCTATCCTTCACTTTTTAAATTCTGGTGAGATGAATAGTCAGATTAATGCCACTTATATTGCTCTAATTCCTAAAGTACATAACCCTATGTTTGTGGGTGATTTCAGACCCATTAGCCTTTGCAATGTTACCTATAAATTGATTGCTAAAACTCTGGCTAATCGTCTCAAACTAGTGCTGCCAGATATTATCTCCTATAATCAAAGTGCTTTTATCCCGGGAAGATTAATTTCTGATAATATTTTGGCTGCTTATGAAACTTTACATACTATGCAGAAGCGGATGTGGAGTAAGGTTGGATATATGGGTTTTAAACTTGACATGAGCAAGGCATATGACCGAGTAGAATGGCCTTTTCTGGAAGCTGTTATGCTTAAGTTGGGTTTTGACCCTAGGTGGGTTGCAATTATCATGAAGTGTGTAACTTCAACTAGATATGCAGTTCTTATAAATGGCAACCCCTCTGGGTATTTTTCTCCCTCAAGGGGAATTAGGCAAGGGGATCCGATTTCCCCTTACTTGTTTCTCTTATGTGCTGAATGTCTTTCTTCCTTACTTTTTCATGCAGAGAATAAAGGCTTCATTTCAGGGGTTCCAACTTCTCCTAAAGGACCTAGAATCAGTCACTTATTGTTTGCATATGATAGTATGTTGTTCTGTAAAGCTAACCAGGTTGAGTGGAGACGAATAATGAAGATTCTTGAAGTTTATGAGGCAGGTTCTGGTCAAAAGATTAATCTTCAAAAGTCTTCAGTATTCTTTAGCCGTAATACCAGTATTTCAAGAAGAGAAGAAATTCTGAGATTGTCGGGTCTCGAAGAAGCTCACAGAATTGACTCCTATCTTGGTCTTCCAACTTTTGTCGGTAAAGCCCGAGCTCAATCTTTTCAATTTATAAAGGAGAAAGTTAGTAGTAAATTGAATAACTGGAAGGTGAATTTCCTTTCCCAAGCAGGCAAGGAAGTTCTCTTAAAGGCAGTTATCCAAGCTATACCAGCTTACTCTATGTGCATCTTTCAACTCCCTATTTCCCTGTGCAAAGAGCTAAATGGTTTAATGCAGGATTTTTGGTGGAGTCATTTGACTAAAAGATCAAAGATCCATTGGATGAGCTGGGAAAGGATGGGACGTGCAAAATCAGCCGGGGGACTTGGGTTTCGGGACTTTGTTTTGTTTAATCAAGCCTTTCTTGCTAAACAAGGCTGGAGATTGATCCAAAATCCCTCTTCTCTCATTGCAAGGATTCTCAAAGATAGATACTATCCCTCTAGCTCTTTTCTGGAAGCCCCTCTAAAGAATAGAGTGTCTTTTGCTTGGAAAAGTATCATTCATGGTAGAAAGCTTCTAAATTAGGGTCTGTTATGGAGAGTTGGGGACGGTTGCTCTATAAAAATTTGGAAGGATCGATGGCTTCCTACTCCATATACACATGCAGTGCAGTCTCCCATTGGCTCTTTAGGAGCAGAGGCCACAGTTTCTAATCTTATTGATCTGGAGAATGGTTGCTGGAACTTCAATGTTATTAGGGATAATTTCTCTGTAGAGGAAGCTAATGTTATTGTAAACATCCCGTTAAGTCCTAGCTTTCCCCCAGACAGGCTTTTTTGGATTGGAACTTCTAATGGCACTTTCTCTGTAAAGAGTGCTTATCACTTGGGGAAAGAGAGAAAAGACAACGAACATGGTCAGTGTTCCTATTCTATGAGGGATCCAGGTCTTTGGAAAGCAATCTGGGCAATGAAAGTCCCAAATCCAATGAAGTTGTTTACGTGGAGAGCCTGCCACAATCTGCTGCCTACTAGACATAACCTGTTCCGGCGCAAGATGGTTAATAATCCTTCCTGTCCTTGCTGTGGTAGAGAAGCAGAGACTCTAATCCATGTTTTGTGGTCTTGTCCAGCAGCTCAGGATGTGTGGGGAGCAAAGAAGTCCTGTTTCCATAAGTGTAGTTCACACTGGTCTAGTTTCTTGCATTTGTGGGAGTTTGGTCTGCATAATTTTAAATTTGAGGAAGTGGAACTCTTGGCAGTTGTAGTAAGAAAGCTGTGGCTTTGGAGAAACTCCTTGGTCTTTGAAGGGATTTTCCGTCATCCAAATGAAGTTTTAGGGGAAGCAATTGTTGCACTGGAAGACTTTAGAAGATGTAATGACTTAGAGACTCAAAAGGCAAAGCTCCCAGTAGTAGCAAATAATTCTGGATTAGATAGATGGTCTCCCCCATCCTTTGGAGAGTTTAAGGCTAATTGGGATGCTTCCATTAATTCAAAGGATAAATGTATCGGGATTGGTATTGTGGTGAGAGACAGTTTGGGGGAGGTAGTGGGAGCTAGGTGCATCTTGCAGAAAATTGATTTGGATCCTAAGGCAGCAGAGTCTATGGCTGCTTTGAAGGCAGTTTTATTTTGTAAAGAGGTGGGTTTTCCTCAAGTCATATTTGAAGGGGATACTTCTCAGGTAATTTTAGACATCAACTCACCTCCTCCTCATTTCTCTAAGGCTGGTCACCTTACTGAAAGTGTTATTAAAGAATTAAGAAGTTTTAGAAAAGCCACATTTGTGCATGTACCGAGAGAACTCAATGAGGTGGCTCACACTTTAGCTAAGGAAGCTGCTGTGCGTAAGGTGGATAATTGTTGGTTGGAAGAGGTTCCTATGTGTATTTCTAGTTTGGTTGTTAGGGAAAAGTCTTTAATCCCTAGATCCCCTCTCTTGGTGTCGTGATTTGTATGTGCTGTTGTTATTAATGAAGCTAAGTTTCTCTTTCAAAAAAAAGAAGGCGAAAGCGTGAAAATAAAGTGTTAAATGGCACGTGATGCGCACATGACACGTTCACGGTCCAAAATAATGCTTCTAGTTGATAGAAGGAGGAAAACTTACAAACGTGATAGTTGAATACTTTATTTTATTTTGATCGAATTATCAGTTCACGAAATCATGTCAACAAAAGGTAACAGTTCGTGGGAAAAAGTAAACTTACCTTTTTCCTTGTAATTTTCACCCTTGCTCCTTTAACAGGTATACAATGACCCACTTCATCTCATCCAAAAACTACTTGCTCTGTTTTGCAGCTTATACGTTGCCTTGAAGACTGAAGTTCTTGAGTCACGGTGCCTCTTATTATGATGTAGTAGTTGCTGTTTAGTACTATTATGCTTATTAGATTGTATCCTTGTAGCTGCTTAAAATCTAGCTAGTCAGTTCACTTTGACATCCAGACACTTGAATAATTATAAATAAATAAGTTGTTTGGTGCTTGCTTTGCAATTTCGTGGGTCAAATTTTTTTTACACGACTTGTAAATCTGATACGAAATTAATAGGTTGTAGTTAAAATGTATGATTTATTTAATTAAATTAGTTAGATTATAGTTGATTTATATAGTTTTATACATATATTTCGACACAAATCAAACTTAACATGCGATATTTAGAACTGTTAATTTTTTACTAAAGAAGAGCTAGTGGGAGGTTGTTGGTTAGATGGTCCGAGGTGCTGTGTCTAAAAGATAGTAAATCCAAGTGTAGGCGATTACAAGTAATAAATTCTCAGTGAGATTGATGTCAATCCACATGGAGTGGTAGACACCCGAGTAACAATTCTATTATTGCACAAAAAAAATAAAATAACTTGGTTGTTGTTTTTCCGCTACAAGTGGAGCAATGAAGTGAAATATAAAAAAAAAAAAGTAAAATTAACTAAACTAAATCAATGAAAATGAAGTTGAAGAAAATTAATAGGAAAACACTAGTGCTTTAAGGATCTACCTAGTATTATATTGTATATTATTGAGACTATTGGGAAATAATCCCGACCCTACCCAATGGGCCAAAATCACGGCCCATCAGAATCATCTTTGGATAATTGCTGAGAAACGTACTCAAAGTCAGTAATTTACCGACGCCACGTAAAGGTCAAGGACGGTAAATTCCGACCTCGTACCAACCAGGGAAGAAAGCCCACTACCTACACGATCGCTATCACTTAGGAAGGCGTCCCCACGATCTAAGAGCAGTTGAGGACCGACTCCACGATCGTGAAGGCTGTTGAGAACCGATTCCAGAAGCGATCGTGAAGCACGAACTGCGACTCCACGATCTCAAGACGGTTGAAGACTGACTTGGCCACGATCGTGAAGCGTGTGCCTTAATCCCACAATTTGAGCAGTCGATAAGTGCTCCAAATCTGAGACGTGGTCCAATGAAAGAACCAGATCGCTCACAACGTGACATGTATAAATACCTCACGACTGAACAGGTAATTTAGATTGCTCATTGTGATACAAGGGTGATATACACTTAAGATAAAAACTGACAAAGGCATCGGAGTGGGATTGTTGGATCCCTCCCGACGTAGTTTGTTTCATTTGCAGGATAGCGAAGATAGGCTCTTCTGGTTTGTCAACTACCATATTAGAAACTGTTATAACAAAGATTTTTTTTTTTTAAGTCAATTAAGTAGAAAATCAACTCTCTTAATCGGAAGATAAAATAATTAAGCACTATAAAAAATAAAGTCGAGTTAGTGCGTTTGATTTAAAAATTGATTTTCAATAAAATGTTACAAAAGAGATTAAGCATTCATTGTACATCATTTAAGCTCAACTCTAGTAATTAGAAAGTATTTCACAATGAAGCGTAAAACACAAGAACTATTGCAAAATAGTTATGATAATGATTAATTTTACCAAAAGAAATTATGCATATTTAAGCTATTATTACGTCGCGGCAGCCGGTGGACGCTCAAGGGCCATGAGGGGCAGATCTCTAGAAGTTTCGACAATCGAGAGCCGAATGATCGGTCGCTCCTCATCAGCAACGTCACCTGAAGATTGGACAACCAGCTGTCCTTTGGATGGGGCAGTAGAGGGATGGATGACGGCCTCGGGCAATGATTTTGCCTCTTCTTCGCCCTTGCCTGACACTGCATCTAAACATGTCAAAAAAAGAAAGAAAAAAAGACACTGCATCTAAAGGATCCATCACACATGCCGATGGGCTTATATATGGCAAGTTGGCTTTAATAGGCACGTTATTGACTACTTCACCCAATAAAGACCCGCACCACTTAAGGGTAAGATCTGTCAAGAGGATAATGGAACAGAAAGCGTCTCCTCCTATGAATTAACGACTTTCCACATGAATTAAGGGCGCATTTGCCGTATCGGTAAAACCTTTTAAGGAAGAGCCTCAATCCTAAGTTAAAGGTACACTTAATATTCACATATTTTAATCCTTAAGTTAAAGGCACGTTTTGAAAAGCCTCCTTGATAGTGGCGGAGCTACATGGATGCCCCCCAAGCCATCTTGTTTTTCTTAACTTTTTTTTTTTTTCTTTTTTTTTTTTTTGCCCTCTTAAATTTCAAATTTTTAGCTCCATCCCTATTCATTAATTTAAGTTTCAGAGTGTTCCCATCAGTTGTTATAAATATTTTTAGATTGTTATATTAACGAAGTGGCATATTAATGATGTGGCTAAGTGGTATAGGCTTCTTCTTTTGTGTTCTAGGTGAGAGGTTCGAAACTCCATTACTATGAAAGTTTGCATTTTATTTTCATTTAACATACAGGCCTGGTCCATTAAATACACGTGGGCTCGGACTTGGGGGCTTGGATCGTCCTACTTGAGGTCCATGCTTCAGTTATGACAGTTATTAAATACACGTGGGCTCGGACTTGGGGGCTTGGATCGTCCTACTTGAGGTCCATGCTTCAGTTATGACAGTTATTAAAAAATAACTGCTTGGGTACAGTTGTGAGGAGTCGAACCATTGCCATGGTGTTTGTGAAGAGGCGCCTTGAACCACTAAGCCAACTGCAGCGGTTTGTGATATGTAACTAACTCTATAATTTATATAGGTAACCGTTTACAACTACAAGTTGAAAAGATACAACTTTTCAATAAATGCCATTTAAAATCTATAAATAGATATACTTTCCTACGAATTTATTATTATTATTCTCTCACTTTCTCAAATCAATTACACAACTTTGTAAAGAAACTCTAAAGAACAAACTTCAGAATTGTTGTCTGCAGTTGATGACTTTGTTGTATCCTAGAGGTGAATTGCTTGTAACCCGGCAACAAACTCTTTTGAGTAGGGGCAATTATCACCTTAAAGAAAGTGTTTATACACTCCTCAAAGTCGTATTGATTTTTCTAAATTTTGTTTTTTCCGCTCAATTTTACTCAACAATTTTAAGGTGAAAATATGCAATGGGATCAGAATCTGATATGACGACTTTCAAAATGATGAATCAAGACTTTGTGAAATTAGACAAATTTGATGGAACAAATTTCACTCGTTGGAAAGATAAGTTAATGTTCTTGCTCACAGCGTTGAAAATTTCATACGTTTTGGATCCAAATTTGCCAAAACTTCCAGAACCTGAGTCTGATGAAGATGCTCAAAGAAAGGTAGAACGTAAGAAACGTGAAGAAGATGAAGTGGTATGCAGAGGACACATTCTGAACACGCTTTCTGATCGTCTCTATGACCTATTTACTTCAATCAAGTCATCAAGAGAAATCTGGGAGGCTTTGGAATTCAAGTATAAAACTGAAAAACAAGGTACGAATAAATTCCTTATCATGAAGTTTTTTGAATTTACAATGGTAGATAATATTTCTGTAATGGACCAAGTCCATGAATTGCAAGTTCTAGTAAATAAACTTCGGGACCTTAAGGTTGAAGTTTCAGAACCTTTGCAAGTTGGGGCCATAATTGCTAAACTCCCTCCAAATTGGAATGATTATAGAAAGAAACTTATACACACAACAGAAGATTTCACTATAGAGCAAATTCAAAAACATTTACGAATTGAAGAGGAAACTCGAATTCGTGATAATAACCTATTTTTCCCAAGTAGCTCTAAAGTGAATTTTGTTGGTGAGAAAAATAAATTTCAAAATAATCATGGAGGAAACAAGAGAAAATTTAATAATTTCAGCAACAACTCTGGCAACGATAACAAGTTTAAGAAAAACAAAACTTGTTACATTTGCGGAAAGAAGGGACATCTCAAGCGAGAATGCAGATACAAGAAGAAGCAAAAGAAGGATGATACAAAAGTTTCCAATAGTGCAAATTTAACTGAAAAGGAGACTTCTGAAATCATAGCCATGATTTCTGAAATGCACATTAGCATGATTACAGAGTTACACATGGCAACATCAACCAAATCTTCTGATTGGTGGTATGATTTAGGCGCTATTATTCATGTTTGCAACAACAAATCTCAATTCAAAAATTATGAAGAAGCTGTTGATGGACAAGAAGTGCTAATGGGAAATTCCAACACTGCAAAAGTTATGGGAAAAGGAACTGTTGAACTTCAGTTTACATCTGGAAAGAAACTTATTCTTGTAAATGTTCTTCATGTTCCAGAAATTAGGAAAAATCTTGTATCTGCAAATCTTCTTTGTAAGAAAGGTGTCAAGGCTGTAATAGAGTCTGATAACCTGATTCTATCCAAACAAGGAGTGTTTGTTGGAAAATGATACTCTTGTGATGGCATGTATAAGTTAAGTATTAATAATATAAACTCTGGTTTTCTTATATTATTGAGTCTTCAATTTTGTGGCATAATCGTTTAGCACACTTAAATTTTAGATCTTTAAAATTTATGTCTAAGCATGGTTTGATTTCATATAATCATAATCATAGTGCTAAATGTGAAATTTGCATTCAAGCAAAAATGACAAAGAAGCCTTTTCCCAAAACAAACAGAAATTCAAAATTATTAGAACTTGTGCATTCTGATGTTTGTGAACTTAATGGTGTTTTAATTAGAGGAGGCAATAGATACTTTATTACTTTCACTGATGATTTTTCAAGATATACATATGTATATTTAATGAAAAGTAAAGATGAGGCCTTTAGTTTGTTTAAATGTTATAAGTCTACTGTTGAAAATCAAAAGGAAAAGAAAATTAAGATACTTCGCAGTGATAGAGGTGGTGAATACTTTCCAACTGAATTTACTTTATATTGCGAAGAGAATGGTATTATACATCAAACTAGTGCACCCTATACCCCACAACAAAATGGTTTGGCATAAAGAAAAAATAGGACACTAGTTGACATGGTAAATGCTATGATTTTGAATGCAAAATTATCTTTTAGTTTATGGGGAGAAGCTTTGCTTACAGCATGTCATGTACATAATAGAATACCTTCCAAAGTTTTTAAAGTTTCACCATATGAATTATGGAAAGGTAGAAAACCAAATTTGGAATACCTTAGGGTATGGGGCTGTTTAGCCTTTTATAGAGTTCTAGACCCAAAAAGAACAAAATTAGGACTAAGAGCTTTAAAGAGTATTTTTGTAGGATATGCTGAAAATTTAAAAGCTTACAGACTTTTAAATTTGGATTCTAATATTATAGTAGAATCAAAGGATGTAGAATTTATTGGAGATAAATTCTATAATGATTCTAAAATTGTTTCAGTTCCTACTCAAGTACCAGAAATAGACTTAAATCCTAGTTCATCTCAAGAAAATAAAAGAAAAAATCATGAGGTCTTAATTGAACCTAGGAGAAGTCAAAGAGCTAGGAAAGAAAAGAATTTGGATCCTGATTTTGTGTCGTCTCAGGCTATTATTTTTCTTTTGGAAGGAAACAGAGAAATTATTCTCAACAAGATACCAATTTTATTAAATATAGAAGAAGATCCTAAAACATACGAAGAAGCTTTGGCTTCTAGAGATGTTGCATTTTGGAAAGAGGCAATCAATGATGAAATGGATTCAATATTGTCAAACAATACTTGGATTTTAGTTGATTTACCTCATGGATCTAAACATATAGGTTGTAAATGGGTATTTAGAAGAAAATACAATACAGATGGATCTCTTCAAACTTTTAAGGCTAGATTGGTTGCCAAAGGTTTTAAACAAAAGGAAAGGATAGATTATTTTGATACCTATGCACCAGTGGCTAGAATAACATCCATTAGAGTGCTTATGGCACTGGCTTCAATTTTTGATTTATATGTACATCAAATGGATGTTAAGACTGCATTTTTAAATGGTGATCTAGAAGAAGAGGTGTACATGGAACAACCTGAAGGGTTTGTTATGTTTGGAAATGAAAGGAAAGTTTGTAAACTAATCAAATCACTGTATGGATTAAAGCAAGCACCAAAACAATGGCATGAGAAATTTGACTCTGTCATTTTATCTCATGTATTTAAGTATAATAATGCTGATAAATGTATCTATTCTAAATTCATTGATTGTTATGGTGTGATTATTTGTCTTTATGTGGATGACTTGTTGATATTTGGAACAAATATGGAAGGAATATCTGAAACTAAGAAGTATCTAACTTCAAAGTTCAAAATGAAAGATCTTAAAGAAGTTGATACAATCTTAGGTATCAAAGTAAAGAAATTTAGTGGGGGCTATGCTCTATGTCAATCTCATTATATTGAGAAAATGCTTCTTAAATTTCAACACTTAAGAATTAAAGAAGCAAGTACACCATATGATTCTACATTTAAATTAAGTGAGAATTCTGGTAGGGTAGTTGCTCAGTTAGAATATGCTAGTGCAATTGGTAGCTTGATGTATGCAATGAATTGCACTAGGCCAGATATTTCCTTTGCAGTTTTCAAACTTTCTAGATATACAAACAATCCTAGTACGGAACATTGGAAAGCAATTGGTAGAGTCCTTGGGTTCCTTAAAAGAACAATTGAATTAGGACTGTATTATACAAATTTTCCATCAGTACTAGAAGGCTACACTGATGCTAGTTGGATAACTAGTGCGAGTGATAATAAGGCTATGTCTAGGTGGGTATTTACCCTTGGTGGTGGAGCGGTTTCATGGGCTTCTAAGAAACAGACGTGTATTTCACATTTCACAATGGAATCCGAATTTATAGCCTTGGCAGCAGCGGGCAAAGAGGCAAAATGGCTAAGGAATTTGTTATTAGATATAAAGTTGTGGCCACAACCGATGCCAGCCATTTCTTTGTACTGCGATAGTGAAGCTACTTTGTCTAGGGCATATAGTAAAGTTTATAATGGAAAATCTAGACATATTAGCTTGAGACATGAATATGTCAAACAGTTGATAATAGATGGCATTATCACTATTGTGTATGTGCGGTCAAGTAAAAACTTGGCAGATCCATTTACTAAGGGATTCTCGAGAGATTTAGTGAAAAATACATCTAGTGGAATGGGTTTGAAACCTTTCTTTAAAAAGTCACCTGTAATGGGAACCCAACCTAATACTATTTTAAAAAATAGTTTTAGGTTTAAAGGGTAATAACAAGTTACAGTTAAGTGGCTGCAAAACATTGAAATTTATTTTTCATGAAAACTCACTATAAGATGTTCAATGCTGGCTGTTACAATAATTGAAGGATGAGTGTTATACTCTTAATGAAGTTCAATAATACTCTAAATGTTTGAAGTAACAGAGACTGTAAAAGGAACTTCACCTATATGAACATAAGAAGTGAAATAATTTCTAGCAAAAGTTTAAGGTTTACTTTTGTAAATGTTCATGAAAACCAGGATGGAGCACATATATAAGTGCAATTAAATTCGTGAGTTTTTCGTTAAAGTTGGATAAAATCATGTGTGTGGTATTTCCATTTCTAACATATAAAGTCTTGGTTTAAGCTTAGGCCACCATTGACTTTGTTAGAAATTTGAAATACTTACACTAATTGAAAGTTTAAATCGAAAGATACTTTCTTGTATGCATGAGGATATTTGTATTTGATTGAGTATTTAATATTACAATCTAAGTGGGGGATTGTTATAAATAATTTTAGATTGTTATATTAATAAAGTGGCATATTAATGTTGTGGCTAAGTGGTATAGGCTTATTCTTTTGTGTTCTAGGTGAGAGGTTCGAAACTCCTTTACTATGAAAGTTTGCATTTTATTTTCATTTAACATATAGGCCTGGTCCATTAAATACACGTGGGCTTGGATCGTCCTACTTGAGGTCCATGCTTCAGTTATGACAGTTATTAAAAAAAGTTATTAAAAAATAACTGCTTGGGTACAGTTGTGAGGAGTCGAA
The DNA here is from genome assembly GCF_958979055.1 of Alnus glutinosa. NCBI lineage: Eukaryota > Viridiplantae > Streptophyta > Magnoliopsida > Fagales > Betulaceae > Alnus > Alnus glutinosa. The sequence goes on along the minus strand of NC_084888.1, from coordinate 35,981,201 downwards.
CCATTGCCATGGTGTTTGTGAAGAGGCACCTTGAACCACTAAGCCAACTGCAGCAGTTTGTGATATGTAACTAACTCTATAATTTATATAGGTAACCGTTTGCAACTACAAGTTGAAAAGATACAACTTTTCAATAAATGCCATTTAAAATCTATAAATAGATATACTTTCCTACGAATTTATTATTATTATTCTCTCACTTTCTCAAATCAATTACACAACTTTGTAGAGAAACTCTAAAGAAAAAACTTAAGAATTGTTGTCTGCAGTTGGTGACTTTGTTGTATCCTGGAGGTGAATTGCTTGTAACCCGGCAACAAACTCTTTTGAATGGGGCAATTATCACCTTAAAGAAAGTGTTTATACACTCCTCAAAGTCGCATTGATTTTTCTAAATTTTGTTTTTTCCGCTCAATTTTACTCAACATCAATATCATCAGCGAGTCACCCTTTGCTCCTTTGTTTTTGCAAATACTAAAATGGGTCCGGGGTAGCGATGGTTCCGTATCAACAATTAGCAGTGTGGTATGAACTATGATGTGAACCTTGATTGTGTGTTAGGGCTTGAATGGAAACGGAGATAGATATTGAAACGGAAAGATTCAAGCGATACAATTAGAAAGAATAGCAACTAAAACGGGACAATGGCGCTAGAAACTTTGCCCCACCATCAATGTTTCGCCGCCTCTTTTATTTCTGACAGTGATACACGTGGATTATTTGTGGATTTTATAGATTTAATTTTTAATTTTCAATATCAAATGATAGGAGAATGATCCAAATATGCTAAATAGCATGTCTCTAAAAAAATTTGATTTTGAAAGACCGATTATTGCCACGTAACATTACTCTGAAAAATGGGCAAGGCCCGGTACAAACAAAAACTATTTACATCAACTAAATCACATTTTAATTCCATCCATCAACCTTGTTGATATGTCAGTGCCAATCACGTTTAACTTCTTTTTTTTTTTCCAACAAATGATGATTAGCAATACCACATTAGAAGTGTAGAATACTGAATTTAATTATTTAATTAATGCTTTTAATACTTCCATACATAATTACATGTGAATTTAAACTATTTAGTCTATTTTGAATAAGTAAGGCTCAACGTACACCTAATGCAGTGAAGGTCTTGTTGTGGAGAGTGCAATAATAGTAAAAGAAAAATTAGAATAACAAGAACCTAAATTTGTTAAAGAAAAATTAGAGGAATGATAGTGGAAGAATAGTAAAGGAAATGGATACTTTACTTGTAAGCAACAAGCGATTATAGCAAGTGAGCACAAATTGAGGGAATAGTCATGTGAAATAAAATGAATGACGCACAACTTGTGGTCGTAAGGTCAATCAGTATTACAATAGTTTCGGAAACTGTTTGGTCGAATGTGTGAAAAGAGTAAGGCTAGTCTTAGAGAGATATATCAGATAGATTCTAGAGGAACAGGGGAGAAGATTCTAGAGGAACAGAGGAGAAGCAGCTGGGTAGATTTCCTAATGTTTTCACCCTCTTGCTGTCAGCTGCTCATGAACCCATTTCGGAAGGATTAAAGTAAATTGGATGATACCAAGATAGATTCTAGAGGAACAGGGGAGAAGGTCCTAGAGGAACAGGGGAGAGGCGGTGGGTAAATTTTTCAATGAACATATAATGACAACTTGAGGTCGTAAGGTTGATTAGTATGACAATAGCTTCAAGGAAACTGTTTGGTCGAATGGGTGAAAAGAGTGAGGCTAGTATCTTAGAGAGATATATCAGATAGATTCTAGAGGAACAGGGGAGAAGATTCTTGAGGAACAGGGGAGAAGATTCTTGAGGAACAGGGGAGAGGCAGCCGGGTAGATTTTCTAATGTCTTCACCGTCTTGCTGTCAGCTGCTCATGAACCCATTTCTGAAGGATTCAAGTAAATTGGATGATACCAGTATCTTCATTGGCTTAAAGAACGGCCAGGTAATCATGAACACCCTACAAAATATCGTTGGCCTAGTGCTGTATCCACTATCAAAGAGAAAAGAAAAGAAAAAAAAAAAGATTTCAAACAAAAGCTTGTACCCCTTTCTTTTTGTGTTTGTTTTTCTTCATTTTTTTCATCTTCCCTAAGCAAATCTTGAATACAAACTATTTTATTAGTAATTTTGTATATTAAAAAAGAAGATATATATATATATATATATATATATATATATATATATATATATAAGGATAAGTACACTGTACACATACTCTTCAAAGTACCGTCCTATTGTCAACGTCTTTTCGATTTATTAATTGTGTCAATGTCTCTTTTAATGACAAAAATACTCTTAATAAAAATTTTAAAAAAAAATCTAAAAAAAGTAAAAAAAAAAAAAAAAAAAAGAGGTAATCAACATATAAAAAAAAAACACTCAGAGTCTAGGGTTGGTCCAATCACCCCAAATGTTTTTTGGGGGTGACATGTGGGGTGGCTCCAGTTTTGTTTTTTGTTTTTCATTTTTTGGTTTTTGGGTTTTTGGGTTTTTTTTTTTTTCTCGATTTTTTATGTTATTAATAAAAAATAAAGACCATTTTTGTCTTTTTACTAGTCTTAGGTGAGACATCAAGAGTCATTTTAAGTTTGCAATTTCAAAAATGCGCTTTAAAAATAACGATTTTAAAATATACGATTTGAAAAAGTGATTTTTTTTAAAAACGCAGTTAAATGCTTGGCAAAATCGTAGTTTAACCTTTAAAATCGTAGGTTAGCCTTTAAAATTATGCGTTTTTAAAAAAACAACACATTTGAAAAGTAGATTTTCTGCGCTTTCAAGTCGCAATTTAAAAAAAATGTAATTCCCAAACGATTCATTTTTTGTGATTTAGTTTAAAATCACACTTTTTGTCTATGAAATCTCGATTAGTGTAGAGAATGGGTGAAAATGTAGATGCGGTTATTATCAATATCCGCATAATGCAATTATTAATTTTAGGTATCCACAACCGCATCCGTGCGATTATTATATGCTATATAAGGTAATGAACCTTTTAGATTACTATACAAATCTATACGCAAGTTTAAATAAATTAAGATTTTACTTGTTATACAGTTCAAGATTATCTGTCATAAATGGTCATTGTTTTATAGAGTAATCGAGATTTGGATTACTCAAAGGATTACTCAAATAAAAGAAAAGAAAAGAAAAATTAAATGGAGTGAAGGTATGACTTTGAGATAATAGTAAACAAAACCTAATATAACAAAAAAGTCTTAAACTTACTGTAACACTAAAACGATGTCGTTTTAGTGAATTTAATTAAATATATATAAAGGGAATGCGGGGAGCCACATTCTCTAAAATCACTATCCGCATCTGCATATACGATTAATGGATATTATATAGGTCCAGATAACGGATGCAGGTTGTAATCGTGGTTTTTTCACCCCAAGTGCAGAGTGAGCGCTGGGAGTTAGAGCATTCCTAGTTAGCTTTCAATTTCAAAATTTTCACTAAAATTTGGTGAAAACTCAGAAAAATTCACTTTAACAAACTCTCTATAATTTCTCTATTTTGGTTATTGTCAGAATTTCATTCCAAATTTGACCCATAAATTTCATGAGCTATTGAATATTTTATCATTTCTCTCTCATTTCACTCCACTTTCCATTTTTTTTTTCTCTCTCTCTCTCTCTCCTTATTTGTTAGCAGCAGTTGCTTAAAATCAATAAAAAAATTAATATTTAATTGAAATAGAAAAATATTTGAAAATTTTAGTTTATGAAATTTGTTAAAAGTGATAGATAAATAATAAAAATATATTATTTAACTAAAATTTGAAGATCTCACTAGAAATCGGGATGCCATGTTGAGCCGCCGCACTACCTCTTATGGGCTTCGCGCGCACGCAAGCACCTTTTGTGCTGCTTGTTTCACTATAAAGCCCGGGGAGTTGAAGTGTGAGCATCGTATCAGAGAAATGGAAGTTCCAATGAAGTACATCTGCTTTCTAATGCTTTTCGTTACTCTAGGCATTGCTGTGATTGATGGGGCTGGTGAATGTGGGACATCTTCTCCTGACAAGGAGGCTTCGAAGCTGGCTCCCTGCGCATCAGCGGCACAGTATCAGAAAGCTAGAGTTTCTGACAGGTGTTGCAGTCAGGTGAAAAAGATTTCCCAGAACCCAAGATGCCTTTGTGCTACTATGCTTTCTAATACAGCTAAAAGCGCCGGAGCTAAGCCAGAGGTTGCAGCGACCATTCCCAAACGCTGCAATATTGCTAATCGTCCAGTGGGATACAAGTGTGGAGGTCAGTTTTATATTTATATTATTGCCATTCACTCACCCTTTCCTTGTGCTTTTCTCCCCTGTTCCTTTAGCTGGTACAATGGCCTATTTCATCTCATCTCAAAACTATGTGTTTTGTTTTGCAGCTTATACGTTTTCCTGAAGACTGAAGTTCTTGAGTCACGGTGCCTCTGCATGCTTATGAAGTAGTTGCTGTTTAATACTATTATGCTTAGATTGTATCCTTGTTGCTGCTTAATCTAGCTAGTCAGCTCAGCCTGACATGCTTCCAGACACCTGCAAAATAAATAATAAAGAAATTGTTTGGATTTTGCTTCTGGATTTTATTAAGGTGACAATTTTTAACATGAATCGCAAATCTGACACGAATTGACACGAATTCAACATATAATTAGTAGGTTAGGTCTGATGGGTTTGACAAATTTAATTAAATAGATTGAGTTATGGTTAACCCATATAGTCTTATACTCATGTCTCGATATCATCCAAACCCATCATGTAATATTTAAGGCTGATAACTTTTGGCACTATTAACAAATCCGATATAAACCTAACTCAATATTAGCAGGTTAGAATTTAGAGGTCATACTTGTTTATGGTCAAAAAGAATTCAACACATAATTGGTAGGTTATGTTTGGGGATTTGTCAAATTTAATTAAATAGATTGAGTTAGGGTTGACCCATATAGTCTCATACCCATGTCTCGACATCATCCAAACCCTTCATGCAATATTTAGGGCCGACAACTTTTAACACTATCAACGAAAATCCCACACAAACCCAACTTAATATTTGCGGGTTATGATTCATACTCATGTCTCGACATCATCCAAACCCTTCATGCAATATTTAGGGCTGACAACTTTTAACACTATCAACGAAAATCCCACACAAACCCAACTTAATATTAGCGGGTTAGGATTAAGAGGTCATACTTGTTTGTGGACAAAAATTTTCTCCAAACTGGTTTAATGGAAATTTCTTCCGACCATCTTAATAAATTGCCATGTGTCTTTATATTATGCGAGAGGCAGATGAGTTTTTAATATGATTTACAGAGTTACTCTCCCGTTAACTCTTTCCCTTCTAACGTTCTCTCTCCAACAAAAAGAGGAGAGTTCAACTGTTCAAGTGTCTCTCTCCTCAGCCGTTCATTTCCCTCCTCTTCGATATATTTCATGCACTGGTTGCTTACAGTATATAAAGACTTTACAAAGGAATAAAAGGCTAACAGAAGAATAACAAAACGAATCTACAATGTACAGCTCACTCTAACAAGAAAATGCAGAATATGAATATACAATCCAGCTCATCATAACCGTCTTGGAGACCTTCTAGAAGATGCTGATTCTAGAAGATGCTGACTGAAAATCAATCCATACACCTATCGGTTGATGGTCTCTATAGATGTCTTATTAGATTTGTGATACTCCCCCTCAAGAGGAAGATATAAATTAAGATTCATCTTGGACTTTAGAAACTCAAAAGCAATCTTGCCAAGGGGTTTCATAAAAATGTCAGCAACCTGATGCTGAGAGGTAACATGCATGGTGCGTAGTAGACCTTGCTGGATTTTATCACGAATGATGTGACAGTCGATGTTGATGTGTTTAGTGCGTTCGTGAAAAACAGGATTTGCGGCAATGTGAAGAGCAGCTTTGCTATCACAAAAGAGTAGAGCAGGCTGTGGATGAAGAATGGTAAAATCCCGAAGCAAAGCAATTAACCAAGTGAGTTTACATGAACAAGAGGCCATGGAGCGATACTCGGCTTCAGCAGATGAGCGAGAAACAATATGCTGTTTCTTTGATTTCCAGGAAATGAGAGAAGCACCAAGAAAAACACAGAAACCGGTGGTGGAGCGGCGAGTATCAAAACACCCTGCCCAATCACTATCACAAAAGGCTTTAAGTTTAAAATTAGAATGAGAAGGATACAAAAGACCTTGACCAGGAGCATGCTTAAGGTATCGGAGAATCCGGAGAGCAGGATCCAGATGTGGTTGGCGAGGACTGGCCATGTATTGACTGAGAACTTGAACATGATAGGCAATGTCAGGACGTGTGATGGTCAAATAGATTAAGTGACCAATTAATCTTCTGTATTGAGAAGGATCAGGAAGAAAAGTCCCATTGTCCTTGGAGAGTTTTAAGATGGCTTCCATGGAAAGGTAACAGGTTTTGCTGCAAGGAGCCCACTGTCCTGAAGAATGTCAAGTGCATACTTACGCTGGCAAATAGAAATCCCAGAGGAATTTCGAGCAATCTCTAAACCTAAAAAGAACTTTACGGGTCCCAAGTCTTTAAGGCGAAACTGTGAATTAAGGAAATCAGTGAGAAGAGTAACAGTTGCAGTATCATTACTGGCAATAAGGATATCGTCAACATAAACCAATAAGGCAATAAAGGAAGTGCCTTGTAAACGGGTAAAGAGGGAGTAATCAGCTTTGGATTGTACAAAACCATGATGAATTAGTGTCGTGGAGAACCGAGAGAACCATTGCCGAGAGGCCTGTTTTAAACCGTATAAGGACTTGGTAAGCCTGCAAACCTTGGACTCCCCCTTGGCAGCAAAACCGGGTGGAAGTTGCATGTAGACCTCTTCATCTAAGGTACCATGCAAAAAGGCGTTGTTGACGTCAAGTTGATGTAAACACCAATGATTGGCAGCAGCAAGGGCAAACAGTAAACGGACAGTGGTAAGCTTAGTCACGGGAGAAAACGTCTCGTGATAATCAAGACCTTCACACTGAGTGTACCCTTTTGCAACTAACCGGGCCTTATATCTTTCAATTTGGCCATCAGATTTGTACTTGACTCTTTAGACCCATTTACAACCGATTGGTTTCTTGTTGGGAGGTAAGTCAACAAGAATCCAAGTATGATTCTCCTCAAGGGCAGCAATTTCAGCTTGCATAGCTGCTCTCCAATGAGGATGTTTAACAGCCTGATGATAAAATTGAGGTTCGAAAGCTGAAGAGACAGACATGCTAAAACGCAAATGATTGTTAGAAAGTTTATGATAAGAAAGAACAGAAGAGAGGGGATATTTTATACCTGATGAAGGTGCAGAATCAGCCAGAGGGATGGAAAGAAGTGAGGGAGGAGAAGTAGCTACCTGGCAGTGAAAATCTGTTAGATAGCTAGGAGGATGCTTAACTCGTGTGGATCGACGAAGTGGAATTGTAGGTGGTTGAGAAGAGTTAGAAGAAATAGGAGGGGAATGGGAAATGTGAGGTGAGGAAGAAGAAGAACGAGGTACTGGTTGAGTAGGAGGGTAGGTACATGTAGTATCAGGAAATGAAAGTGGAAAAACAAAACAACCATCGGAAGTTGAATGTAAAAGATGGGAAGCATAAGGGAAGATAGATTCATGAAAAGTAACATCCCGAGACATAAAAATAGATTTGGTGTGAAGATCAAATAAAGTGTATCCTTTAACACCAGAGGGATAGCCTAAGAATAAGCAAGGTTTAGCACGGGAATCGAATTTAGATAGAGAGCGAGTTAATGTTGAGGCATAACATAAACTGCCGAAGACCCGTAAATGAGAGTAAGTAGGAGGTTTCTGATATAGAATCTCGAATGGTGATTTGTTGGAAAGGGATGGTGTGGGGATCCTATTGATTATGTGTGCAGCAGTAAGAATGCACTCTCCCCAAAAAAAAAAGAGGAAGATGTGCTTGAAATCTTAAGGAACGAGCTACATTGAGTAAGTGTTGGTGTTTACGCTCAACCACGACGTTTTGTTGTGGTGACTCAATGCAACTACGCTGATGTAAAATGCCTTTGGAAGCAAAAAATTCAGACATAAGAAATTCAGGGCCATTATCCGTGCGTAAGCTTTGAACTTTGTAGGGAAACTAAGTTTCAACGAGATTAACAAAAGATTGGAAAAGACAACGAGTTTGAGATTTATGCGTCATCAGAAACACCCAAGTAAATCGACTATGATCATCAACCACAGTTAGAAAATAATGAGAACCATTTGTTGATTTAACCGAGAAAGGACCCCATATATCACAATGAACCAGTTCAAAAGGTGATTTAGTGATGGAATTGCTAATAGGAAATGGAAGTCTTTTTTGTTTAGCAAGTGGACATATGGTGCAAACATTTTTGGAATTAATAGTAGAAATGTTCGGAACAGAGTTATGTAACAAACTAAGCCTAGAAGATGATAAATGACCTAAGCGATAGTGCCAAATATCACTTGTTACATTTTTGATTGAAACAGCAGAAGAAACAAGAGGAACAGATTCTGATCGCACCAAGTAAAACAAACCATCCTTCTCTTCACCCACTCCAATCGTCTCCCAGCTGGTCAGATTCTGCACAAAACAGAATTTATGAATAAATATGAGACAGCAAAGAGTGGATTTGATAAGTTTACTGGCAGAGATAAGATTGAAAGAGAAAGAAGGGACACAAAGGACGTTAGTTAAAATCAAGGAATCTGAAAATTTAACGGTGCCAATGTGCGTGACCAAGGCAAATTGGCCATTAGATAATTTGACGTGGGAAGATATAATTGCAGTGATAGTCGTGAAATGGTGGATGGAACTGACCATATGGTCAGTGGCACCTGTATCGATGATCCAAGGCTGTTTATGATGATATTTTGATGCAATCGTGAAAGTTGAAGATGAATAGAAAACATAATGTCTTTTATTCAATGTAGAGGAAAGAAATTTACCTGTCACTTTTGAGAAAAGGTGATCTTGGTGAGAGGAACTACCTACTTGATGGATAGCAGGTGAAGGATCAGAGGAAGCAGGTTTGATGAGAGCTAGCAGCTGCTGGCATTGTTCCTGTGTGATGGAGAGATGAGGAACCGGCTGGTGGTCTGGGTCCTGAACATTGTTGGCCGAATGAGAGCTGCCTTTGTTTTGGGTGAACTTAAAGCCTGGCGGGTAACCGTGTAGGCGATAACACTTTTCCATCGTGTGCCCAATGATTCCACAATGGCTGCAAGTTGGTTTATCTTTGCGCAGACCCTGTGGCTTGCCAGAGCGAGATTGCGGTGAAGAAGCAGTTTTACTCATCATGGCAGCAGAATTATGAGCAAAATATCCAACAGATGCTGAGGCCTCACGTTGACGTTCTTCTTGAAGCACTAAGGCAAAAACCTTATTAATTCGAGGTAATGGATCAATTAACAGGATCTGTCCACAAATATGGGAGAACGTATCATTCAATCCCATTAAAAATTGAAAAACATATTCGTGATGGAAATACTCATGAATAGTTTTCATAGACCCACAAGAGCAATAAGGAATAGGACGATAATTACTGAGCTCATCCCATAGTGCTTTGATCTTAGTAAAGTAAGCACCGACAGAGAGATCATCCTGGGAGAGAGCAGATATGGATTTCTGTATCTGGTAGATCCTAGGCCCGTTCTTCTGTGAGAAGCGTTCCTTGAGATCAATCCAGACATCTACAGCATTATCAATATAGATAACACTGGCAGCAATATCTTTAGAAACTGAGTTTAGAATCCATGAGGTAACCATCGTATTACAATGAATCCAGGCATGACATTCAGCGCCTGACTCATTGGATGGCTTACTCAATGAACCATTTAAAAAACTAAGTTTATTCTTAGCGGTAAGGGCCATCACCATGGAACGACTCCATGTGTGGTAATTATCACCATCAAGAAGTTGAGAAACAAGGACAGTCCCTGGACTATCTCCATGGTGGAGGTGATAGGGAGAAGAATCGTCAACAGTAAAACTTGAAGAAGACATGAAAAATCTTTTAGAATAGCTCTGATACCATAACAAGAAAATGCAGAATATGAATATACAATCCAGCTCATCATAACCGTCTTGGAGACCTTCTAGAAGATGCTGACTGAAAATCAATCCATACACCTATCGGTTGATGGTCTCTATAGATGTCTTATTAGATTTGTGATATCCTTCACACATGGTCTGAAAAATTGGGCATGTATCGGTTTGGTGGAAATGTTGCATGTGGATCTCAAACTTAAAATTTGCAGAGATACATCAGTTTGGGAAGCAAAAGCTTACTCAGCTACAAAGATTATGGTCGAAACTGCTCGGAACCACCATAAAATCCGGTCATGGACTTGTGGCAAGTACTGTGCTGAAAAATTGTCCAAGGATTGCTGAGTTCTTGTTGTTAATAATGGGAAACTGTGTTAAAGTGAGAAGGAACCAAGAGAATCTATATATATATATATATATATGCATGAATTTGTCATCTCTGAAGTTCCACACTCAAGAAGGAACCAGAGAACCTTTTGGACGATTCAATCAGCAAAAACACCATGAAATGTGAGTATAATGTTACACTTCCCCTTATTATCTCCGCTCATTCTTCAAAGTTTATGTGGCACGGTTCTTTATAGTACTTGGTGCATAAAAATTGATTTTTTTTTCTTTTATTGAAAATCACGTCACATAAACTTTGAGGAGATGGAAAGATAATGTGGTTATGTATAAGTTCTTGTTTTCATTCTTGTAGTGAAAAGATTACTCAAGATAATCCAGTAAAAAATAAACGGTAAAGATTAATTCTAGTGAAAAAACAACTATAATTCTCCTCTAATCATTCCATCTCCCCAATGAAACTGCATGGAGATTTTTACTCTAGAAAGTTACATAGAATTTGTTCTCTCTGAACTTTCAATGTCGAGAAGGAATCAACAGAATCTTTTTGGATGATTCAATCAGCACGAACAAGAACTATGAAAAGGTCTTGTTTGCACCTTCTTCAAGGATGGATAGGTATAAAAAAGGAACTTAAGCCTTTTGCAGGCGTGAACCTTCACTTCATTGGCTTGAAAAAGCACTGTAATCTTGCCACGATCGATTACAACGATTTTGCCTCTTCTTCCCCTATAGACTACTTCCCAATATAGACCCGGCACCACTTGGGAAAAATCCATCAAGAAGATACTGGAATAGAAAGCGTCTCCATGAGATCGAGGTTCCTGCTCCCCCGTACTTTGTTTGTGGGGGTATATTTGCCTTAATCGGTAACAACCCTATAACAAAGAGTCTCAAATCCTATGTTGAAGGTATGCTTAATATTCATCTTTTTATATTATTTTCAGTTATACCTTTTAAAACGACTCACTGGCTTAAGTATTAAAGATTCAGAGTATTCCTGCCAGTATCTCCACCGAGTCACTCTTTGCTCTTTTGTTTTTGCAAGTACCAAATAAGCTCTTGGGGCAGCAATCATATTGTATCAACAATTAGCGTAGTTGACTAGAATAACAATAACCTAAATTTATAAAAGAAAAATAAGCTAGAGGAATGATAATGGAAGAATATTGAAGGAAATGGATACTTTGTTACTTGTAAGCAGCAAGATATTATTGACTAGTACTTTGTTTGTGAGGGCATATTTGCCTTAATCGATAACAGCCCTACAACAAAGAGTCTCAAATCCTAAGTTAAAGGTATGCTTAATGTTGATGCAATTTTTAGTCCGGTGATGTGGCATCATCAGGGACGTCCCTTCGTCTGTGTCTTGGCCTGCAAAACAAGAAAGACCCGCCGGGGGTTGGCCGGCGAAGTCTCCTCCAACGATCGAGTCAGTCAAGTGTTTGTATGAAGAGGAGAGAGAGAGAGATAGAGAGAGAGAGAGAGAGAGAGAGAGAGAGAGAGCTCATACTATAGAGATGGGAATTGACCTCATCTTGATAATCTCCCCTTTGGATTCATTAATCTCTTTCTATAGCACTTTCGCATGAGATTGAGAGAGAGAGAGAGAGAGAGAGAGAGAGAGAGCTCATACTATAGAGATGGGAATTGACCTCATCTTGATAATCTCCCCTTTGGATTCATTAATCTCTTTCTATAGCACTTTCGCATGAGATTGAGAGAGAGAGAGAGAGAGAGAGAGAGAGAGAGCTCATACTATAGAGATGGGAATTGACCTCATCTTGATAATCTCCCCTTTGGATTCATTAATCTCTTTCTATAGCACTTTCGCATGAGATTTTGTTTTTATTATGCAAACGAATAAAACGAAAAGGAAAGCTCTCGAAGTTACATTCCGAGAGCATTGTTTGAGGGCGAGAGCTGGATTAATTTCCGATGACACTTCCGGAATAATAAACAAGAAATCCGAGGAGGTGACCTCGTTAAAAAACAAGGGCCGAGGAGGTGACCTCGTTAAAAAACAAGGAATCCGAGAAGGTGACCTCGTTAAAAAACAAGGAATCCGAGGAGGTGACCTCGTTAAAAAACAAGGGCCGAGGAGGTGACCTCGTTAAAAAACAAGGGCCGAGGAGGTGACCTCGTTAAAAAACAAGAAATCCGAGGGGGTGACCTCGTTAAAAAACAAGGAATCCGAGGGGGTGACCTCGTTAAAAAACAAGGGCCGAGGATAGTACCTCGTAAAAAAAAGGATTGAGGATAGTACCTCGTAAAAAACAAGGCCGAAGATAGGACCTCGTAAAAAACAATGGCCGAGGATAGGACCTCGTAAAAAACAGAGCCGAGGATAGGACCTCGTAAAAAACAATGACCGAGGATAGTACCTCGTAAAAACAGGACCGAGGATAGTACCTCGTAAAAAACAGGGCCAAGGATAGGACCTCGTAAAAAACAATGGCCGAGGATAGTACCTCGTAAAAACAGGACCGAGGATAGTACCTCGTAAAAAACAGGGCCAAGGATAGGACCTCGTAAAAAACAATGGCCGAGGATAGTACCTCGTAAAAAACAGGACCGAGGATAGTACCTCGTAAAAAACAGGGCTGAGGATAGTACCTCGTAAAAAACAGGGCCGAGGATAGGACCTCGTAAAAAACAATGGCCGAGGATAGTACCTCGTAAAAAACAGGGCCGAGGATAGGACCTCGTAAAAAACAATGGCCGAGGATAGTACCTCGTAAAAAATAGGGCCGAGGATAGGACCTCGTAAAAAATAAGGAGAGGAGTAATAACCTCGTTAAAAAATCGGGAGAGGAGTAATAACCTCGTTAAAAAACAAGGAGAGGAGATAACCTCGTTAAAAAAAAAAAAAGGGGGCAAAGTCAAGACACCAGACAAGGACACCCCTCCTGGTAGAGGACAGGGGGGTGATAACGAACGTCCAATCTTGGACAGGGACCACCCCTCCTGGTAGAGGACAGGGGGGTGGTGAGGAACGTCCTATATCTCGGACAGAGACACCCCTCCTGGCTGAGGACAGGGGGGGTGATGAGGACATCAGCATTAGGCTTTTTAGATGTTTAGCGATTCTTCCCCATCTAAGCTGTTGATTTATTTTCACAAGTTCTTGTCGCCATACGACCTGGTCGGATCTCTGTTCCCGGGACAAATCACTCCGGCCACCTTTCCCCAGACCGGAGTGCTTTGGGGGGGGTAAGAGATTGGAGGATTGGTTATCGAATATTTGATACACTTCCGGGGCAAATCGCAGCAGAACTGAAAAGGAAATCGTAACAGATGGAAATTACATTACGGGGAGTAAACCCCCACAACAAATCAGGGTGAGGAGTACAACCTCATTAAAAAATTAGGACATGGAATAAACCCCTATAATAAATCAGGGGAAGACAACTCATCTCCACTGGCAAGACTCCCTCAGATTTTTTCTTGGGAGGTTTCGAAGGGATAATTGAAGAGATAACCTAATCTCAATGATGAGCTGCGAGCCCAGGCCTATATTTATAGATGCATAAGGGAGGAGATGAGAAAAGCATTGACGCCTTTCAGACCGACTTTATAGAGTTGGACCTTGGATGGTTGGGGGGTAAATCTCTCCACCTAACGATGTGGATCCCATTCGTGAATCGTGAGGAATAAAATTGGAGATAAGATATATCGGTCGAGACCCCGGACAACGAGTCCGACAACAAACACTCATGGTCATTGGACAAGGAAGGATGAGGATAAAACCTCGTAAAGAATAAAGGAGCCCACTCTGAAAGTGGGATAAATTAAGAGGACATCCTCCGTTGGATGAGCCTGAAATTCCTACATCTCGGCCTTGGGATAATCCTAACGAGTACAGGGAAGTAGCCACAGAATTTAAACAGAAGCGAATCCGTCCATGGATAGCATCGGAATGATTGCTGGGAACGCTAGAGAGGCTGACCTACCGAGTGTTGTAGATTAATAATAACGGATTTGGCATGGGAAATTATAATTTCCCATCTTCAAGATCGATTGCTGCTTAGGAACCCTTAAGAATGGGGAGTGAACCCCTTTAACAAATCGGGCTAGGAAAATGTCCCCTGCAGCAGACTTTGCTCCCGGGATACTATTGGTATTCGGGCTTCTATTGTAGGATAACACAAAAAAATGAATGGGATGTTTCATGGACTGTTCCTCCCTAGATAAGGGGGTCCTCCTCGGATAAGGAAACTGAAAAATTTTTCTCGGACAAAACATCCCCTGTTGGATAAGGGAATGAGTCGAACATCGGCTCCTTGTAGACTGGATCCATTAAGTTGGAGAGGAAGTAGCAAGTGAAGTCCCTCTTTGGATGGAGTAGAGACTTAACTCAGATGAGGAGATCGACGTAGCCCCCGGAAAGCGTGTGATGAGATAGAGGTAACCATGATGGCTGACCTCCTTCAAGCAAAGGACCATGCCTATGGATTTGGATGATTACCCTCTCTTGGAGGGAGAGGTAACCCTGATAACTATCTTCTCTTTGAATGGAGAGGGGGGTAGCTCAGAGACAACCACGGACGCCACTCCCCTTCGTATATAGGGGGTAGAAAGAAAACCCATATAAACTTTATCAATTTGAGTGGGCAGGCTCCAAAGTGTGAATCAAGGTACCCTTTTCGGGTTCCGACTACCCTACCTACTCCAAATGGATTCCTTGAGCACCTCCGACGTAGAGATCATGACTTGAAAGAATGAATGACCAGAGCTTATACAGTCGATCAGAAGAATCCAGCATGGACAAATTTGGGGCTTGGAATATTCTTGCACTCAGTCTTGAAAAGGCTAGCTCTGGATGCCGGTGATGGCAGTGAGCCTTAGGGGATAGGGGTCGTCTTGACATCCCGTCGTGATTCAAACATTGTCACCCTAGACAATAAAGAATCTCCTCAATTCATTAACAAAAAAAAAAGGTGAGACCGAATGCAAGTCGAAATTATTTCCTTTGTCCAGTAAGGAAGAGATGTCCTCCAACGAGAGGATGTTCAAGAAATTACAATAATCAAAGACCTTGTGAAGAAAGCTTGCTCGGTAGGGGTGCGTCGCCGGTGGACACGACTCCCACACCTGACTATTGTTACTAGGGATGTATTAACAGGAGATGACACTAGTTAATTTGCCGATGAATGAAACTTTTACCTCCATAAAGAAATCGGCAAAGTTGGACCTTGGAATGCTCATAATTTGAAGCCATGAAGAAGATAACTAAAACTGCCAGCTACACTAGCAAAGACAGAAGTGATTATGGCAGCTCGTTCGATATGGGGCTGAAATCAATTTTTTGGAAGCTGTTTGTGCTTGGGGTTATATCAAAGACAAGAGATTTCCGGTCAAACAACCTAGAAGTCGAGTAGAGAAATTGGGACGATTACCTCTTCTTCGAAGAAAAGGAAAGGGCCACTGCGCCCCCAGTAGTCCCGTACTTCAAACGCCAACCAACGGGCATCCATCTATCAGAGGAAATTGGTGGTCCGGCGATAGATTCCTGACTATTGAGAACGATGGACATGTTAAAGTGCTACCAGAGTTATTGTCCGGGGAAGCATAATGCGAATGCTTGACACAATGTTGTGCGTGCATAATTTTATGATTTATGAGACATCCATTTCGGTGGTAGTCCGAAGAGATTATTGAAGATTGATTTGGAATTCATGTTGCCAAGAAGATTTTATTAGATTTACTCAGAGTACACACATGCATGAAGACAAAAAGAACAGACAACCCCGAAGGAATATTGTGCAGGGTAGTCATCTGACTACAAGTAATCCTGGCACTGCAAAGATGAATTGCCTGAAAATTTTGAAGGGTTCACCCGCGCAAAGTTCACGTGCGGCTTGAATGGTTGAGCTCTCGTGAGCAGTCGGGGTAAAATTGGGGTGCTACACAATTCCTGCAGGTTGGACAAGAACAGGTTGGCGTAAAGCCGGAAGTCACACACCCTTGTGTCTAAAGCCGGAGATCGCACATTCAGTAGAACCGCCGTGAAGAGCGAATACTCTAGGGCCATCCATGATGAATTTGTGAATATGCTCGGTCGTGAGGACCGTACCAGGAATGAGGAGCATTGCGAGAAGATCAGGAGAATTCAAAAAGAATGAAAGGGAAATCCGATCTCCGGGAAAGGGATAAATAGAAAGGAAGATCTACTCAAATGGGCAATCTGAAGACCAATGACATTCCAGCGAAGGAAAGTGCGAATATATAGAAAAACAATAATGATCACTGCATGCACGATTTACGGGGTGTTAGGTGCGCTTAACTTATGGTGAATTTATGACGGAAATAAATTCCTGATTGCTTGCCATAAATGGCTTGGAGCCGCATGGAGCGGCGGTCAAAGAAATGCTTAAGTTTCCACGGAGTCCGAGGAGAGCATTACGCAGAGTGGATGAAGAATGATCGGCAGAATCAATTAAATTCTAGAGGTTCCAATAGGTAAATTCTCCCTACCTTTATAATAAAGATAGGAGAATTGGGGGGGTAATTGTTAGGGAATATTTGTGCCCTATTTAAAGTGGGGCCAGATTTGCCCTTCATATTAGTCCTCGGACCCCGGACTCCGGATTGGATCTTGGGGCTTGATCCTTGGTCACTAGCAACCTTCAGTATTTATTAGACCAGTCAAATGAAGTCAAAGATGATATCAGACGTCTACGTGGAGCCTTGTGGTTGACAGGGGCCAAATGGACATACAACATACAGGGGTATAAAAGGGGGTATTAGAATCTATTTTAGACAGATTGACTTTCTCCTTCTCCCCCTTCTTTAGACACTTGACTAACTTGATCATCGGAGGAGGCTTCGTCGGCCAACCCTCGGCGGGTCTTTGTTATTTTGCAAGTCCAGACACAGACGAAGGGACGTCCCTGATGATGCCTCGTCACCGGACCAAAAATTACATCAACACTTAACATTCATCTTCTTATATTATTTAAAACGACTCAATGACTTAAGCATTAAAGATTCAGAGTATTCCTGCCAATATCTTAACCGAGTCACCCTTTGCTCTTTTGTTTTTACATGTACCAAATTAGTTCTTGGGGTAGCGATCATATTGTATCAACAATTAGCGTAGTTGACTAGAATAACAATAACCTAAATTTATAATAAGCTAGAGGAATGATAATGGAAGAATAGTACAGAAAGTGGATACTTTGTTACTTGTAAGCAGCAAGAGATTATAGCAAGTGAGCACAAATTGAGGGAATAGTCATGTGCAATAAAATGAACATATAATGACTACTTGTGGTCGTAAGGTTGATTAATATGGAAACAGTTTCGAGGAAACTGTTTGGTTGAATGTGTGAAAAGGGTGAGGCTAGTCTTAGAGAGATATATCAGATAGATTCTAGAGGAACAGGGGAGAGACAGCTAGCTGGGTAGATTTTTGAATGTCTTCACCCTTTTGCTGCATGTCAGCTGCTCACGAACCCATTTAAGGTTTAAAGTAAATTTGATGATTCCATTATCTTCATTGGCTTAAAGAACGGCCAGGGAATCATGAACGTACACTCTACAAAATATCATTTTCCTAGTGCTGTATCCACTATCAAAAAGAAGAAAAAAATGAGTGGAAAAAGATTTCAAAACAAAAGCATGTAGTAGTACCCCTTTATTTTTGCATTTTTTCCTTCTTTTTTTTCATCTTCCCTGATCATATCTTGAATACAAACTATTTTATTAGTAATTTTGTATATCAAAAAAGTGAAGATTTTTTTTAAATAATAATTTTTTTTGAATATTTTATAGAGACAAATAAACATACTTCTCAGACTATCATTCTATTGTCAATGTCCTTTAAAACTATCAATTGTGTTAATGTCTTTTTTAAGCTATAAAACGATGTCAATGTCTCACCTAATGACAAAAATACTCTTCATAAAATAAAAAATAATAATAATAATAAAAAAAAAGTAATCAACCGAAAAAAAAAAAAAAAAAAGGGCCTAGAGTCGGGATTGGTCCTGCCATGCACCACCATACGTTTTTTGGGGGTGACTTGCACTTGGGGGTGGCTCTAGGTTATTATTATTGTTATTATTTTCAGTTTTTGGTTTTTAATTTTTGTTTTTTTTTTCTTTCGAATTTTTATCTTATTAAAAAAAATAAAGATAATTTTTGTCGGTAGACATTAACACCATTAAGTTTGAGAATTACATTAAGAATCAAAAAATATTGGAAAGTCGGCCAGTATACATTACGGGTCAGAATTGGAGAACGTCAGTGCAGAGTGAGCACTACTGGGATCGGTTAGCATGCATATCTCTTTATACTAAACCGCCGCATGCGCACTACCTCTCTTACGGGCTTCGCGTGCAAGCAAGCGCCTTTTGAGCTGCTTGTTTCACTATAAAGCCCGCGGAGTTGAAGTGTGAGCATCGCATCAAAGAAATGGAAGTTCCAATGAAGTACATTTGCTTTCTAATGCTTCTCATAACTCTAGGCATTGCTGGGATTGATGGGGCCGGTGAATGTGGGACATCTTCTCCTGACATGGAGGCTACGAAGTTGGCTCCCTGTGCATCAGCAATACAATCTCAGAATGCTAGAGTTTCTGACAGGTGCTGCACTCAGGTGAAAAAGCTTACCCAGAACCCAACTTGCCTTTGTGCTGTTATTCTTTCCAATACAGCTAAATTCGCCAGAGTTAAGCCTGATGTTGCACTGGCCGTTCCCAAACGCTGCAATATTACTGATCGTCCAGTGGGACTCAAGTGTGGAGGTCAGTTTTACATATATATTATTGCCATTCACTCACCCTTTCCTAGTGCTTTTCTCCCCTGCTTCTTTAACAGGTACAATGGCCTAGCTATTTCATCTCATCTCAAAACTATTTGTTCTGTTTTGCAGCTTATACGTTGCCCTAAAGACTGAAGTTCCTGAGTCACGGTGCCTCTGCATGCTTATGAAGTATTTGCTGTTTAATACTATTATGCTTAGATTGTATCCTTGTTGCTACTTAATCTAACTAGTCGGTTCACTCTGCATGACATCCGGGCACCTGAAAAATAAATAAAGAAATTGTTTGGATCTTGCTTTGGAGTTCTATTAGGGTTGTCAATTTTTTACATGAATTGCAAATCTCATGTGAATTCAACACTGAATTAATAGGTTAGGTATGAGGGGTTTGACAATTTTAATTAAATAGACTGAGTTAAGGTTAACTCCTATAGTATTATACGTCTCATGTCTCGATACGTTCCAAACTCTTCATACAATATTTAGGGTTGTCAATTTTGGACACAGCAAATCCAATACGGATGAAACACAAAATTAACGAGTTTGAATTGAGATGTCATACATATTTAATTAAATGAGTCAGATTACGATTGACCAATACCTCAACACAACTCGAACCGACACACGAATACAAATTGTCACCCCTTAAGTTTTGTCCCTCTCAAAAAAGAATGTCTTTGGATGATGAATAACTTATTGTTCAGAATGACAATTGTTAATTTTTTTTTTTATTATTATTTTTTTCAATCCTACCCCCAAAGTTGGAAGTTCGCCCTGGACAGACCGAAGCCACAAAGTGCCTAATTAATGAACCCCTCAGTTTATTCAGATAGAAATTGCACAATTGAAACTGATCAAGAATTATTATGAAGAATGTTTATTGTCTTGGATTTGCATCGTCATGGGTTGAAGAGTTATATCCAAACACACTGGTAAATAGCTGCAGAACCATAAGCATTACTTGACGTTCGACAAATTAACTAGTATTAAATTACTAATTATTTTAAAAGTTTAAACAAGTAGAAAATGGTTTTTAATATACTCTCATATACAGACTCAAACTTTGCTCAATAAGTGATGAATGGAGCCCAACACGTACAATATTTAATAAAAATTAAAGGTAAATTACATAAAAAAAGTTTAAACTCAAAACTTTGTTTTAATACCATCTTAATTCACCAATTATTCTAAAAGCTAACGTAGTACCATAGTAGTACGAAATTGTACCTGCATGTCTAACAACTAGGACCAATACAAGCATCATCCTAAGTTGATGAATGAAGGCGCGCAGGTCATTTTTTACAATTGGCAATATGTACGTAGATCCGACTTGCGCAAATTTAATTATTTTAATTTTTTATTTGTTCAATTATTTTTTAGGTAAAATTTAACCAGCAGTATAAAGAATTAGGCCAGAAAGAAATTGATGATTGAGTAGTACGAAGAGACTTAATTTGGATCCAAATAAAAAAATTGCCAAACTTTACAAGCGTCCATTCCGATTTTTGAGGGTTAATTAGCATTCCGATTTTGACTATATATATATATATATGAATTTGTCCTCACTGAAGTTTCAGACTCAAGAAGCTAGGAACCAACAGAATCTTTTGGATGATTCAATCGATCGATCAGCACAAACACTGTCATGATTCATGCGAGTAATGCTACACGTCGCCTTATTATTTTTGCTCGTTCTCCAAAGTTTTTGTCACGATTCTTTATAGTATTTAATGCATGAAAATTAATTAATTTTTCAATCGTAAGAAACACGCCACATAAGCTTGAGAAAATTAAGAGATAATATAGGGCTATGTATATCATTACTCATGAAAAACTCTTGTTTTCATTCCTGCAGTGAAAAATTTGCTCAATATAAATCCAGTCAAAAATAAACGGTAAAGATTAATTTTAATTTACTGAAAAAAAACAACTGGAATTCTCCTCTAATCATTCTATCTCCCAGTGAAAAAATAACTGCATGGAGATTTTGACTCTAGAAAGTTACATATGTGAATTTGTCCTCTCTGAAGTTTCACAGTCGAGAAAGAGCCAACAGAATCTTTTTGTATGATTCAATCAGCAGTCGGCACAAACAAGAGCTACGAAAAGGTCTTGTTTGCACCTTCTTCGAGGAGGGAAAGGTATAAAAAAGGAATCGAAGAATTGCAGGCGTAAACGACCTTCACTTCATTGGCTTGAAAGAGCACTGTAATCCTATAGTTTTTTTTTTTTTTTTTTTTTTTCTCCTTCCTGTTTGAGTATAAAAGCCCGGGCACTGCAGTGAAAGATATGGAAGCTAGCTCCAATGAAGTACTGCATAAGCTTTCTAGTGTTGCTTCTGATTCTGGGCATTACTGGGTTCATGAATGGAGTTCATGGGGTTGGTGGTGAATGTGATAAACATTCCACTGCTGACTTCGAAAAGCTGGCTCCCTGTGGTAAAGCAGCGCAGGACATAAACGCTAGGGTTCCTCATAGTTGCTGCGCTGAGGTGCAAAAGATGGACACAAAATGCCTTTGTGTCGCTGTACTTTCTGAACAGGCTAAGCAACTTGGAGTCGTCGTAGCAGCTGCAGTCACCATACCCAAACGTTGCAATATTGCTAATCGTGCAAAGGGTTACAAGTGCGGAGGTTTGTTGGCATACTTTAAAAATTAACTTATCAATTTATTATTATTATTATTTTTTTTCCATTTCTAAAATTACCGGAGATCGTCCAGTGAAAAAAAAAAAACAGTAAATATTAACTCTAGTGAAAAAAATAACTTAATCATACCATCTCCATTATTTTTTCAGTTGAGAATTTACAGTGATTTTTTCATTGGAGGCAAGCCAAATGCAAATTCCACATTCAATATTTATTTAAAGAAAAATGTTAGAACATCTTCCGGCGTTCTCCTGAAATGATATAGATGTAATTAAAAAATTACATCTATGTCCTTTTGAATGACATATATGTAATTTTTTAATCAAAAAAATTACATCTATGCCATTCCAAGAGAATACTAGGAGAACACCAGAAGATGCATGCTTTAGCATTCTTCTTATTTAAATAGCACAGCTTATGTGCATTGTTTTCGGGGCGGCTCCATGGCTAGCTAGGCCAATTAGGCCGGCCACCGCCTAATTAAGGCCCCAGAAAATGCCTTGTATATTAAATTTGTCAAAAAAGTAGAAAAGCACCACCAACTTTTATTTTCTTTCATGACTTTTAATCTTTTGCTTCTTGGTTCTATTATTCTTTATGACTTCGTTGATATTTTATACATTATATTTACTATCATACACTATTGATTTTAATTGGTTGTTTTTACTAGTTTCGATTGTGTGCCATTGATTTTAGTACGTACACATGCAACTAATTAAATTCTAATTAGTTATATTATCTATTGAGAATAATTCACATATTAATAAAACTTGAACATGAAAATTTGATTAGTAATAGTATATCTCAAAAAGCTAGAAAAATGATTTTTAAATTAATTTTTTTAACATTTAAACTAAAACTTTATTATATTAATTAAAATGACTTCATTTTAAGTACTTTTTGCCTTAGTAATCAATTTTTATTGAGCTTTTGATACTCCTAAATCTGCTCATTCTGTTTTGCAGATTATATAGTGCCATGAGAATTCTGGAGAGTCATGGTGCCTACGGGTTTGAAGCAGTTATTATGGCCATCAACGTGCTTTATGCTTATATCTATTTCTTGTACCAAATCACTTAATTGTGACATCCAAATATCTATGAAATAAATAAAGCACTGGTTTTTTTTTTCTAACTTTGGGTTCTTATTGTACTATACAACTTGTTGTATAGTCGTACTAAGATTGAAATAATTAATTGCATTATCATTATCAATTGTAGAAGTATATATACCAGTAGAAATTAAAAAAATAAAAATAAAATCGAGGGCTGATTGGCTCTATTACATCATAATAATAATACAGTGATAAGATAAAAATATGATTTATAATATTACTCTTAAAATAATTATAAATTGATTAACACTGACACGTAATGAGAGCGACACATATACGATAGTACTGCAAGAACTTAACGTTATATTAGCCATTGATCATTCAAGCAAGAAAAACAATTAAATTAAGGCCTCTTCCAATTTTTTTAGAGTACAATCGATTATTCAAGAATAAATTAAATGGAATATCGTTGTCGCTATAACTAGTACTGCATTGTTGCCCAAAAAATGTTTGGGGTGTTAAGATTTCTGTTATAATTTCCTTACAATTACACACTCATGTGATAGTATCATATAGTAGTATACATTTTATGGAAACTGAATGGTATATAAATTTTTACTTTATTTTGTAAATGTGATAAGTGCTACACATCATTACTTTGTAAGAGAATTATAATAAAAGTTATAATGCTTTTAACATATAGCATTCTTGTCGTACTAGCCGTGCAGCATCTTTGTAACAATATGATCTAATATCTGCTTGCATGCGCAAATTCAATCATTAGAGTACTTAATTACTCAACAAATTTGTTATGGTTGGATGGGTACGTACGTAAATCATTAGTAAAAAATTGGCAACGTACGTTTACAGGTGACCATTCTGATTTCTAGGGGATGGAATTAATATAGATTATTATGAGTTAAATATTAGGATAAATGACCCTAGGGGTAACCTTTAGCCCTAGAAGATTTTGAGCCCCATGAAGTTTTCCTCTTTAAAATTTGACTTCGAGATTGAAGAAATTAAGGACCCATATAACTTTTTGTATTTGATTCAATGGACAGGGACTAGCTAGTAGCTTTCGCATTTCCTGATTGCTGCACCTGCAGTTCAATGTATACATAAAAAGTCTTGCTGGCCTACCCTTAATTTATTTCTTAAATATACTTTAATTAGAAAGCTTAAGAAACGTAACGGATACCATCCCCCACTCTATTGCGTTGCATTCATGAATGTGGACTGACTAGCAGGGACGATTTTTATTTTTATTTTTTTGGGTAATTAATTAACTGACTAGGGACCATGAACATGGGCTTTTAGTGCTACCATGAGAGAGTCCATGCATGGATGTCGTTGTGTGCTCTCCTATCAAAAGGGGAATTTTAGGTATGAAAAGTAATCGCAATTCAATTCATCCAACTATATATATATGATCACATGCTTAGTCATACATGTTTTTGAGAATGGGGTTGCTGATTTTTTTTTTTTCTTTAATGTTTAAGAATTGATTTTCTCATAACAATGGATTTAGTTATTTCACTTATTAATTTTTTTTTTTGGTCCAACTTATCTTTTGATTTGTGTGGAGGTGACAAAGTGATACCAAAACTTTAAAATAAGGTTCGAACTATACTTTGAGTTACCTTTTGTGTGGGTAAAAACTTACTCGACAAGAAATTTTACTATCTTAGAACCGTTATAGTTATAGTTGCTGTTCCGCAACAAACGATATAGTAGATGGACGGCGCTTGACAAACGGAACATTACAGGGCGTCGGTCACTAGCTTTCCTGTCATTAATTAGGTCACCAACTTCTTTGACCTTCCAACACTGATCTGATAGACATCAACCTCCATACATGGTTACCAGTTTGTGGGGACTAAGGATAAGTAATATAGGTGGTAGTTTATAATTAATTATGGAAAAAATGCCATTTCTCCTTAAGAGAAATGTGAACAGTTTTTTTTTTTGGTAAGTTAAGAGTACCTAATTTCACGTTGATGGAATCTCTCATGTTGATCAGTAATAACAACAAAAGGGAATGACTAATATCATATTGTTAAGTTCAAACTCGATTAAGTTTATGAAATAAAGTGGTGTATTAAGCTTCACTGCTACTTATATATATCCCCAGTTTGAATAGTAGATTAATTCATATAATTTATTGTGATGAATCAATATAAATGAAACTCAGAAGTGCTTTTTCTCTTGATTAATATATGAAAAGCTTTTCCTTAATTGCCCCTTCTCAAGGATAAAAATTAAGGTGATATGTAAATGTAGAAAAGAGTTAATCACTAAGCTTCATTGGCCTATTTAGGCATGTAATTAATTAATCTTTATACACTTCGCTAAAAGAGTAGGTGTACTGTAAACCTGCAATAAAGAATACGAATTTTTACCTCCTAGCTACTGCTATCCCCACTAGGTCGCGCGTGTAAGCACCTTTTGAGTTAGCTGCCTGTTTGAGTACTATAAAAGCCCGCCAAGTCGAGAAGTTTTTGTGCACAGCGAGCGAGCATTGAAGAAATGGGAGCTCCAATGAAGCACATCTCCTTTCTTGTGCTTCTTATGATATTTCTAGGACCTGATGGGAAGCGTGGGGTTCATGGAGCTGGTGATCATCAATGTGGGAAATCCTCCATTGACAATGAGGTTACTAAGCTGGCTCCCTGTACATTGGCAGCGCATGATGAGAAAGCTGAAGTTTCAGATAAGTGCTGCACTGTGGTGAAAAATGTTGACGTGAGTTGCCTCTGCGCCATTTTGCTTTCTGATATAGCTAAGAGTTCTAGGATCAACCCAGTAGTTGCAGTCACCATACCCAAACGCTGCAACATTGCTAATCGTGCTGTGGGTTACAAGTGTGGAGGTATGTTGGCGTATTCATTAGTGCAATTTGTTCACTTCAATTCATGTTCTTCTCTTTAAATTAATCTGCTCATTAATTCTATTTTGCAGCTTATACATTGCCTTGATGACTGAAGACCATCAGCCGGAGTTGCTGCAGATGTGCTGTTGCTTGTTTGTTTGCAATGTTGTTGAGTATTCACTGTTAGTCGTACGTACGTACCAGTGTGTCTGGAGACTGTATCCTTGTAGCTTGTTCTTCATGAGTGCCAGCTAATTATAAGTTTACTGTTATCTCCATCACCTGAGGAATTAATAAATAAATTCTTGGTGTTCGTCTTTTGTTGATTATTAATTTCTTATCTGCTTTTTGCCCATAAGTAATTACTTTATTAGTCAGGTTTCCTAAAAGATAAAGTGGATAACTGACTCATGTTGCTAATAACTAATTTCAACAATACTCGATCTTAGACAAGAACAGGCCCAGTCTATTCTCAAAGTTTAAGTTAATACATAAAAGATGATTAATTTTAATATATATTTTAATACTCTTCCTTACACAAGAATTCGTAAAATATTTAATTGAAATGCTGAGTAAATGATGGAAATAAAGTTTGAATTTAAGACCTTCATTTACTTTGATTCTTTATTAAATCATCATTTATCTTAAGGGCTTCAATTAATAAAAAATAGTTGACTTTAATATATGTTAATATTGGCCACATCCCATCAATTTCAATCGCGGAACATGGACCATCCGCCGCTGATGGGGCCACAAAGAAAAGAACAAAAAAGGTAACTAGCTAGAAAAATAAACCATTCCAATTTCTAGCATTTTTAGTGCGATCGATGTCAATTAATTGCACCCGATCTCTATCATTTTGAACAACCAAATCAAGAAATGATTCTCCTGAACATAGCTTTTGTTGTAAACATGTTATCAACTTTATCTAATATAAAAAATTAGTACATGCAGAAGAAGAGAGACTCAAAACTACTTTTATTTTTATATCACGTACATCAAACACCTTTTCAAAAGGGCAAAAAAGATAAAAAAAAAAAAAAAAAAAAAAACTATTCTCTAGAAAGCATTACTTAACTCACATAACCATACTTGGTCCATATAGAGATACAATTAGAGTGTTAAAACCCAGATCAGCAAGAGCATATATATTGAAGTTGCTCATACAAGACTCCAGTAGAGGGAGCGCATTATTTTTCTGGGCAGTAGATCAGGGACGACATTAAGCTCTCCTGGCCTAGAGATATCCGCACTTGTACCTAAGACGTACGACTTGCCAAAATTGAGTTGCTGGGACAAAAAGAACCCAACATGTTTTCGGAAGTCGGTCCTCACCATGTTATGCTCTAATATTACCATCTTATTTCCATACTATTAAGCTGCTGCATGCTCTCACCACCCCTGCAATATAAACAAACATCATTTCAGTAGCTGTTTTAAGGGCGATAGGAGAAGGCAAATATTAAATAGTGAAAATATTCATGATATATACCCGGCCGTAAAAGAATTAATGGATGTAATGATTATATGTTGCTCAGTGTAAAGACTAACTTCTATTTTTATTTCGTACATTTATATATAAATATTTGAGTCGAATTCTTAAAACAAATTTCTCTTGGTTGGAACATTGATTAAATAATTAAATTTATTATTTTTTATGAGCCTATATTTTTGGGATAATTGGTATGTAATTTAATTAATATGATTTTCATTAGAACAAAATTATTAAGTATAAATTTTAACTCCATATTATACCTTTTATTTTAAGTTAAATTCTTTATGTATTGGTCCCCATTTATTCCATTTTACTCTAGAGTGATAGGATATTAACTAAGCTTTTATTTGACATTCTCTCTCCCTCTTACTTTTTGGAGAATTTTACTTATAACTTCTGATTATCTATCACTTTTGAAAAATGATACACAAACTTTAAAAAATGTCAATTTAGGGTATCAATCTTTTAATTTTTTTCAATTTCAATCATCCGTTAGAATTTTCTATTAAATCTTATCAAAATTTCTAAGATTCAGGCATGCACAAATTTCGTTAAATTCTGATCAATACTGAAATCCTAGCAATTTTTTTCCTAAAAAAAAAAAAGGGGTATTTTGAAAATTTTGATAGAATTTAACGGAAAATTCTAATAAATGGTTGAAATTGAAAGAAATTGAAAGATAGATACTCTAAATTGACTTTTTTTTTTTTTTTTTTTTTCTTTAAAGTTTGAGTAACATTTTTTCAAAAGTAATGAAAAATTAGAAGTTATAAGTAAAGTTCAATTCTCCCCTTATTTTTGACTTTAGGTCTATTAATCAGCATCTAAGTATTCATGTTAGCAGTTAACCGCTTTGTTTAAACAAATTATTTGCAAATTAGTGATAAACAGGAGCATTAGGACAAGAGCTCAAGGACATCGATCAGACTGCCCAAAAACACATAAAAAGGGACAAATTAACGAGTTTTGTCTTCTCAACTTCCCATTTAAAAGACCCGTTATAATATCACTGCCAAATTCTAGAAAAGTGAAACAGTTTCATATATATATTATTATGAATCTAAAACGGAAATGTTCTCTCACAGAAGCACATAATAAGATCCATCGATCAACCAATATTTGCTAAGAGAATTCTGAATATATACCTGTGAAAGGTGGTGAGTTCATTTGATGTAGGGGCAAAAGTGTTAGTAATAGAGAGAACCTGCAGAAACAAAAAGTTTGGTTAAAGCAGTTTTCTAGAACTTGTAAAACGACGTACGCGAGGCTAATCTCAATGGCCATTTATCTACAATATTCAACAACCATCAATGATCATACCCTGCCACCAGTTCCCTCTTGAAGCGCTATTCGGATTGCTTCCATTTGAATCATCGTCTCTCCCATCTTTCTTCAACTGATGATATATTGAAACATATACATATCAGATAACAAGAAATCACTCAAACATGACCAAATTTCAGATACTAATGATGTCTCTTATTTATTGCTATATTGACAAGCATGCATGCTGACAATTTTTTCTTTTGTTCTTCAATATGATTCTTAATATTCACACATGTTTGTACCATATTATTATTATTATTGTTTTTGTTGGCCTGACTACTGCTATCTATGCATGCTTCTTCTGCTGCATGAGCCACGTACGTCTACTTTTCTTTTTCTGGGCACATTCGTATAAAGTGATAAAATGACTGGCACATTTTTATTCATTAGAAGATGAAGTACGACTACTCTACACACTCACAATATGGTCAGATTCGGAGGAGCGGGTTCTTGGAGAATAATTCTCTTGGCCGCCATAGTAGATGGATGAGCTGAAACAGCAAGGTTCCATTGTTTCATTCTGATAAATATTGGAACCCTTTAATTCTCCAGTTCTTGTGCCAGTTCGTTCAGTGCCCTTGCTGATTTGAGTACTGATAACATCTGAAAAAAAAAAAAAAAAAAAAAAAGAGAAGCCAGATGAGGTCCTGCAATATCTTTTTACAGGTTCACAATTTTTTTTATTTTTTTTATTTTTTTAACATTCTAGACGAAGAACCAGATAACAAAATCAAGCATTTAAATCCCCAACAAATGGTAGGATCAGAAATTGATAAAAAAAAAAAAAGGGACAGACTTTCCAATAGGGTAGAAGAAACTTTTTTCAATTTAGTTTATAAGCTTGATATTTGTCCTTTAAGCATGAGAGAAGCATTGTGCATTTTTTTTTAAAAAAAAAATTATAATTCTCACATACTATTAAGAAAATATATAATTCGTACACGTTATTTAAGGAACACATGATAATTTTATAAATTCGACCAAAATATTTTCTCCAACCCAATTTGAAATGATGACAATTTTATAAATTGAGCTGGAAAATCTTTTACAACCCAATTTGAAATGAAACTCGGTCCATCAAAATTAAGTTGTACATATATAGAGGAGGGTCCAATTCCATGTATATAAAGAAAGCCAAATATCATTTCATGTGAAAACGGAAAGTCATTTCACTTTCTTTTTATTATTTTTTTTCCTGCAACACTTCAAACCATGACGTACGGCCTTGTTTGGCAAGCAATACAAACATTTTTAACTTTATTTTCACATTTTACTTTATATTCACAACTATCATTTTTTATTAACTCAAAAATTCTTTCCCCACTGTTCCCTTCTATTCCTCACTTGCGAAACATACCCGTAGATGATAGCTCAGGTGGTAAAAGAACATGAGAGTTCAAGTAGAGGTTAATTTGTTATCGTTTAACCAAATTAATAATATATACCTGGATTTCCATATTTGGCACTGCCGCCTTGGTTATGAGAGTAGTCCCTTCCTGGCACCTAAAATAAACGAAGCAAAGAAATTAAGAACTTGCTAATTGTTACCCTTTGAAAACTTTTTTATATTCGTAGATAGTTTATGCGGTAAAATTGAAAAAATATCTCAAAACCACTACTTTTTTTAAAATGTTTAATTAGATAGGAGGAGATAAATTTAATCATTTAATTAATTTTTAACACTTCCCTTTACGTATGGGCTCAAGCTTCTTTTATTTTTAATAGGTGATGCTTAACACGTAAAATATTTAATTAAAATGAGATAAATTGATGGAGTTAGGATTCAAACTCAATATCTCTGTTCTAATACTGAATTAAACTACTATTTTTTCTAAAAATTTAAGCTAATAAAAAAAAAATTTAATCATTTAATCAATATTTTAACTTAATTACTTAAAAAAAAGAATGATTTAACAATAACAAAGGAAGAGGAACCCACACGTAGTAATTGTATATATATATGTAGAGTAAATAAACACTTAATGTTTTTTCATGTTGTGTAAATAATATTTATATATTACTGCAAATGGTTGTAGAAAATAAATAGGTACCGTAGAGGGTGGTGGAAAAATGGAACCAAATAATCC
The DNA here is from genome assembly GCF_958979055.1 of Alnus glutinosa. Lineage (NCBI taxonomy): Eukaryota > Viridiplantae > Streptophyta > Magnoliopsida > Fagales > Betulaceae > Alnus > Alnus glutinosa. The sequence goes on along the minus strand of NC_084888.1, from coordinate 35,950,544 downwards.
GGTGGAGGATGATGAAGAAGCTGAAGATGGGTCTTTAGGACCAAAAAGGTGATCAAAAGTCATGGATGAAGAAGAGCCACCCACTTGCTTCTTGTTCTCCATAGTAATTATCACTTGCTGCCTTCTTTGTCAACCAACGAACAAAACTACTCTGAGATGGATATCTCTTAACGGCCAAGACCCAAAAGGAGAATTGGGATAAGATTTGCAGAGTTGCAGAGAAAGCGATAAATTAGGAAAGCAGAGAGAGAGAGAGACAGAGGCAGAGGCAGAGGCAGAGCAGCACAGAGCAGAGCAGAGCACGTGAAGATTGCAGATGTTGAGGCCTAGTGAACGGTGGCAGCTATTTATAAAGCCCCAAAATACGGTGCTTGGATGCTGCCCCCCCATGTGCCTTCATTGATTCCTACCTCTCTCCCTCTTTGACACATGGGTGCTTCTTTCGCATCCAAGTGGACATCTTGCCACCTCCAAACCCGTACCGCCACGTGTTCCCATGCTTCCATGACCTACCTATTGTCCTATGTTCATGGCCATTCTTTACGTGCCCTTCTTTTTCTTTTTCTTTTTTCTTTTTGATAATAATAATAATAATAATATTATTATTATTATTATTATTTTAAGGGAGAGGGAGACAGATGGAAGGGGGGGATCAGTGTCTTGTTTGCCAAGTGACATTATAGAACAGAACAGAGTAGTAGGTTGTTAATTTTAGAATTAGTAAAAAGTGATGATGTGATATAAAATAAAAAAAAAATTGTGTAAAAAAGTGAAAAAGTTTTGTATTGTAGTGAGTTTTTTTATTTGAATAGTAACAAGAAATTATTAATGTGATATAAAAAGTGAAAAAAATGGGAATATTTTGATGTTGATTGGTATTAAGAAATATGAAAAAGTAAAAAAAAAAAAAATACATAAACAATACACGCATTACTGTGTACTGTAATGTCACTTGGCAAACAAGGCCCAGGATCTAATTGCCCAGACACATATATAATTGTGAAAACTGAAGAGCTCTTGATGAGGCTCATTTGCTTGAAGAGGAGGTTCTTTAGGTTAAATTATCTCTTATTTTAAAAGTGATTTCCCTTAATCGTGGGTTTAAAGTTTTTTTTTAGTAAGTAGATAAGGTTTGAACTCAGTATCTTTACTTTGATTCTAACAATTCTATGTGGGACAAGGTTCGAACTTATAGAGTGAATTGATGAAGATAAGGTTCAAATTCACGACATTTGCTATGATATATAGCATAAAAAAAAAAAAATACTCATATCAAAATCTTAAATTAATAAAAAATTGTGAATTTAATCGATTAATAATTAATACTTTAACTATCTACTTGTTCAATCATGTATTCGGATAATCCAAACACATGTTCGGACGGATAGATCTCGTTAAAACCACTCACAATTAGAAAGTTTTCTGTCATTGGAGCAGGAAAAAAAAAAAAGGAAGCTGTGGGGGAAGCTAAGGTTGCTATGGTAGCATAGGCCCACAAGAAGATAAATGGATAAGGTAGGTGGCTCAACTTGAATTTTATGCCTGCTTTTGCCAAACAGTTTTGACTCCCAATTATTCTACTCATCATTTTCTTTTTTCATTGGTTTGGATGAATTGTCATCCTTCCTTTTCCTCTCATACATTAGTGAAAGATATACAGTAGCTATCTTCCCCGCAAATCTTTGAAAATCAAAGAGTTTTCTTTCGGCCAAATGAGAATCAAAGACTCAAGGGCGGAAAGAGAGTTAGTCAAGATGTTACTGAAAAGATTTCCATTGAAAATCAACTTGGATATGGCCCTGATTCCATCTACTAAACTCTTGTCGAATGCTATCCAAGAAACTGAGGATCGAGGAAACTTTATTTGCTTCTTTCTGCTAGATAGGGTATCAGTGAATCCCCTAAAAATTAAGTACAATGAACAATATCTTTCCAATATATTTATCAAGGATATCTTTGTAGCACTTTCATTTGGGAGATATGATATCATATCTCTTGCATTTAGCTTGTCAAATGTTATTTTCAAGAGAAATGATACTCCTACATCTTTCATACACCTCTTTCACATCTCATCTTACATTTTTTTTTTTTTTTTTTTTTTTTTTTTTTTTTTTTTTTTTTTTTTGTGTTCATTCTCTCTCTCACAAAATGAAAAAAGGACGTCACGTAAAATAAGATGTGAAAGAGAAGTATAAAAGATGTAGAAGAACTATTTTCCTGTTTTCAATATCTTTGTAGTAAAAATGGGCAAAAAAAAAGCCCAATTCGGCTAGTTATTTTAGCTATAAAAAAAATGGCTAATTGCTACGGTGCTCAACAAGTTTGTCGAACAATGTATAAAAAAAAAAAAAATCAATCTAATTCTCTATATTCTTTGGGAATAGTGAAAGTGAATAAAAAAATAATATTTTAAATGGGATAGTGAAAGTTGATAATGAAAATAGTAAGATGTAGGTCCTTTGAAAAAGTGAATAACTAAAATAAAAAATGTGATTATTTAGCTAAAATTTAGATAAAATTTGCTTAACTTGATGTGAATGCTCTAAGGCTAAGAGCATTTAAACCTAACTATCCAAAGGTTATTTTGACTAGCCAGAATGCAAATTTCGTTGAAAGTGTATCTGCATCGACTAGCTGTTTTAGCCCAAGAATTAGTAAGTGTAAATTTTTAGTTAAAATTTAAATTTAAACTTTTTCATGTTCATATATAGAAAAAATGTAAGTTTTTAGTTAAAATATTATTAAAAAAAAATTAAAAAAATTGCAAAACCGAATGTAAATGCTCTAATTTAGTTTTGTGGCAAATAGTAGAACGGATTAGTTTCCACTTGCCACTTGTTGCCACATTGTCAGCGAAATAATTTTGGATTCCCCTCAATGAGTGAGTACGTGACTCAAGGATATGGATATCTCAGATTCTCAGTGCCCTCAAGAAGGGCTATTTTTCAATCATGGTTGATGGCAGGAATATCTAGAATCCTATAGATAGCGCGTTAATGCCAAAACTTAAAAGAGTTAAGAGAAAGCTAATCACTAATTAATGAGACGTTATTTATCTTGGCGTTTTCAATGTTGACAAAAACTTTATAAACGTGATTTTGATGATAAGATTCTAAGCTAGAAAGCAAAATAATGCACTAAATAGATGAAGACTATGATCTAGATTCGAGTTCTCCGTATCCTTCCTAACGTACGATCGAGATCAATTAAACTAGCTGCTAGTAATAAGGATTGGATTGTCATTAGGATGATACGATTGATTGTTGAAGAATTTTTCTTTGATATGCATTCCACTAGGTTCCTTTTGGATAACTTGGGATAAGGGCATGCAATTGAATCATTCATGGAATCATGGAATCATGGAATGCCACATTTTCTAGACCACACTTGCCCCATTTCAATCCTCTTGGGGTTAGTGCATAGCATATATAATTATATATGCTAGCTCCACATTCTTTCTATATCACTTTTAAAAGGAGTTAATTATATTTTTTAATTCAATGTTTTAAAATTGCTATTTTTTAAATAGTACATTTTGAAATGATCACAAAATTAAACAAACCCTTAAAGAAAAACTTTGAACTCTCAATAAAAATTTCCTTTATAGACCAGAAATGATTCAAAATTCAACAAATGAAGGATGCATGACTGGTGGCAGTTCTCCATTTATGGACCAAAAATACAGTGGTATGATTACTATGATTTATTAATGCGACGGAATTTGTTTTCGTTGGATAGTCGTGTCCTCGACATCTAGATTTTTCTCACAAAATTGATTGACAATTTGACCATTTGCCCTGAAAAAAAATAAAATAAAAATAAAAATAAAAATTGTTTGACAATAAGCACACCCTTCCTTGCGTGGCTCAATAGGTTTTGATTATTATTCTCAAAAGATTTTATGCAAAAAATTACTAAATAAGCTCATCGAAAAATCTTTAGAAAAATATGTAAATTCCGTATATTTATGTGGTGGGTGAATTTCTTTTTCTTTTTCTTTTTTCTCTTTTAGAAAAAAATTGCTCCATCATGAAATTGGGGACGTCATTTGTATATTATTATTATTATTATTTTTTTTTTTTATGTGATTCGCGTATATTATTATTATTATTATTATTATTGCTCAGAAGCTGCTGCAATCCATGGTATTTATTTAAGCGTAGTGTTGGCAGAAAGATAGAATTTTCGGATTTTTTTTTATATTATTGGTCTAACTTTTGAGAGAGTACTATTGACTTACTGTATAGCCCAAGTGGTGTAGGCTAGAGAATCGTTAATTCCACGTTTTGTAACACCAAATGAAAATATCTAATTGGGTATCAATTTGTATTTTAACATTTCTATCGAAATTATCTTTTCATGTGGATATAGCTAAGGTTCGTCGGCAATCGTCGAACCACCACAAATACGTTATCTTTCTTCTAGCTACATGGGATTTTTTTCATTAAAATCATGATTTAGATGTCTTTGCCGGCACAACACGTTAGATTTATTCAAATAGAGGGACTTCATTTTCACATTTTGTTCATACCATGTGCAAATTGGTATGTATGGAAAATAAACTGAGGACATATATAAGTTTTTCTTTAAATTAAGTTATAGAAATTTCTTCCAACCCAATTTATAAAAATAATATGTGTCGGTTGTAATAGTTATAAAATTTAATGGGTTAATTCTATCTATTTACTTCCTCACTATCCAAAAATGGCTCAACCTATTATTGGCCCAAAACAAAAATGAATGACTATGGAAGAGGAAGGGTTGAACCTTTGCATTATTTTTATGAATAATACTATAAATTACATTTTTTTTTTTTGTTTTTATTCCAATACTTTATACTTTGTTAACATGGCGGTGCCAATTAGTATTTGTTAAAGAAAAAAAAATCAATAACTAATTGGTACTACCATGTTAATAGAATGGGATAATGGTAGGATTAAAACATGATTTCTAGCCTTACTCTTGTTTTAATTTATTGGACATAATTATTGATCTATTTGGTTTAAACGTGGCTATATTCACTTGCTTACCAAAAAGTTGGCCATACATGGAAATTTCTAATTAATTAATGTAGAGCATTACCAAAGGAAGAGAGTTTTCCTCCAAACTTTTTCCAACCAAGTTTATAAAATTGTCATGTGTCATTTAGCACATAAAAATCGTACACTTTTTTAATAGAATTTTCTCCAGCTCTTTCTATCTTAACTATAAACTAGCTAGCGTGATACTAACAAGGCTAAGTCTAATAGTCCATCTTCTCTTCCATTAGGATAAGAAGTAAGAAAGATCCACTATTGTAATCATTCTCCCATATTTAATTAGAAAAAAAAAGTCTAACAGTCCAAAAATAATAATAATAATAATTAGGCACACAAGATACATATATAGAAATATATAGGCCACAAATATATAGTATACATAGTAAATAACATGAAGGTACTAAATTCCTCCAATTATGTTGGCCGGCCGGGAGGAAATCTTTACAACATGTAACAAGCTAGCATAAAAGATACATAGTAATATATATATATAGGCATATATATAGGATATATAAATAGTAAATAACATGAAAGTACATTAATTATAATTATAATATTACTGACGAAGTTTCCATGGTAGGCATTGGAGCTTAGGGCAAGAGGAGTTCCACGTGCTTCTGCATTCTCCTCCACTACCATCGCAACACTTGCACACGATCCCAAGTGTCGCAACAAATGCCATCGACTTCGAGTACCCTATAAATTTATCACAATATATATTATCATTCCTCTATTTCATAAATGCCCATATCTACCGCCAACCACAAGGTTTTGTTCTTTTGCTTACCTTGTTGATGATCTTTGACAGCTTTGAGTGTCGACAGTCCCCTGGCTCCTGACACTTTTGGTTGTTGATCAAGGATGGCAACGATCATCAAGAGCCAGAAAAAGAGCCGAAAAAGCTTTGGTATATCCATTTCCACAATAAATTTGGACGCAAAGAAGGCTTTATGAAATTAAATTAAGAGCTAGAAAGCCATGAAAGGTTTTAATTTTAAAGCTGGGGGGTACGGCGGCTCTTTTTCTATTTGAACGGTGCATGTACGTGTGGCTGCCAGATCGAAGAAAAGGTAGCGGACGGGCCACGCGTTTTCATCTCTCTTAAGTTTCTTGAGGGTGGGCCAGAGAAAGAGCTTTCAATCAAGTCGTCTTCCCCGGAGAGATAACGACAGAGGAAAGGCCAGATGTTGCAAATTAACATGGATTTTTGGTTACTTTTATATGTGTTTTTTATTTTCTTTTACTCTCTTAATTAATTGATGTTTTATTACATACGATGATGATTTTTGACAATGACATGCAATTTTAATCGACAGTGTTCGTTATTATTTTATTATTTTAAAAATCCGTTTCATACTCAAAACCCAATTCTTCCGTAACCTAGCTAATTCATTCGAATGCTCTAATTGATCATCTATCAGATTTTATCAGAAAAGTTTGGTTAAATACGATTGCATTACTCTACTATGCTTTCACATGTTGATATGTATTATGTGTTATCATGTGATTGGAGCTACGTTAGCTACGTACTAACAAAACTGTTAACGTCCTTCCAATTCTTCAAAAACATGTTGACATATATCAACAATTAAGTTGTATAGATTCAACATTTTTCTAAATTCAAGATGTTTAATGTAGTTAGAGTAATGTTAGAAACCACAATTTTTTTTTTTCTTACAAATATCTCACGATACTTACGTGGCAGTTCTAACTAACCCTTGGATAAATCTTATCTTTGTTAAAAAATAAAAAATAAAAAAATTTAAGAATTGATTGAGATTGTCACGCTAGTATTGTGTATATATATATATATATATATATATATATATAACATTATTCAATTTGTAATGCTTTCGATGCTAAAGTCTAGGAGAAAACACAACCTTCTTAGGACTAATGTTATATCCAGGGCGGAGCCAGCTTTCAGGTTTTGGGAGGGGGCCAAATTGAAAAAAAATTATTTGGGAAGCCAGAACTATAAATTTTTTAAAAAATAGGGGTAAAAATTAATTAATTTTTTTTTTTTTTTTTGGGGGGGGAGACCTTTGGTGGCTCCGCCCCTAGTTATATCATAATTATGGTGACGTGACAATCCCAACTAACTCTTGAATTTCTTTTTTTTTTAATAATAATTGATCAAAGGGTTGATTGAAACTACCAAATATGTATTGTAGGGATATATATGAGATGAAATGTGGTTTCTAGCATTACTATGTGTCTTAGATACACAGTATTAACTCTTCAAATAAATTGCTTTGTATGAAAACTCGAATACGAGTTCTTACGAGTTCTTAAGCAACATATATAGCCCCTTGGATAATTTGAGTGGATGAATTTTGGGAAAAGTACATATTGATATATCTCTTTAAACTAATACCCAATTTGTAATGCCCCAAAAACTAAAAATTGCATCAATATCCTTTCAAACTACAAACAATTTGTAATTACCCATTTTGTCCCACAAAAAGACAAAAGTGTCCCTAATTTATTTTTAATAAAACAAAAATACCTTTATAAATTTTGAACAAAAAAAAAAGGCTTGAATTTTATAATGAGAAATGATTCTTCTACATCTTTTATATGCATCTCTCACACCTCATCGTACGTGGCAAACCATAAACCTATCAACCCCCTTCCCTTTCTATCGCATAGAAGAAAAAAAAGGAAAACAAAACTACCAGGTTATAGCTTTGGTCGAAGTCTGAGGCTCCTTACTGGGGATTATGTGTATTTTTTTCCACAAACTTTAATCTTCAGCTATATGATCATTTGATTATTAAACATTTTGTTGTGATTTTAAAGCATTAATTAAAGCTAAAAAGAGAAAAGAAAAGGGAATCTCTACTTTTTGTAAAGATAAGTACTTATTGAACAAGATTTGTTCATAAGTGGGAAATCAAGACAAATCGGGCACCATCGACTTGAAGTCAGGGGTGGAACTAACTTATCACTTACGGCTGGAGGCTAAAATTTGAAAAATCCACACAATTCGTCGTTTATTAGCGGATGATATATGTGGGACCACGATGCATTGCTGTTAGAAGTGGTACATGAGCTGGGTTCAGAACGTCATGAGACAATTTGGTCCATATTTGGAGTGGGCGTTAGAGCATTGAGAAGAAACCACACCCCCACCCCCCCCCCCCTTCCAACACACAGATATTAGGTAAACTCCATTTTTTTCGCACCTATGTGAGGTTTTCCTTTTCACTAAAGCCGTTAAATTATCACCACTTATTTTAAAAGTTTAAATGAGTTTAAACTTTTCTTAAATTAGTGAGGTTCAGTACACGAAATATTTAATTGAAATGTGAGGTGAATGACAGAGACAATGTTTAAACTCAGAACCATATATTAAAAAGATATGATACATTGTCATTCCAAGACAGAACTTCTAACCAGCCACCTTTGCCCATGTGGCAACTTTTCCTTTTATTTATTTATTTAGAAATAAAACCCTAAAGCTAGCTAAGAAACACCTTGCCATATGGGCAATGTAATCAAGAGTTGTGTCTTGGGTGGCAAAAAATTATATCTTTATATTAAATCACCACTCATTCGAAAAGCTTAACTGATAAGAAGAAATGTATTTAATTTATATTAAAAAAAAAAAAAAAAAAAAAAAAAGGATAGGCAAACTTCTTATCTAATCGTCCTTGCTTGCTTTACTGAATATTGCATAGTCTACCAACCTTATATTCTTTGCCATGTTATTATCTCCCAAGTCTGAATAACTGAATTTAATTTGGGGTCTTTACGCGTAAACATGTATCCCAAGGGTCTGAATGTGCTGCACGATTAAAACGTTTAAAAACAATTTAATGCCTTTTTTCTGTTAATTTTCTCAATTAACACTCGCAAATGGTTCATGCATGTTAACTGGTTTCTAGATCTCCCACAAAATGAAAAGAAAGAAGAATGGGATTCTTTCTCAGTAAGCTAGGCAAAAGGAGAGACTTGTAAGTCAAGTAAACGAAGACCTTTGTACTTGGTGTTGGTGGGCACCGAAAGAAGGTTCTAGGTCTGAATGGTAGAGTAGAAAAAGTGAGATGAATAGAGGGTAGGAAGAGAAATGAAGAGTGAGATTATATTGTCCTTTTGTTTGGTAATGGAAGAAATGGACAGAGGATAAGGAAGAAGGAAGGAATTTCCATTTGGACTCATCTTATTTTTCCCTCAGCTCCCATGGGATAGAAAAAAGGGATAAAACGAATACAAAGATATTCAATTTACCCTTATAAATTAATTGATATTTTTTCCTACTCATTTTCCATGTTCCAGATAGTGACTCATATTTTGTTAGAAAAAAAAGTAAAAGAAAGCAGAAAAATGAAATGCTCTTTAAGGCACGTTACAATGTCGTTTTCATTAATAAATTATTTGCCTTTACCAGAAAGGTATGCAAAGGGTTACAACAAATATTTCTCCAGGATACAATGGAGCCTAGAATTCTCTGTTTGTTTAATTGCGTTTTGCACAAACGAAAAAACCAGAACATTTTCAGATTTTTCTATTATAGCAAGAGACAAACTGAAACTTGTAATTTTAAAAATGATTTTTTTATTTGTTTTTTAATAATTGGCCAACAGTTACTTCTGTATTATGTTGATAACTGGACAGCAGTTACTTTTGTATTATGTTGAATAACTGCTAATCCATTGCTTAAATAACAGTCGTAAACTGTTTTTTTAATAGATACTTAATTCTGACCATCAGATCAAATAACTGTTAATAATTATTTAATAATAACAATTAGATCGTTATTAATTAATCTCAACCGTTAAATCAAATGTAATTTGACCTTACAGTTTATTTTAGTGATGGTCCTGTAAATCTAACCCCTGGATCTTATGGTCTAGATCAAACCCCTAAATCGATTGATCAACCATCCAAAATCAAAAGGTTATGATTAGATCGCTCCAAGCTAAGTGTGCCATCAAAGCGCCTTACAGCCTACTGCCACACACACGCACGCGTCCAGTGCTTTGCTCCGTACTAGAGTATACATGTAAGTGCATACATTTAAGCATTACTTTAAATGCTTAAAGTGTGTTAGGCCTTACAAATGTCAACTATACTTTCTTTTTTTTTTTTTTTATTTGGGACTATCTTCATTTAATATTCTTTAATACCTTCATTTTAAAACATTCCCAAGACACAAAATAAATATATATACATATTAATTTTAAAAATGCTTTAACATATTTAGAACGAAAAATTTACACTAATTCCTAGTTCAAGGTGTCATGGATGAGTGAGTGAAGAGCAAGGAGCAGAGTTAATTGCGCCTATTGCATGTCATTCCTGTGTGCTATTATCTCTATCTCACACAAATTCTATGTGTGCTATTATTTATATTTTTCTCTTTATTTTGCACTTAATTGAATAGTTTTACCATTCAACCATTTCTTTATTTTTCTCCTCCCTAACAAATGGGATTCCAGATCTAGAATTTCAAATTCTAGAGTGATGAACTAGTATTGTTTAATTACTTCAAATTTTTCCACATATTATTTTGTTTGCTTTATTCCTCATAATTTGATAAAACTAGTCTTACTCCAATGAGTCATCCGGCCTCCCAGATCGGTCTTCATGATCAAGATTATGGTGTATTACTTACAACTAACCCTCCAATATATGAAGGCAGCTGTGAAAGCCACAATTAAACATGAAAATGGCCTAAATAAGATACAAAAAAAACTTGATACCAGCAATTATTTGGGTTTGATGATGAATGATGATTAGTCTTGTTAATTGCAAATCTGAATTTCATGCCAGTCTGGTCTGTTCTCTGTTTGGGGACGGCCGCGAACACGTTTGTACTTGAATTTCGCTTGCCTCCCGTGAAAAGATTACTGAAAATCTGTTGTGCAGAACTAAATGATAAATGGTGCGTTTGGAATTGCGATTTCGTAGTGAAAAAGTGCGATTTTAAACTAAATCGTAGAAAATGAACCGTTTGAAAACTGCGTTTTTAAAAAATTGCGATTTAAAAACGCAGAAAAGTGCTTATTCAAATCGCAGGCAATGTGGTACTTTTTTGAAAACGCAGTATTTTAAAAGGTTAACCTGTGATTTTAAATGTCAAACTGTAATTTTGCCAAACGCTTAACTGCGCTTTTAAAAATCACTTTTTAAAATCGCACATTTTAAAATTGCTATTTTAAAATCGCACTTTTTGAAATCGTAAATCTAAACAGACCCAAAGATTAGAAGTCAAAACTCTTTTTACTCGATCTGGCCTGGCCCAGTCAAGAAACGAGTACTCCTTCAAGATGGCGACTAGGTTTTGAAAAGCCCACCCGAAAGTCGCCCAAAGACCCGAATATATGTATCCTGGGTCATCAGAGCAATCTGGGTTAGATGGGCCATGTTATGTGTGCCCAATTGATCCTATGCCAGCGCACAAGACCCATCATAGCACAAGACTTTTCCTTGGCCGGCCCAATATCGTTGAGGGATATTGAAATGAACACCTTCCGAAAGTCTACGATCTCAGCATCAAATTGAGGGATCTATTAAAAAAAGAAAAAAGAAAAAAGAATATAAATTCAATTTCTCTGGTGTTTTTTTTATTTTTTATTTTTAAATTACAATTAGCTCCATTTGTTATTATTAAAATAAACTTAGAAGTTTTTGGAGTATATCAAAAAAATAATTTACTTCCTACAGTTGAATTATTTCAAACCCTTGATGGATTTTGTTAGTATGTTACGTTCGCGCCAATAAAATAACAACACATGTCACTCTTAATAAAAACTAAAAATCTTAAAAATTATTTTTTTTAATAAAAAAAAATGGATGGTCAATGAGCCACCCAGAGGTTGCTAGGGATGGCTCGCGGCCGACCCCATCCAAATTTGGGGGTGGGTCGGAGGCCACTCCTTGCTAGCCACCCCCCGCGCCCTCATTTTTAATTAGGGTATCCGGTTTTATTTTTTGGATTAGCAGTACTTCGAGCTAGTCCCATAGAAGTGGGGTGTACCAAGCGGAGGCCCAACATAGGAGCCACTGACTAATCCTCAGCCCAATGCAACGCACCACTCCCCACGTTGGGCATTGAATCACAGCCTTCATCTCCTTCTCATCTTCTGGATCATGTCCATTTTTTAATTTCCTTTTGGGCCAACCAAGGAAACTGTCGTGTTATGGGATTGAAATTAGGGCCGGCAATTTGTTACATAATACGTGAATTCGAATCGAATTTAACACAAAATTAACGTGTTAAAATTGATAAATATGATCTATTTACTTAAATGAGTTAGGTTAGATTTGAATCATTTTATCTATATGATAATAGCTTAAAAATGCATATTTTCTCTATTAAAATAAGCATTATCATACAATGTTTTATTCTAATTCTTGCATTTATTATTTAATTGTAGAATATTGTTTAATTATTAAATTTGAGCTTAAATTGATATTAATGCAATGAATTATATTTTTTGTAGGAATTACAAAGGAAATAAGAAGAGCAAATTTTGAGAGAATATTTTGTCTAATTTGAAGAGCAAATTGTAGGCCTTAAAAAGGAAATAAAGCAGCTAATGCGGGGCAAGGAATTGAGAAGCGAAATTCGTGATTCTCTCCAAGATTGGTGCCATGTTTTTCTCAAGTAAGATATATCCTGAAATGGGAAGGAAGAGGTGCTACAGAGGATATTTTGTTAGAAGATATTTTAATTCTCCAGATGTGCATGTGCCGATTATTTCCAAATAATAATAATAATAAAAAAAAACAAAAGCAGCAGCACCGAGTCAAGATTCTTTCCAAATACTTGCAGCTAGCAACGTGAGACGTGAAGACAGATTTTTTTGGAGCGAAATTGGAAAGGGCAGCACCAAGAGACACGTATATTATTTCCTTAAGAAGAGGCCACCGATTCTTTCCTTAACAAGGGAGCACCGAAGCCCTAGTTCATGCACTCTATATATATATCATGCTTTGCTTTTGTAAGGGAAAAAGGGGGAGAGAGGGGGCGAGCGTGGAGAATTATTCGGCAGTCCTGAAGACTCTCAACTGGTTTTGTTATTTATAATTTCATAAACATGAGTGACTAAATTTCTAGTTAAGGCTAGGAGTAAAGCCTAGTATTTTTATTATGTGTTCTTGAGACTATGTTATTTGTTCTTCATAGATTAGTGATTAAATGTTGGGGATATTTTTTATTTGAGAGTAATTTAATGAGACAAGTTTATTTTGATTCATTAATGATATTTGTTCTTCATAATATTATGATTTTTGTTTATATCGAATACTTACTTTGTTTGATTTGATTTGAAAATATATTGAACGCTTAATTTGTTGTGTCATGTTTTTGAAATCAAATTCTCAATCAACCCATATTTAATTTATTTTATATTTACCTTGCACTTAATTGTTTTATTTTCCAATTAGGAGAGTTGATTCTCTACCTAGTTGGGTTAAAAATATATGTCTCAAGAATATGTAATAAATTGCTAGCTAGGTTGATCCCTGAAGCCTTAGTGTTTTCTTTTGATTTTTTTTTTCTTTTTATTAATTTTTTTTAGTTAATTTTATTTTAGTTCATCATCTCTCCGTTGCTTCACTTTTTTAGTGAAAAAATCAATTCAATTTACTTTTCTGCACAATAATATGAATTTTACGTAGTATCTACCATTCCCTATAGATCGACCTCGTACTTACTGAGAATTATTACTTGCAAAAGCCTATACTTGGGTTTGCACAATTTTTGGTACAACACTATATAATCTTTTATTCATGCTTCGATATGCACGATCCGAACCCGACATATGACATTTAAGATTGGCAATTTTTGACATGACCTTCGAACCCGACCCGAAATTAACGAGTTAGAGCTGAAGAATCTAACCTATTTAATTAAATGATCGAGTCGAGTTAGAGTTAACTTATATAATCTTATATTTATGATTCGAAATGACTCTAACCCGACACGCGAACACAAATTATCACTCAATCATAATTAAGACATCTATTATTAAATTGTCAAAATAATATATAAATTCAAGCAATTTAAGAAACGAGTGATACGGGATACAGTTGTTCCAGACAGGTATGTATATATGAAGAGACCTACATAAAACGCGAGCGATCGGCAAGCAAAATCTCTAGTCGATCTTTCATGGCTTCTCCCCCTCGGTCTAGCCTTCTCTTCTTCTTGGCCACTCAACTTCTCATAATAACCAAAAGGCAAATTCATTCCACTTTATTCACGGCCAAATGTCTATGATGATTTAACAGGTTTTATATTCTACCAATTATATTGTGCATGCAGGCTTATACAGTTATATTGTCTATACGTGCAACAGGCGCGCAGGTAGACGAGGTTCCCTTCACACAAGAATGCTAAAAGTAATCATTTGCAGATTATAAAAGCATAAAAATAGTGTTAAAGTATTAATTAAATTATTATTATTTTTTTTAATTACATCCTGTCTCATGACTCTCATTTAATCACAATTTGTTAATACGTGTCAGGATGTAATTGGAGTCATGCCGGTCATAATTTGTTGTTTACACCCCCATTTTTAAAATTAAGGAAAAAGTGGACATTCACGCAGTGGGTCACTAGACCCACGGCCAAGAAGTGGGTCCTTCTTTTTTTTTTTTTTTGGGTTAAACACATTTTTAGTCCCTGAGTTTTGACAAATTTATTTTTTAGTCCCTGAGTTTCAATTCGCATCACAGATGATACATCAATTTTGGGAAATGACCAAATTAGTACCTCGGTTAACTTCTCCGTCCAAAAACTAACGGTTCGCCACGTGTCAACCTCAGAAGTTGACACATAGCACTATATAAAAAAATTAAAAATTAAAAATAAAAAATCTTTAAAAGTCAATTAAAAAATTAAAAAAAAATTGAAAAAACTAAAAAAAAAAGGGGGTGGCTCTCAGCCACCCCCTTGGCCACCATGGGGGTGGCCAGCCACCCCCATTTTGGCTAGGGAGGTGGCCGGCCAGTCTGGAGTGGCCGAACCACCCCCATGCGGTGGTTCGGCCACCCCCTAGACAGAAAGAAAAAAAAAATTGGGTTTTCCGTTTTGTCCTTGGGGGTGGCCGCACCACCCCCGGGCCCCTTGGGGGTGGTTCGGCCACCCCCAAGGGCAAAAAAAAAAAAAAAAAACCCTAAAATTTTTTTTCCGTTTTGCCCTTGGGGTGGCCGAACCACCCCCAAGGGCAAAACGGGAAAAATAAACCTTAAAAAGAATTTTTCCGTTTTGCCCTTGAGGTAGCCGAACCACCCCCAAGGGGCACGGGGGTGGTTCGGCCACCCCAAGGGCAAAACGGAACAATTCTTTTTAGGGTTTTTTTTTTTTTTTTTTTTTCCCTTGGGGGCACGGGGGTGGTTCGGCCACCCCCAGACCGACCGATTTGGGGGTGGCCGAACCACCCCCGTGCCCCTTGGGGGTGGTTCGGCCACCCCCAAGGGCAAAACGGAAAACCCAATTTTTTATTTTTTTATTTTTTATTTTTTTTCTGTCCAGGGGGTGGACGAACCACCGCATGGGGGTGGTTCGGCCACCCCAGACAGGTCGGCCACCTCCCTGGCCAAAATGGGGGTGGCCAGCCACCCCCATGGTGGCCTCAGCCACCCTTTTTTTTTTTTAGTTTTTTCAATTTTTTTTTTAATTTTTTAATTGATTTTTAAAGATTTTTTATTTTTAATTTTTAATTTTTTTATATAGTGCCACGTGTCAACTTCTGAGGTTGACACGTGGCGGACCGTTAGTTTTTGGACAGAGAAGTTAACCGAGGTACTAATTTGGTCATTTCCCAAAATTGATGTATCATTTGTGATGCGAATTGAAACTTAGGGACTAAAAAATAAAGTTGTCAAAACTCAGGGACTAAAAAGGTGTTTAACCCTTTTTTTTTTTGTCATGTTGTTTTACTTTATTTTTTATTTTATTTTTAACTTTTCAATTAAAGGGAAATTTTTAAATTTGTATTTTATAAATTTTACAAGGTATAAGAATCATTTTACATATTAGCGGTTTGAGTTAACACAAAATTTAGCAATAAAAATGAAATTAAAAATGGCTGAAAATGAAATATCTGCATTGCAACTTTTGATAATTCAATATTAACATTGCAACATCCGTGGTACATCAGAGGTGCAAGACTGCAAGTGAAGTTTCCCTTGAAATTTGCTTTACTTGATGCGTACATACATCTATGGATATTCTAATTCATCAAACTTCATTTTAGTTTCTTGGTAAACTTTTATCCTCCACTTTGTTTCTAACTGATCGATCATATGATATTGAAAAAACTTTTGAATTGAATTTTGTTGATCCGAGCGATAATTTTCTAAGATATATTACAAATATAGCCGCTGGTGAAGTAAGGAATATTGAGATCAAATTGAGTTCCCAGCTGTGAATAAGAGTATTCCCGTGCAATATAAAAACATTTATTATAATATATATAAAATTAGGATGAAAAAAAATATGTGCATAATGCGGGTAATATGCTATTTAAAGTAAAAGTAGAATCTTTTATTTGGTAAACTACAATACAGTGCAGAAGTTTGAGGAATTATCAGGGTTGAAGGCTAACCCTTCTAAGAGCTCTATTTTCCTTGCCAGTGTTCCTGTTGCTGTCAAGCAACCCATCTTGGAGATTCTTCACATGCCGGAGGGCTCTCTTCCAGTAAGATATCTTGGTGTTCCCTTTGTCACTAAGCGTTTATCTTCCTCTGATTGTGAATGCCTGGTTAATAGAATTACAGCAAGAATTGATTCTTGGCTTGTAAAAAATCTCTCCTTTGCTGGCCGGCTTCAACTTCTGTCATCCGTGCTTCTTAGCATGCAGGTTTTCTGGGCCAAAGTCTTCATTCTGCCCAAGAGAGTTATTCATTTGATTGAGCAGAAACTAAATAGATTCTTATGGAGTGGTAGTGATTCAAAAGCTCATGCTAAGGTGGCTTGGAGAAAGGTTTGTCTACCTAAAAGAGAAGGGGGTCTTGGGATCAAGGACATTGCTATTTGGAATCAGGCTTCGATGCTTAACCATGTTTGGAGTTTATTTTCAAAAGCAGGCTCTTTATGGGTAGCATGGACTGAAGCAAACTGGTTGAAAGGTAGGAGCTTCTGGATAGTTCCTATTCCAGCTTCTTGTTCTTGGAGTTGGAAGAAGATTCTCAAGCTCCGAGACATAGCCAAAAGCTTCATTCGTTTTAAGGTTGGGAGGGGTAATAAGGTGTTCTTGTGGTTGGATAATTGGCATCTTGCAGGCTGTCTTTTGGATAAATATGGTTATAGAATCGTTCATGATTCAGGTTTTCCCCTGCATGCCAAACTAGATGTCATTATGAAGAATGGTGCTTGGTTTTGGCCTTATGCCCGGTCAGATGATCTTGTTGAGATTCAGAGTCAACTTCACACAGTTGAGGTTGGAAATGCTGATGAGCCAGTGTGGAATTCTCGAAGTGGCATATATAAGTGCTCGGACACTTGGGAAAAATTGAGAGAAGTGCATCCGGTAGTTGAATGGTGGAAGATAGTTTGGGCTCCTGTTTCTATCCCTCGGCATTCTTTCATGCTTTGGCTAGTTTTCAGGGATGCTTTGATCACTAAACAACGCATGTGTTGCTGGGGTTATTCAAGGCAGATTCTTTGTCCTTTCTGCTATGGTGCTCAAGAGAGCCGTGAGCATCTTTTCTTTAGATGCAGTTTTAGTAGGCGGATTTGGACTGAAATCATGGCTGAGTGTTCTTTTTACAATGTGCCTTTGGATTGGGATGATATTGTAGTCTGGAGCTTGAAGGTGATGCAGGGGAAAAGTTTAAGAGCAGTTTTGGGTCGACTGTGTTTTGGAGCTACTGTGTACCATATATGGAAGCAGAGGAACGACCTTTTGCACAATAACACTCCACGCACGGAGGAAGCAATTTTGACTCGTGTTAGGTGGGAAGCTCGAGCGAAGATTGTAGCAAAAGGGAAGATCAGCCATTTCAAGAAGTATATGAACCTTGTTGCTAAATGGAATCTGCATTTTCTGGAGTGATGGGATGTTGTGAGTCCTATGTGTCTTTGAGGATTGATGGGGGTTTGATTTTTCTGTTTTGATCTTGTAGATGGGTGTTTGTTTTTTGGATGATTGCTTTAGTTGATTGTGTCTACTAATAGCAGGTTCTGGTGGTCTTTGTATTATGCTGTTGCTTGCTGTGTTCTTGGAAACAGTAGGGTTATCGTTGATGTTTTTTCTCTCTTGGTTTCCTAGCTAGGGGTTTGTTGTCCCTATGCAGGAGTTGTTTCCAGTTTTCAAGGGAGTGTATTGGTTGCTGAGTTGAGCCTTATAAAATCTTTTATTCATCAAAAAAATAAAAAAAAATACAGTGCAGAACTGAAGCAAATTAAAGGCATAAATTACAACAATTTTAAATCCCTTGCCTTTCCACCACTGCTTTCATTCTAACCTTCCATGCATATTCCTTCAAAGCTTTTTCTTATAATTATTTATGTAATACATGTACCATAGAATGTCATGCATCATGCGCAACATACACAACAATAGGGCTCCTCACTTGGAAGGTATCATCATCCCACACTAAAGAAGCAGAGACAATGGATTTATCTATTGTTCCTTCAATCGTGAGCGCAAACGATCTTTTTTGTCCAAGAGATGTGAATGATAGAATGTTAGGGTTCACTTTGATTGTAAGTCCAAGTGGGGTGCTCACAATAGCTTTATACGTAGCCGATGGTGATCCAACATTGGTGACGGTCCGGTTGAAAACTTGACTAATAAATTCCGAGGGTGACGTGGATAGAGCAAAAGAAGGATAATTTAGATTAAAGACGGTTCCAATAGTGGCTTCAGAACATGTACTGTTGTCCCCAGTAACAATTTGTAATAACGTGGTATTATATTGATCTTCACCACACAAAAATTTTATGTAGTCAAGTTCATCCATATCATATATTAAACCAGGATATGGAGCCTTAAGAGGATTTATATTGCCTGCACCATATGCAAATTCAGCCTCAATGTTCTTTTCAGCACTCATTGGGACAGCTGCAAGTAGTATACCAAATGGGAGTGAGTTAGACAATGTTATGGTTATCAAGAATGAGATTAATCTACTAAAAAAATATTATACAATATATTGATATTACCAGTGGTCATAAGAGCCGACTTGATAGCGGCAGGTGACCATGTGGGTTGAAAGGATTTGATGTAGGCAGCCGCCGCTGTAGCATGTGGGCAAGCCATTGATGTCCCGTATTCTATATTGTATGATAATAGTCTATTATCACCTCTAACTCCTGAAATTGGGAAAATTGGAGACCATGCAGCTAGAATGTGAACTCCGGGTGCAGCTAAATCAGGCTACGTACAACGTACAACACAAAAAAAGGTTCAATAAGACAATTAATAATTAGTAAAACAAGAGCGCAAATTAAATGTAAATAAGATTACTAGATTTGTACTAGGTTACCTTGAGAATGTTGGGAGTAAGTAGATTCGGACCCCTGCTTGAGAAGGAGGCTATGTAAGGAGCAAATATATCATTAACCTCATTACTCTTATGAATAGTAGCTGTTGCGCCCCTGTAAATTGTGTGTTCATTATGATTGTTATGTTTTGCGTACTGCCTTAATTGTCCAAGTTATTTTAGATTAATACCTTGTTGAATTTATGTATGAGTACACCTTGCTACCATCCTCCAAGCGAAGGTAAGATGCATCTAAGGGATAAGAGTCGGCAACATCTTGGAGTTCTTGGCCTCGCATCACAGTACCCACAGCACCAGCTAAGAATGCCGCTTCACCTTTAGTCAGGAAATCGCAAAGTACAATTTTACCCTTCACCAAATCTTGGTCCAGTGAATTTTTTGTGCACAACCTGTATTTTAGCAATAATTTAGTTCCATTTTAATTATCATATTGCAATTGGAATGAGTCTACAGCTGGTACTGCTATTCTAAAACACAAGGAATATTTCAACAGCTAGTTCATATCTAGATTTATGCAAACAAAAGCAAAAGTCTTAATTATTGAATACGTTTCATTTTGTAGTTACCTGGATTGGGAACTATTGAAACCGCTTATAGTATTTGGTGCATCTCCACCGTAAATTATTGGATACATTTCATTCTTGAGGTCAAAAGTATTAATTGAAATTCCCTACATGCACATGGAGTAAAGAAATTCTCCAAATTAAAATTTAGGTACTAATAAATTGGAGTAAAATGAGGACGATAGTAGCATTTACTGATAATATAGATATTCAGAGCAGCTTAATTATATAACACAAGGCTGGACTTTTAAGTTACCTCATAGATCTTCTCGTTACCTAATTGGACCTTAGTGGAGAACTTTCGGTCTATAGTGCTTGCAGCCACAGAGAGAGACCATGGAGAAACGTTTGTGGTGGATTGCAGATTTGGACCTTCGTTACCCGCAGCCATTGATGTCAATATTCCCTTTCTCATAGCATGAAAGGCACCAATGGCAATTGGATCATTAAAATAGTCCCGAGGATGTCGGCCACCGACGGAAAGAGATATTATGTCAACGCCATCAGCAATGGCATCATCAAATGCTTTCATAATGTCAGCATCAGAACAGGTCACGTCATCGGTCCAACATATTTTGTACACGGCAATACGTGCTGATGGAACTCCTCCTCGTGCTGTTCCGAAGCCATAGCCCAGTAGGCTTGCCCCGCTAACTAGGTTCCCAGCTGCTGTTGATGCAGTATGTGTCCCATGGCCATTTGTATCTCTAGGAGATTTGACATCATTTTCGCCAAAAACTCCACTGCTACGGTAATATTGTGCTCCAATGATTTTACTGCATGAGTGTAGCCACATTTGTTAATTAGTGGTGCTTTTTGACTCTTATGTATGTCTTTGTGTGTGTCTTTGCATATGTGTGGCCGTGTTGATAGGCAAAACATAGGGTTGTAAAGATGAATATACTTGTTGCAAGTGAAATTGGTCGAGGCTTGGCAGGTTCCCTTCCATTTGGTAGGTGGTGGACCAAATCCTTCGTCACTAAAGCTATTTGACTCCGGCCAAATTCCAGAGTCAAGCACTCCTATAATGATGTCGCTTTCAATAGGTCTCCTATGGACTTGCTGCGGAAAGCCAAGGAAGTCCCACGACCTTGTTGTTTGAATCTTTTTATGTTCGCTAGGGAACACAGATACTACGCCATCCATTCCTGCATTCATTAATGTTACAACTTACAACTTTTGTTGTAGATCTAGAAAACATGGTGGGGGAGAGAATAGGTTCACCGACCAGCTATTTTTTGAGCTTCTTGCTCGGTTAGTTCCGCTGCAAATCCACTGAAACTCCTTGCGTAGCTATGGAGTAGAGATTCCGGTCCAGTACTGCTAAATGAAGGCATATACACCTGACAAGTTAAACGGCTGGGCCCATTTGAATCTCTAATTACTATGATGGGCCTTATTACTATTAAGTCACTTTTGAGAGTTTCTTTTGGAACAAATAGGCCCCTATGGTCAATTTTTTTAATTTTGATATTGTCTATATCATACCATTGAAAACACGAAATGTATATCCAAATTCATATCAATATGTCTTAATCGTGTGCAATTATGCAATTTTTTTTCTTTTTCCATTTTTTTTTTAAAAAAGAAAAATAGGAATGGAAATCCGGCCTTTTGCCATCGCCACCACTGCCTCCACCCCATAGAAGGAGGCAGTGGAGGGTGGCTCCACCTCTACAACGAGGTTGATTTGGGTGACTCCATCATCACCCACCTCACAGAGGAGGGAAGGTAGGGGTGGAGATATATCCTTCTTAGTGGAACAGTGGTTTGATTGCGAATGGCTCATGAGTGATGAAAACTTAGGGTACATGCATTTTGTATGAAGAATAATTATTTGATTAAGAAAAAGTTATTACTGAAAATGAATAAAGATAGAATGAAATAACTATTCATATTCCTTAGTGTGATGACAACACATTTAGTCACTGAAATTGAACTAAAATTACTAAAATTATACCCACCTTTTTTTAAAAATAAAAATAAAAACTGAAGCTCCGCTTGTTTTGACTTAAAATATTTTTTAGTGGACGACGGTGGATTCCAGCAAACTTCGCTATGATTACCAGGGACAGATTCTAGCGAACTCTGGCACTAGGCGGCCTTTTTAATTTTTTTAATTTTTTATTTCGGGTTTGAAAAAAAAACTGAAAAAAAAAACATAAAATAAAGAAGGCCACATGCCCACAAGGGATCGAGATAGAGGGTGGGCTCTTACGTACCGTTTGTTAATATATATGATCGTCTAACTTGTTAGATTTTCAATGATTAGTGTACGTATTAGACGGAGGAGAAATGATCCCTACATTCATTTCTCACAACAGCTCCATAACAAGCTGATGTGGCTGGTAATATTTTATTATTTCTTTTGTTTTCTTTTTGTAAAAAAATAATAAAATATTACCAGCCACGTTAGCTTGTTGTGGGGCTGTTGTGAGAAATGAGTGTATGGATCATTTCTCTAGACGGCCGGAGTCACTAGGTTTGGTTGGATGGGGAGTGATCGTTACACTCTTTGTGCACAACAATGACACAACACCAATGTGTGGGTCCCACCCCAATGTGCATTGATGTTGTATCATTATTGTGCATTGTGAGTGTTTTAATCATTTCTCTTTGTTGGATTGGCTGATGGATCAGTGGTGAATGGTAGCTAGGTAGGAAAAAACTAAGCTTATATATATATATATATATATATATATATATATATATATATATATATATATATATATATATATATATATATATATATATATATATATATATATATATATGTTTGTTTTGCCGCGTATGCATCTTTCTAAAAATAAGAGGAAATTTGTACTTCTTAAATGAAAAGGAATATCTACTAATATAAACAACCTACTCGATCTCTTTCTGATATTTTTGAAAATATAGCTCGTTAATGCATGTAATTTTCAATGGAATGTGACAAGAAATTATCAGGTTAATAGTTTCAAAATCGCGCTATAAAAAGAAATTAATTCAAGCATGCCTTTATAATTAACCTGCCAATATATGATTCATAAAAATAAAAATAAAAATAAAAACAAAAATAAAAACCTGCCAATGACTTCTTGTAGCATGCTTGTGTGAAGGGATGATGTGGAAACCTCGTCCAAGTGCCTGTTGCCCATATACACAATATATGCATGCATGCACAACGTACATATATCATAGGTAGAAAATGAAACATGTTAATGCTCCGTTCTGGCCAGATCCGGCTGCTCTAGCTAGTCTGGCCGGAATCTGACATGGTACTGTCAAAATCTAGCGACGGTTGCCAGATGTTGCCGGATTCCGACATAATTTGTTGGATTCCTGCACCAACCGGTGTCGGAATCCGGCGATAGTCAACTGTTTAAACGTAAAGGTCGACTGCGTTTACCATCTACAGAAAATGATTTATGCTTTTAAAAAGTGTAAATCATTTTTCAAAATTTCTTAAGCATTTTTGGTCAAACGAAAATCATTTTTCGGTTGACCATTATTTTCGCTCCTACTAAACACCGAAAAATACCAAAATCATTTTACGCCGAAACAAAATGAGCATAAATCATCACACATGAAAAACAAGGCCAACGACTTTAGAGAGATTTGGCCGTGAATAAAGTGGATAATTACCTTTCGGTCAGTCTTAGAAGCTGAGTGCCCAACAAGGAGAGTGCAGGCGAGACTGATCATCAGGAGAAGCCATGAAAGACCGGAGGTTTTGCTTGCCATTGGAAGGTACGGTCAGCTATATAAACTTAATTGGCTAGAATGTGTGTTGCATGTATATATAATCGAACTGGTGGGCTTTGACGAAGTTGGGGTTTGGGGTGTGGGTTGAAACCTTTCAAAGAGATGCTTCTATTGGTACGACTGTACGAGTACGTACTGATCAACCACCGACGGAAAATGCACAACTAGGTGATTAAATCCAATTTAACGACAGTTCTGAATATTTCTAACCGTTCTTTTGACATGCATCTAACATGTAGATGAACAACTCATTTGCTATCTTTTATTTTTCTTTTTTTATGGTATCAAAGCCATTTTTTATGGAATTTGCTTTACTTGATGCTTACATACATCTCTAGAACTGGATGTTCTAATTCATCAAACGTCATTTTAGTTTCTTGTGTAAACTTTTATCCTCCATGCCACTTTGTTTCTTACTGATTGATCATATGATATTGAAAATACTTTTGAATTCTAAGATATATTACAAATATATATAGCCGCTTGTGAAGTATGCAATATATATTGAGATCAAATTGAATTCCCAGCTGTGAATACTAGTAATGCCGTGTAACATATAAACGATTAAATTGTAAAATATAAAAACATTTATTATAATATATATAAAATTAGGATGAAAAAAAATATGTGCATAATGCGGGTAATATGCTATTTAAATTAAAAGTAGAATCTTTATTTGGTAAACTACAATACAGTGCAGAACTGAAGCAAATTAAAGGCATAAATTACAACCATTTTAAATCCCTTGCCTTCCACCACTGCTTTTAGGGGTGTAAGATGAGCTCGGCCACTCGTGAATTCGGCTCGGTTCGGTTCGGCTAAACTCGATTCGGTCTCGGTTTGAATAATAAATAACCGTTCGTGAACACAATAATATGTTCGAATATTAAACGAGACATACTCGTATAAACTCGGCTCGACTCGGATAAACTTATATAAACTCGTATAACTTCATTTTTAAATTTTTTCTTAGTATTATTTTAATTTTGTAATAAGAACATCTTAAGTAAAAATAAATCATCTTCCTAATATGATAGATATAGCTTGAATTATTGTTGTGAGTTTAATTTTATAGATTTGTGTGTACATAAGTATGTTTGTGAGTATGTGTGGTTCTATGTGTTTGTGTGCACACATGTAATTTGTATATGTGCATAATAAATTTATATACATACATATAAACTCGAGATTATATTATTTAAAATTCAAGTTAATTTATTTAATGATCTAAGATGATAAAATTTTAACATGACTTAATTAATTAATGATTAGTATGGATTTATGAAAATATAAACAATCATGATATTTACTTTATATAAGAAATGAATAAGTTAATTGAGCAGCTCGTGATAAGATCGAGCTCGACTCGTATTCGAAATAAAATTAAACGAGCCAAGCTTGAACAGAATATTTTGTTCGATGATATATTCGAGCTCGACTCGTGTTCGAAATAAAATTAAATGAGCCGAGCTTGAACATTCAATATTCGACTCGACTCGGCTCGAATACAGCCCTAACTGCTTTCATTCTAACCTTTCAAGCATATTCCTTCAAAGCTTTTTCTTATAATTATTTATGTAACACATGTACCATAGATTATAGAATGTCATGCATCATGCAACATACACAACAATAGGGCACCTCATTTGGAAGGTGTCATCATCACACACTAAAGAAGCAGAGACAATAGATTTATTGTTCCTTCAATCGTGAGTGCAATCGATAATTTTTGTTCAAGAGATGTAAATGATAGAATACTAGGGTTCACTTTGATTGTAAGTCCAAGTGGGGGTGGTCACAATATACGTAGACGATGGTGATCCAACATTGGTGATAGTTTGGTTGAAAACTCGATTGATAGATTCTGAGGGTGACGTAGATAGAGCAAAAGAATGATAATTTAGATCGAAGACGGTTCTATTAGTGGCTTCAGAACAGATACTATTGTCCTCAGTAATAATTTGTAATAACGTGGTATTATATTGGTCTTCGCCATACAAAAACTTTATGTAGTCAAGTTCATCCATATCATATATTAAACCGGGAAATGGAGCCTTAAGAAGATTTATATTGCCTACACCATACACAAATTCAACCTCAGAGTTCTTTTTAGCATTCATGGGCACAGCTGCAAGTAATACACCAAATAGGAGTGAGTTAGCCATGGTTATGGTTATCAAGATGGGACTATACATTATGTAGATATTACCAATGGTCATAAGAGCCGACTTGATAGTAGTAGGTGACCATGCGGGTTGAAAAGATTTGATGTAGGTACGTTGTCGCTGCTGTAGCATGTGCGCAAGCCATTGATGTCTCGAAGAATATATTGTATGGTAGCAATCTGTTATCACCTTTAACTTTGAAAATTGAGGAAATTAGAGACCATGCAGCTAGTTGCGTCCTTGTAAATTGTTTGTTCATTAAGATTGTTATGTTTTGTGAATTGCTTTAATTGTCAAAGTTATTTTAGATTAATACCTTGTCGAATTTATGTATGAGTACACGTTACTACCATCCTCCAAGCTAAGGTAAGATGGAGGCATACTTGAAAATTCACGAGGCTATTTTAAAATATGAGTATATTTTTATTTTTATTTTTTTGCATATCTTGGTAGTTTGATGGATCACTTTAGAATACTTGAAAATTCACAAGGTTATTTTTAAATTGGCTGTTAGTTGAGGATGATTTTTTATATTTTTCCCTTAATTTATTTTCAAAATTTTCCCAATATAAATTTTGTTTGCCTTATTCCACACAATTTGATAAAATTAGTCTTCAAGGACTCATCCCGCCTCCCAAATAGGTCTTAAGATTATGGTGTATTAGACTATTAGTTACAACTAACCTTCAAAACTATATTAACATTTTGTGTTTTGAGCAGTTAAAGGCACAAACTTGAAAATGGCCTAAATAAGATACAAACAACTTGATACTAACAACTATTTGGGTTTATCTATAAAAAAAAAATAATAATAATAATAATAAAAAATTATTATTATTATTTGGGTTTGATGATATATAAGATACTAGCAACTTGATAAGATCCTGACCCGAGTAGGTTTTAAAAAGCCCACCCGAAACTTGCCCAAAGACCCAGATATATGTATCCCGGCTCATCCGAGCGATTTGGGTTAGATGGGCCATGTTATGTGTGCCCAACTGAGCCTAGGCCAGCGCACAGGACCCATTCATTGCATGAGACTTTTCCTTGGTCGGCCCAATATCGTTGTATCGTCCTGCTGTGTGGCCTAAAAGGAAAGTGAAAAGAAAAAAAATGAAAAGACTATTTTAAATTTTAAATGAACACCTTCCGAAAGTGTACGGTCTCAACATCAAAGCAGTCATCTATTATTTATTTATTTTTTTTAAAAAAAATACTATTTAGTAGATTGGTATATGACTGTCATATAATTGAATGAAGTGACAGTAAAAGTCAGCGATTGATTTTTTATTTTTACAAGTCTTTGTGGATCCAAATGCTAATTAATTTCACTGTCACGTTATCCAAGTTAGATAGCAGTCGTATAACAATATACTAAATATTATTATTCTTAAAAAGTAAAATAAAAACTTTCAAATGATTCTTAGAATAATATTAAAAATCATACTCATATCTCATGTCTATTTTACTGGGTTGATGTGATGTGACAATATCAATCAATTATGAAAGTTCATTTTTGCATAAAGCGACAATTCTAAAGATTCAAATTGGAGAACAGTAACCCCTTATAAAACCGTTGCTAAATTGCTATATGACTATACTAAAACAAAAAAATTTTGTTTTATTTTCTTGCACATCTCTTGTCTATCTCTGTATAAGGAATGTGTAAATTTATAATTGAATTTATGTGACCGTATGTGAGTTCCACGTATTTAATAGTGGATTTGTTAAAGATATGTGTTTTTTATTTTATTTTATTAATTTTTTTTTTAAAAAAAATCCAATTTAAGTACGATCTTGAAAGAAATGGTTTAGTTATGATCATGAACTGATGAACAATTCGAAAAGCACGTTAAAACAAGAAATTCAAGCGAGTTTCTAATGGTTTCATTGTTCTGCTTTTATAACGTGCCAATTAATGACTTCTTGTAGCAAGCTTGTGTTGTGTGAAGGGATGACGTGGAAACCTCGTCCATCAGCCTGTTGCCCATATACACAATATACACAGAAATTGTTTACAAATTAGTTTGTAAGAAATTTTTTAGAACATACATATAAAAATGATATGTGTCATTTAAATATATGAGAAATACACATGTATTAATTTTACTAATATTATTAAAAAAAAATGTAAGAAGCACATGCTATTTAAATAATATGTGCTTCTCACATACCAAGAGACATATATCACTCTTATATGTAAGTTCTAAAAGATTTCTTACAAATCGATTTGTAGAAAATTTTTGTTCTACATTATAAGCATGCATGCAGAGTAAATATCATAGGTAGAATAGAAACCAGCAGTTAAATCATTCCACATGAAAAAGAAGCCAATTTTAGAGAGATTTGGCGGTGAATAAAGTGGATAATCATAAGATCGCTTCCATAGAGATATTTAGGGCATATATGTTTGGATAATTCATGCTTTATTTATTTATTATATATATATTATTTTTGGAAAATATATTTGGGTGGATTTTTTATATTCCAATTTTATTAAAATTTTCTTTAACTTTTTCTAATTTTGTTTCAGATTTTTTAAACCATCCAAATATAATTTCAAAAAATAAATTTCCTCAGTATTCATAATTTTAAATATATATAAAAAAAAAATAGTAAAATACAATACAAAAAAAATCACACACCTAAATGTGACGTGGTTTTTAAAATCACCATTAGATTTAAGATAAATTACTATTAGATTTTGATTCAATAATAGTGTTCGCTATTATTTTGTTACTTTAAAGATCCGCTCAAACTTAGAACCCTATTCTTTTGAAACCCAATTCATTATATTGCTCTTTATCTATCGAGATATGATACGTTTACAATTTTTGTACAACTCTAACAACTTTTTTTAAGATTAACTATTGGATATTTAAGACTCTCATGTAAGAAAACAGATCCAATAATTAGTTTGAAAAAAAAGTTGTTGAAGTTGTATAAGAGTTGTACAGTCATTTCTCTTATTTCTTTTGTTTCTTTTTCTTTCTTTACCCTCTTTCTCCTCTCTGTTCACGCACGCCACCCAGCCCACTTCCCCTCTTCTTTTCTCTTCTTCCCTTCCCTTTCCCCCTTCATCTCTCGCACACCAATACAGAACCACCTGTGAGAGAGATTTACATGATGGTGTGTGTGTGTAGTGCGGCCATGGGGGTAAACCAACGAAAATCAACAAGGTAAAATTCTCTTCCTCTAGCTTTTTAGTTTGATTTCGGAATGGGTTTCTTATAGGCTCTTTTGTGGGTTTGGCCGGTTGTGTGTGTGTGTGTTATTGTGGATTTGACCGAATGGGTCCTTCTTTGGGGTTTGATTTATAAATTGAAATCCTAGGGTTTTCTTTTGGGTAATTTCTGTAGTTATATTTTAGGGTTAATGCTTATCAAAAATGAGGTTGGATTTGGGTATGGTTTAGATAGAAGAAATTTAGGGTTTCAATGAGTGTGTTGGCCGAATTGTGCCATGTCTCTTGGGATTTAGGTTTTGTGATTCTATATTGGTATTTGATGATTCTAAATAGGTTTTGGATTTGTATTTTAGAATTGTTGATTGGGTGCTGGAAATTCTGGATTTAGTTGATGTTTGGTGGAAATTGTAGTTGAATGGGTTAGTTAAATTGGGGGAAATTCATGGGATGTTTTGGAGTAAATTTTAGTAAGTTGATAATGGAGTTGTGTGGGTTGATTGGCTTGGTTTTGTGGGCCGGTGGTTGCTGTTTTGTGGGTCACGGCAGTGTTGATGTATGGTCTTTTGGTTCTTGGATTCTTATTGAGTGTTTGAATTCGCTTGGATCGTCGGTGTTTTAATGTTTGAATTTTTAAAGGATCTAGTTAGTCTCTTTGTTGTGGCCATGTGAGTTGAAATGCTAGTTGATGGGTGTGTTCTTAGTTTTAATTGTAATGTTTATGGGTATTTTTCCTAGCTAGGCCGAATGGGTGCTATGGATTGTTAATGGTTGAGTGATTTTCCAAGAAGATTGTTTAGGGAGATTATGTTAATGAAAATTGGAGATGTTTTGTATGGCATTTTTACTTGGCTATAGTTGGTGGAAAATTCTGTTTGGTGTGCTTTAGGTTGGATGGTTTCTTGGTGTGGGAAGCCAATGAGGAGTTGATGTTCAATGTTAAAAGTTAATGTGGGATCTTTTTGTGTTAATAACAAAGATGATGGAAATAGGGAGTGAAATATTATGTAGGTATAGTTATGTGGTTTTGAGTGCTAGTAGGGTACTTGGTTATGTTTATGAGCTTAGGTTGGGTTGGATTTTAGAAAGGCATGAGGAATAATTAATGTATAAGGGTATTAGAACAATATGATGAATGGGTAAGTGTAAAACGTTAAGTCCTATGAGTTAATGGTCGGAACATTTACCAAACTAGAAATAAATTAAGGAAATAAGTAAATTGAGTAAGTGAAGGAGTATAATAAATAAATAAATGGAATACATAATGATTATAGCTTAAGGGACATAACTTATATAAAGAACTACTAAACCAACCTTATGTGTATTATTAGATTAGGTTTAAGCGTTGTGTGTATATGTATAAATGTGTATATATATATATATGTACACACATACATGTATGCGGGTTAAAAATATATTAGCAACTCAGTAAATAAGCAACAAGCTATAAAGGGGATTAACAAGGGTAATATGACTCAACAATAATAAGTAGGTAAATAATATAGTAAGTGCATCTTCTAATTAAACCAATAGAGAATAATGTTAAAGTATTAATTAAATGATTAAATTTTTATTTTCTTATTAGCTTAAGTTTTTTGGATAAGTGATAATCTAACATGTTATCAAAGCAAAGGTCTTAAGTTCGAATCATGTTTTCTAGCTATCAGTTTAAGCTTGCAGTTTGAGTCCACACATGAGAGTGAGTGTTAAAGTATTGATTAAAAGATTGAATTTACATATTTGTATCAACTAAAACTTTTAAGATAAGCGGTGATTTAACATAGTATCAGAACAGAGGTCCTGAGTTCAAATCCAGTCTTTTTTCATTTACCTATCATTTTAATTAAATATTTTACTCTCTTTTTATTAGCTTAAAATTTTGGGATAAGTAATATTCGATCCAACGGCCTTGTGATTTTTTTTTCTTTTATTTTTTTCTTATTATTGATAGTGAATATTTTTGCAAATCTCATCACAATAGATCTTGCAAAGTATCTGACGAAAAACCAAAAAAAAATGTTGGTATCAACTATCAACTTCGTGGTTTGAAGGAAGTCCGCGCGATCTCAACTTCGATCGACCATAAGTTTCAACCTCGTTGCATATTCCTCTCTCTCCACATTGCCACATGAAGATAATTAAGTCAAGGCCAGAGGCAGATTCACACTTGGTGGGGGTAGATCATAAGCTCCAGAGACATGAAAAGAAGAAGAAGAAGAAGAAGAAGAAGAAGCATTGCCGCACAGCCTGTTGCCGCACTCAGATAATATGCATTGAGATGTTCTCAAGTTTCCACTTCTCTTTCGTACTGTTACCGTGGAAACGGGGAAAAGAGAAATTTCGTTATGTAAAAAAACAAAAAATGAAAAAGAAAAAAAAAAAAAATTAAAGAGGCCAAATTGTCTATTTCAGCACATAATTGGCTTTTAATTTATTTTGGCTCATTATTTTAGCCTTTGCAGTATTGTTTAAAAACTCAGGTTTAACCTTTGTGGCAATGTTTAAAACCCAGACCAATTTCAGCCCTTAGTTGGCTACAATCATATTTGGCCGAAGCTGGCCACGATCATATTTGGCCTATAGTTGGCCTCATTTTCAGCCATTTGTTGGCTTTTATTTTGGCCTATAGCTGATCATTTTTTTGGCCTATAGTTATTAAAGGCCCATCTTCAATCACTGTTGCTGACCGCCTCCAACCATCGCCGTCAACTGCCATCTACTCCAAGTTTTCAGCCTCTGCTGCTGCCTACCATCTCCCAAAAAAAAAAAAAAAAGAAGAAATCAAACTCATATATTTTGTTTCAGAATCTTTCACCTTGCGTTTGAAGGGGATGTCAGAGAATATATTTTTCATATAATTGTGATTGAATATGATATGAGAATAGGAGATTATACGATTTGATTGTAATTGTTTAGAATTGAATGTATTCAATTCTGATTTGAATTGATCATATTCTTTCATACATTTTTGTATTCTCTTTACATCCCTATAAATAAGGATCATCTGTATTTTAAATTTATCAAGATAAATAATAATGTAATGTAGTCCTATAGGTTTTATCATGTGCACATAGGTAATACATTAAACCACGTAAAATTTCTTGTCTCTTTCTCTATATTCTGCTTTGTCTTTACTTTTCAATTTGATTATCTTTTCTTTCAAGCAAGACTATGGTCATTTACACTATAGGTTTTATTCTGTGCACATAGGTCATACACTAAACCACGTAAAATCTCTTGTCGCTTTCTCTATATTCTAGTTTGTCTTTACTTTTCTATTTGATTATCTTTTTTTTTAAGCAAGACTATGGTCGATCGTATAAATGTTATTTCGTAGATTGTTATATGACTTTCATATAATTTGATGATGTAGCAGTGAAAGTCAATCATTAGATTAACACCTACGAGAAAAAAAATAAAAAAAATAATGAATTTTAACTGTGTGGCATCTCAGTTGTATAATAATTTACTAAATAGCATTACTATTTACATGATATCGGCACTACTAAATCACTCTAATTACGAGGTTAAAAATGATGAACTGGGTCTTGCTAGCATCTGGATTCTGGACATAAGAAATCTATTGTTATATTATCCCCAATGCGATTGACTATCTTGGTTGTTTTGTTCTTAATCAGGTCACGCCGGAATTATTTTGATTTTTGTATTAATTTGTTTGAACTTTTGTGGTGTACGTTAGTCGATCTGTTAGATGTTTCCTGGAATCTTCATGCTTTCGGCTTCTCATTTCTTTGACACACATGCAGAGGCGGAACTAAGATTTGTGGTGTTCGGGGACGAACTTGTAAGCATAATATATAAATAAAATGCTATAAAATAATAAGCAGCGGAATTATAAATACCTCCAGCCATATTTTGTTCAAGTTTGATGAAGAACGAAGAACGAAGAACGAAGAAGTTTTCTACAACACCAAAATCTGTAAAAACAAAATTCAGAGAGTTCTTCTGGCCTATGCCTATGAGTGTGCCAATAGATGGATACACATGGCTCTATATGTAGGTAGGCTAGGGACCCTCATCATCAATAGATAGCTGATTATTCTCCTCCCATCAAGGAGAATAAATCAAAAAAATTAATATAAAAACCGTTTTAAACCGTTACGATTTCATATAACTTAATGTGGAATAAATCATATTCAATCCTTATATTAAATAATTACCGTTATGATAATTATTTAAATTTCAACCGTTACAATGAATTAAATGTGTCTAAGGGACACATATGTAATTTCTTACAGAACTTAAATAAATACATATAGTCTCTGCATTTGTGTCTGTGACTCTTGTAGAAATTAATTAGTATATAAAACATCAGAAAATCAAATTATTCAATTTCTGCTCTTATTAGTAATATTGATATTTTATGCCATTAATTCTATGAGATAAAAGCTTTCTTTTTAACTTAACGCCATTTTCAAGCAAAATAATATAAAACTAAATTGACTTTCACCATATATTCACTGCATAAACAAATAATTAAGCAAAAAACATACATAAAAACACACACACACACACAAAAAAAAAATAAAAAATAAAAAATCAAAGAACAAGACTTTCCCCTAATTTAGGGTAAAATAGGAAGTGGGCGTGGATCGAAGGTGGTTTTGCATTATTGATTACCATGAACCTAGAATGCCAAGATTTATCATAAAAATCCATCTAATATCCCCACTTTATTGATCAAAAGCAAGAATACTCATATTTCACAAGACAACAATTAACCCATGAAAATCTACAAAAGTCTCTGATTTAACAAATAACTCAAGATCAAACCCAAAAAGAAAAAGAAAAACAAAACAAAACATACAAATAAACCAAATACTAGAGAATCAAATGGCAAGGGACTCTCATTCATTGTCCCTTTATCCCTCTCTTTTTAGCTTTTTATTTTGTGGGTTTTTTTCATTTTCCTCTTCTTCCTTCTCATTTGAGAGAGAAAGGGAGAAAAGTCTATTTGCAGAGAATATGAATACTTCCTATCGAGATGTGTAGTTTTGAGAAAGAAGAGACAGATGAAAGGCCCAATCCCAAAAATGAGGGGCTGAATCAAAAAGTAAGTGTTGGTGATTTGACATGACGCTAGAGAGCTTCAGAATCATAGACTAAGGGTATTTTCGGTTTTCTAAGAAGCCAATTGAAGTCTCAAGCCCGGAGAGAACTAAATAAATGAGGGTATTTTCGGTTTTCTAAGTTGAAATAGGAGTAAATTTGAAAGAAAATTTTAAGGGGGACAAAATATTCTTTTGAAGGGACATATATATAAAAAAAATATATATATTTTAAGGAAGATTTTGAAACTTTTGGAAGGACATTCATCCCTCCATGATACAAGTAGTTCCGCCCTTGCAACACATGCATGGGAAATCCATTCTAACAGGGATCATTTCCATTTGGTCCTTCATATTCAAGTTTTCTTCTATTAGGTTTATGATACAGGGGATCCGAATAAGATGATGTTAGGATGCCAGATTGTATATTGATGGTGCTGAATTATCTGGAGCAGACAGATCAGCACAAGATTGGAAAGAAATCGTGATCTAGCGTAATTGGGACAATTTTTGAGTACGCTGCAGATTTTTAAAAATAACTTTGGCTACGAGTATCCGATTCGCGCATATGACCCCAATTCGGAAAACTCTCTTCGGCGTGCACATCGTGGTCACCCAGCTACGCTTGATGAGCCTCGTTTTGAGCCCAAAATTTACTGTTTTCCTTTTCAAAACCCTATTTTTAGATTTTTTTTAAAATTATTTTTTTCTATATTTCGTTTTATTAAGGTTATTAGAGTTTTGCTATTTTTGGTCATTTTCAGCTATAATAGCCCGGCTTGTGGGCGTTTCTTGACATTCTTGATTATTAAAATTTTCATTAAAATTCAAAGATTGTCTTTGTGTTTGGGATAATTTTCTGTTTCCTTGCTTGCAAACTGCTTATTGAGTAGCCTGCAGAATAATTGTTATTCTGTCCGGCGTCAGTTTAGTTGCAGTAGGCGCATGAGCAAAGCCTTGGAGAGTAAGGTAAAAGAGTCTTTTATCGCAACAAGAACCTTATAGTGGCTAGGCTTACTTTTTCCGTTTATACCGCAATTATATAACAAGAATTTCAGTTATGCATATTTTAAAAATTTGGCTTCTCAACAAAATTAAATTTAAATTTTTGACTGATTCTTTAGTGTAGTACATCGAAAAATAAATTGCTGCGTACAAAATTTAATATAGATTCAATCATAGATGATTTTCAATATCTAAAAGAAAAAGAATGTCGAGTTCTTTTTTATAAGTGTTTAAGTTGAAAATTAAAATATATTAAGAAATAATTCATGTCTATTTGTTTTTGTTAACAACGAATGGTAGAGCATAAAAGTGAGATGAATAGAGGGTAGGATGAGAAATGAAGAGCGAAATGATATTTTCCATTTGCTTGGTAATGGAAGAAATGGAGAAAGATAAGGAAGAAGGAATACAAAAATATTCAATTTACCCTTAATTGGTGTTTTTTCCTACTC
This sequence comes from Alnus glutinosa, assembly GCF_958979055.1. Lineage (NCBI taxonomy): Eukaryota > Viridiplantae > Streptophyta > Magnoliopsida > Fagales > Betulaceae > Alnus > Alnus glutinosa. The sequence continues at coordinate 35,914,857 of NC_084888.1, read as the reverse complement.
ATTTTCCATGTTCGAGATAGTGACTCATATTTAGAACAAAAAATTTACACTAATTCCTAGTTCAAGGTGTCATGAATGAAGTGAATTAAGAGTAAGGAAGGAGCGGAGTTAATTGCGCCATTGCAAGTCATTTCTGTTTGCTATTAATTATCTTTATCTCACACAAATTCTATGTGTGCTATTGTCTTTATTTTTCTCTTTATTATGCACTGAAATTGAATAGTTTTACCATTCCACTATTTCTTACTAGTTACTCCAATGACTAATCCGGCCTCCCAAATCGGTCTTCAAGATTATGGTGTATTACTTACAACTAACCCTCCAAAATATGAAGGCAGTGAAAGCCACAATTAAACATTAAAATGGCCTAAATAAGATACAAACAACTTCATACTAGCAATTATTTGGGTTTGATGATGATTAGCCTTGTCAATTGCAAATTTGAATCTCATGCTAGTCTGATCTGTTCTCTGTTTGGAGATGGCCACGAACAGGTTTTTACTTGAGTTTAGCTTGCCTCTAGTGAAAAGATCAGTGAAAATCTGTTACGCAGAAATAAAGGGATAATTACACCATTAGTCCTTGAGGTTGATTTAAATTACGAATCACTCCCTGTAGTATAAAAAGTTCATAGAAAGTCCTTGTGGTAAACTATAATTATGAATTACTCCCTAAATCTGTTTTTCGTCCACAAAATCTGTTAGTTTGTCACGTCATATAAATACTGAGACAACCTATAAATATCATTTATATTGTAATCTACTAACGGACTTTGTTTACTTGGTAGACAGAAAATGGGTTTAGAGAGTAATTTGTAATTATAGTACCACAATTAGGTCAATCTCAGAGACCAGTAGTGCAATTATCTTAAAAATAAGGGATAAATACCCCATTGGTACCTGAGTTTTACGTGTTTTTAAATTTAGTACCTCAGTTTTGTTTAGTATCATAGGTGGTACCTGAATTAAGGGTAAAAACCCATTTGGTACCTCTGTTAGATTTTCCGTCCAAATTTTAACGCCTCGCCACGTGTCAACCGCTGAGGTTGACACGTGGCACTACATAAAAAAAAAAATTAAAAATTAAAAATTAAAATCTTTAGAAAATGATTAAAAATAATAAAATTTTAAAAAAGAAAATTAAAAAAAGAAAAAAGAAGAGGGGTGGCTGAGCCACCCCCTTGGCCACCATGGGGGTGGCCGGCCACCCCATTTTGCCCAGCCACCCCACAATTGAAAAAAAAAAAAAAAAAAAAAAAAAAAAAAAAAAATTGAAGGGTTTTGGCCCTAGGGGGTGGTTCGGCCACCCCCTAGGGCCAAAACCCATCAAAAAAAAATTGAGAGTTTGCCCTTGGGGGTGGCCGAACCACCCCCGTGGCCCTAGGGGGTGGTTCGGCCACCCCCGTGGCCCTAGGGGGTGGTTCGGCCACCCCCTAGGGCCAAAACCCTACAAAAAAAAAATTGAGGGTTGGCCCTTGGGGGTGGCCGAACCACCCCCTAGGGCCAAAACCCTTCAAAACAAATTTTTTTTTTTTTTTTTTTTTTCAACTGTGGGGTGGCCGAACCACCCCATAGGGGGTGGTTCGGCCACCCCAGACCGGCCAAGGGGGTGGCTCAGCCACCCCTCTTCTTTTTTCTTTTTTTAATTTTTTTTTTAAAAATTTTATTATTTTTAATCATTTTCTAAATATTTTAATTTTAAATTTTTAAATTTTTTTTATGTAGTGCCACGTGTCAACCTCAGCGGTTGACACGTGGCGAGGCGTTAAAATTTGGACGGAAAATCTAACAGAGGTACCAAATGGGTTTTTACCCTTAATTCAGGTACCACCTATGATACTAAACAAAACTGAGGTACTAAATTTAAAAACACGTAAAACTCAGGTACCAATGGGGTATTTATCCCTAAAAATAAATGATAAAAATTGTAAGATTGGAAGTCAAAACTCTTTTTATTCAATCTGGCCTGGCCCAGTCAAGAAACGACTAGGTTTTGAAAAGCCCACCCAAAAGTTTCCCAAATACCGGAATATTTGTCTCCCGGCTCATCAGAGCAATCTGGGTTAGATGGGCCATATTATGTGTGCCCAACTGATCCTAGGCCAGCGCACAAGTCGACCCATCATAGCACGAGACTTTCCTTGGCCGGCCCAATATCGTTGAGGTATATTAAAATGAACACCTTCCGAAAGTCCTACGTTCTCAGCATCAAATTGAGGGATCTATTGAAAAAAAGAAAAAAGAAAAAATGCAAATTCAATTTGTGTGGTGTTTTTTTAATTTAAAAAATTAGCGTCATGTATTATTATTAAAATAAACTTAAAGGTTTATGGGGTTATGCCTAAAAATTAGTCCACTCGCTGTAGTTAAATTCTTTCAAAATATACCCTTGATGGATTATGTTAGAATGTTACGTCTGCGCCAATAAAATAATGACACGTGTCACTTTTAATAAAAAATTTTAAAACAAAAACCTTAAAAATTAATTTTTAAAAAAATTAGGGTATCTAATTTCATTTTTTGGCGTAGCAGTACTTTGGGCTAGCTGCACAAAAGTGGGGTGTACAGAGCGTAAAGGCCGAGCCTAGGATTCATCAACTAATCCCTAGCCCAATGCAATACACCTCACTCCCCAAATTGGACATTGAATCACAGCCTTCATCTCCTTCTCATCTTCTGGATCATGTCCGTTTTTTAATTTCCTTTTGGGTCAACCAAGGAAACTGTTGTGTTATGAGATTGAAATTAGGGCTAGCAATTTGGTACATAATATGTGAATTCGAATCGAATTTAACACCAAATTAGCGTGTTAAAATTGATGAATATGATCTATTTAATTAAAAGAGTCGGGTTAAATTTGTATCATTTGATCTTTATGATCTTATATTCATGTTTCGACATGATTCAAACCCGACCCGAAATTAGCAAGTTATGGTTGAAGAATCTAACTTATTTAATTAAATGAATTGGATTAGAATTAACCTATATAATCTTATATCCATGATTCGAAACGACTCAAACCCAACATGCGAACACAAATTATCACTCATAATTAAGATATCTATTACTAAATTGTCAAAATAATGCATAAATTCAAGCAATTTACAAAACGAGTGATGCAGGATATAGTTGTTCCAGACAGGTAGGTCTATATGAAGATACCTACATAAAATGCAAGCGATAGACAAGTTTTTTTTTTATTTTATAAATGACCATCCAAAGGCAAGCAAAATCTCTAGTCATTCATGGCTTCTCCCCCTCGGTCTAGCATTCTCTCTTCTTGTTGGCCACTCAACTTCTCATAATGACCATGAGGCAAATTCCTTGAACTTTATTCACGGCCAAATGTCTCGGATGATTTAGTAGGTTTTATATTATACTCTACCAATGATAATGATATTGTGCATGCAAGCTTGTTTTATTGTGTATATATATGAGCAACAGGCAGTTGGACGAAGTTTCCTTCACACAACCATGCTACAAGAAGTCATTTACAGGTTATAAAAGCCTAATAATGGTATTAAAGTATTAATTAAATAATTAAATTTATTTTTTTAATTGCATCTTGTCTCATTCAATCACAATTTGTTAATACGGGTGAGGATGTAATTGGAGTCATGCCAATCACAATTTGTTGTTTATACTCATATTTTTAAAATTAACAAAAAAGTGGACATTCACGGTCCGTGGGTCCATTTGTTTTTTATTTTATTTTTTATTTTATTTTGTTTTTAACTTTTTAATTAAAGGTAAATTTTTAAATTTGTATTTTATAAATTTTATAGAGTATAAGAATCATTTTACATATTAGCCATTTGAGTTAACACAAAATTTAACAATAGAAGTGAAATTAAAAATGACTGAAAAATAAAATATCTACATTTCAACTTTTGATAATTCAATTTTAACATTGCAATATCTATGGCACATCAGAGGTGCAAGACTGCAAGCTAGTGAAGTTTCCCCTTGAATTTGCTTTACTTGATGCGTACATACAATATCTCTGGATGTTCTAATTCATCAAACCTTCATTTTAGTTTTTTAGTACTTTGCTTTTATTTTGTGTAAACTTTTATCCTCCACTTTGTTTCTTAGTAAAGAGACAAGTAATTGTGTTTGAATTGTATTGTCTTTCTTGATTATTACAGCAGAGTGTAGAACACCTATATATACATGGGCAATGAGTTTATGTTACAGAAAATGATCCCACGGATTGTGGGGTAATAAATGTACAAGTTATTGTCCTGCCTTGTGTGATGTGATTCAATTGCCTTGTAGAGATGATTGCTGATGTTCAGGCTTAATGTTTGTGTCCATTTCCATGTACGCACGGTTCCATGCTGTGTATGCTTTGATTTGCAGAATCTTGCCTTGTGAGGTTGATAGGATGAGTTGGTGTATCATGCTGAGCTGGATCACCTTCCTGTGATTTCGTGATTGGCTTGATATCATGCTGAATATCTGCTAGTGTCTTGATACTTGAAGCATACTCTCTTCCATGGCCTTCTAATACGACGCCACTCTCCTGTACAATTACATGCCTTCTCCGATGCTGATTGGGCTGGCTGCCCCGATGATCGAAGATCCACCGGTGGCTACTGTATTTTCCTTGGTTCCAACCTTATCTCCTGGAGCTCACGGAAACAAGCTACTGTCTCACGCTCAAGTACAGAAGCTGAATACCGGTCACTAGCCAACACCACGGCTGAACTCCAATGGTTGCAATCCCTTCTCAAGGAACTTGGAGTCTTCCTCACAAATCCACCTACCCTTTGGTGTGATAACCTTGGAGCTACCTACCTCACGGCTAATCCCATGTTCCATGCCCGCACTAAACATATCGAGATCGACTTCCATTTTGTGCGTGACAAGGTAGCCTCTAAAGCTCTGGAAGTGCGGTTTATTTCCACTAAAGATCAGAAAGCGGATATCTTCACCAAACCTCTTGTCTCCACCCGCTTCACCACTCTTCGTGACAATCTCAGCATCATTGAAATTCCGCTTCAATTGAGGGGGCATATTAAGACACTAGCAGATATTCAGCATGATATCAAGCCAATCACGAAATCACAGGAAGGTGATCCAGCTCAGCATGATACACCAACTCATCCGATCAACCTCACAAGGCAAGATTCTGCAAATCAAAGCATACACAGCATGGAACCGTGCGTACATGGAAATGGACACAAACATTAAGCCTGAACATCAGCAATCATCTCTACAAGGCAATTGAATCACATCACACAAGGCAGGACAATAACTTGTACATTTATTACCCCACAATCCGTGGGATCATTTTCTGTAACATAAACTCATTGCCCATGTATATATAGGTGTTCTACACTCTGCTGTAATAATCAAGAAAGACAATACAATTCAAACACAATTACTTGTCTCTTTACTTAGTGATCGAAAATATGATATTGAAAAAAATTTTGAATTGAATTTTGTTGATCCAAGCGATAATTTTCTAAGATATATTACAAATATAGCCGCTTGTGAAGTATGGAATATTGAGATCAAATTGAATTCCCAGCTGTGAATACTAGTAACCCAGTGTAATATATAAAAGATTAAATTGTAAAATATAAAAACATTTATTATAGTATAAAATTAGGATGAAAAAAAATATGTGCATAATGCGGGCAATATATATGTTATTTAAATTATAAGTAGAATCTTTAATATATATATATATATGCTACTTAAATTAAAAAAAAATATATATATATGTGCATAATGTGGATAATATATATGCTCAAAAAAAGGGGCTTAAAACATTTTGAGTCGTTTTTAAGTTTTAAAAACGGCTCATGTAATGTCCAAGACATTTTGTAGTAATTAAAATATGAAATTTAAATAAATAATTGATTAAAATTAATTTAATGTCATTAAAAAATGTAAAGGAATATTTTTAGGCCTAAAGAAATAGAAAAGAAAAAAAGAAATTATAAAAGAAAATAGAATAAAAATAAAATTATAAAAGAAATTGGAAAAGAAAATTGAAAAAAAAAAAAGAAATTAGAAAATAAAATTATATATATATATATAGAAAAGGGGGCCTGTTGGCCCAAATGACCATTAAATTAATAAAAATAAATAAATAAAAGAAAAAAAAAGTCAAAGAGTTAAAAAAGAAGAAGAAGAAGAAGAGAGGTGCACGTGGAGGTGTGCACCTCCCTTATCAAATAAATGGAAAGGCACAAAATGGCCTTTCCAAAGCAGAGGGCTGTGCGCCTAGGCTGTTTAAAAGAAAAAAAATAAATAAATGGGAAAGCGTCATCTAACCCGAGAGAAAAAGAAACAGGAATGAGAAAATTTTTTTCTTAAGGTTTTTCATACAAAAATTATGATCTATAAAGATCTAACCATCCAAACTCAAATCCGACTTCGGCAACATGATCTACGAAGCCCGATCTACGTTTCTACCGATTGGTTTGAGGTATTTTTGCAAACTTTTGGTCTTTGAGATTTTAAATTAAATCTAAAGAAATATGAGTTTGATTTTATGTGTTCATAGAATTTGTTGTGTGAGGAGCTTGCTAAACACTTTCCAAGTATTGGATTTACATTTGGTAAAATTTTTGGTGAATTTCTTCAAACCCTAACTTTTAGGTATTTAATTTTAATTGAGTTTTTATGTTATTAACCCTTAATAAAAGCTATTGGGTTAATAATATTGTGTTTGAAGCAGTATTTTATAAATTATAATTTAAAGTTTAGAAGCCTTAATTTGATGGGTTAAATTAATTTGGAAGTTTTTAAGTGATTAAAATTTAGATCGATAAATTATGTTAATAAGTTAGTAATTGTTGTAAAAATATTAACAAACATAATATTGGAGTTAATGATATTGAGAAAATATTAGTGAGAAATAATTTAGAGATAAGTGAATATAATTTTAGGGCTAATATTATTATAAAAGTGTTAGTGAAAATAATTTATGAGTTAGTGAAATTAATTACAGGTGAGTAATTAATATTATGAGTAATTAATTAAATAATGATTTTAATATCTAACCCTTAGTAAATACTTTGGGTTAGTATTGTTTGAGTTTTAGATAGTATTTAGGATTTATAGGTAGACGTTTGGAATCCTTAAAATATTATGGGTTTTTCATGGGTTAGCTCTTGAGCAATTTAAGAGTTAAATGTGAGTTGAATATCAAAAGTTGTCAATAATGTGCAATGTATTGTTTTTACAGTAATGCATTGCAAGGTAGTGCCTAAGAGACTTAGTGCTTAATATCCGCGCAGCCAAGGTGAGTATTCTACTCACTGAGAAGTATTATTTTCATATATGATGAATTGCAAAATATATATTGTTTTACAAACCTGAATTGCAATAGTGTGCAATAATGTGCAATGAATTGCAAAATACATATTGTTTTTCATGGGTTAGCTCTTGAGCAATTTAAGAGTTAAATGTGAGTTGAATATCAAAAGTTGTCAATAATGTGCAATGTATTGTTTTTACAGTAATGCATTGCAAGGTAGTGCCTAAGAGACTTAGTGCTTAATATCCGCGCAGCCAAGGTGAGTATTCTACTCACTGAGAAGTATTATTTTCATATATGATGAATTGCAAAATATATATTATTTTACAAACCTGAACCAACAATATGTTGATTATGATCTGTTTTGGATGATTTAAGTACTTTTGAGTATATTGAAATTATGATGATATTTTGAAGTATGAATATGATATGTGATTTTAAAGTGAGTATAAGTTGGAGATTTAAGTTATGCAAATTGTCTAAAAAATGATATGTTGGACTGTTTATGTTTTATAAAGAAAACATGTGTTAAAAGCAAGATTATGAAATTAAATGTATAGTATTTAAGCATGAGCATTGAGCATAAAACATGAACGCATAAACAAACTATTGGGGGACCTACGCCCCATACGAACATACACATGAACTAGTATTGGGGGACCTACACCTCATAGGAACATACGCATAAACTAGTATTGGAGGATCTACGCCCCATAGGAATACTACAGAAACTTACATGAACATGTATAACATTGTTTTCATGAGTGTGATGTTTTTTTAATTATGAGTAGTTTTGCTAGACGTGTTAGTATGCATAAGAGTCTCAATGGGAAAGAACTTATGTATATTCTTATCGGATGGTTGCATGATTTAAAGGCCATTGTTTTCTAAGTCTCACTAAATCAAAAGTTATATAGTAGGTGAGGATGTATATAGTTGTTTCCAACAATGGAACTTCTACGTATAAGCTCAGTTGCGTAGTATGCTTTAAATGTTTTCTATTAGTCGGTGTTTGTTATATCAACTATGAGGGTTTTCAAACAAAAGTTTATAAAATTAGTGGCTGTTATAGTGTACGTATGACTAGAAAAGAAAAGTTGGCTCTTTACGAAAACTCAGTGAATAGTATACCTCCGAGGTCTTAATGTATTTATTTATGCTAAGACGGTGGGCTCATAATTCCACCTGTGTGGATGCGCACTACAAAAAAAAAAAGAATTCTTGACGGTTTTTTTCTAAACGGTTTCTAAAACCGTCTATAAAAAAACCATTAGAGACGGTTTTTTTTAGAACCGTCTATAAAAAAAAAGTTTTGTGGACGGTTTGAACAAAACCGTCTGAAATTTTATGGACAATTTAATCAAACCGTCTATAAGAATTAAAGACGGTTTTCAAAAACTCATCAATAAATGCAAATTTACAGACGGTTTGGGACAAAACCGTCTGGAACTGTTATAGACGGTTTGGGACGAACCGTCTGTTTACATTCAATTCTTGCATTTATATGAGCACAGCTTCAATTCAATTTCAAAAAAAATATTTTTGCCCCAAAACTTTCTGCCTTTCCTTCCTCCCTCTCACAGCCCACTAAAAATGAGAACACCAGCTAGCTACCTACACCAACACAACAAAGCAACCATGAAGAAGTCAGATCACCAGCTCAGATCGCATCGTCGAGGAACTCAGAGTCGCTCGTCGTCGACTCACATGGAGTCGCCGCACTCGTCGTACGGGTTCTACTTGCCGATACGATATGAGCTCGGGGACTTGCCGGAGACCTAGCCCTTCGAGTCGCCGGAGAACTCGCAAGGGAAGCTCACCGAAAACTCCAAGGTGATCGTCGCTGTCAACAGGTTCACGCATTAATCGCCACTTCCGTCGCCGGGGGACCGCCAGAAAAGCCGGAGAACACGAAGTTCCTATGGCCAATGACGGTGATCAATCGAGAGAGGAAAGAGGACCTTTCGCCGTCGGTGACGAAGGTGGGGCCGATCGCCGACGAGGAAGGCCAAAGATCCGATCGACAGAGAGGAAGGCCGGCCAGGGATCTGATTCGTCGGAGGACTGTGCTAGGGTTTAATATATTAATATTAATAAATTAATAAATGATATTAATATAAAAAAAAAAAATTAATAATTAATGATTTTGGACGGTTTTGGCCAAACCATTTGGACTTTGTTCCAAACGGTTTTTTACCATTTTTAGACGATTTGAAACCGTCTAGAAATCCAAAATTTTTTGTAGTGGCGGCAACCCCCGCAACCGTGCAGACATTGATGCTTTAGTCGTAGGTTATGCGGATATAGATATTGCATGTCCACATAGCGTATAGGATGCTATGGGTGAAGCATATTGCGACAGTCATAAGTTACGGACTTAAGGGTAGTCTGTATTTTGGGTATTTTATTTATGGCTCATGTTCTACGTGGCACATGTATTTGTTGAGCCTGTATTTTAGTATGTAATTAGTGTAATACATTTTATAAGCCATAAATAGATAGACTTGTAAATGGCTCTTGTTGTAATTAACTGTTATGTATTAGATATATTTCCGCTTATGATATGTGTTCCGTTGCACATTGATTATTATATTCCGCTGTTAGATTTAACTCTGATTATCAGGTGCATATTATAGGGCATGTGTCATATGTTGGCTGAGCGACATGTAGTCGTGCCACTCTGAAGATCCATTTTTATTTTTTTTTTTTTTTTTTTTTTTTTTTTTTTTTTTTTTAAAAAGGGTCATCACAGCTAATGGTATCAGAGCAGTTCACTCTAGGGCTGGTTAGGAAAAGCAGAGAAGTGGAAACTTAAGGTTGTGTCATAGTCTAGGGAAGACAAAAGAGCCGTAGGAAATCTTAAAAGATTCAACAAAGATAGTAAATTAAAGTGTAATACTTCATATGCATTATATAGATTTTGTAATGCATATTATTAGATCTATGTGTGTAGGTAGCTTTCCTCTCACTTTCACTTTGTAGGATAACTCTGATGTGATTGTGTAGAGTATATCGCTTAGATTGGGAATGATTTAGAATAAGCTTCTTGTGTACATCGCATGGGTATTGTAATGCATATAATCTTTCTTTCCCAGTATTGTCTATGTGGCATTTCATTGTGCAGACAAAGTCATGCCGCCTAGACAAGCAATGTCGATACGCAATGAGGAAGAGGATTCCCCTATGAGTGATTGAGGTGAAAGTGATTTTTGGAGCCTCTACCTCCTCCTACCATCTGTTGAGGAAATTGGTTGTTAGTAGTGGTCCTAGGCATTCCTCATTGATGGACCTTTGACCACGAATCATTTGAGAAAAAAAAATAAAAATGAATGATCAAAGCCATTGGGAGCTCATGCTTCCTCACTGTTGAAGAAGCAACTTATTGGTTGTGGCTCTAAGTTCCTTGGAGAAGAGGATGCATTTGTGTAACGACCCACCCCCATGACACAATATTGTTCTCTTTTAGCTCCCCAAACTAGACTTCCCAGGGGGTCGCCCATCCTGAAATTTCTCTCGCAGAAGCATGCTTAACTACAGAGTTCTGATAAGTTCATGACCATCACGGCTTTAAAATGTGTTGTGTCATAAATGATGCATTTATACATATAAGCATATCCCCATTCCCAGGCGATGTGAGATGTCACAATCACCGCCCCTTGGGACCCAGCGTCCCCGCTGGCGACCCTCATGGGATTACCCCATTCTTGGGGTCCCAGCGAGTGCCCTCTAGCAATCCTCATGGGCTTGTGCACGCTCCCACCATCTCAGGTTGGGCAATGACTTTGATACCATTCTGTAACGACCCACCTCCCATGACACAATATTGTCTGCTTTTGGTTCCCCAAACTAGACTTCCCAGGAGGTCACCCATCTTGGGATTGCTCTCGCAGAAGTACGCTTAACGGCAAAGTTCTAATAGGTTCATGATCATCACGGCTTTAAAACACATTGTGTCATAAATGGTGCATTTATACATATAAGCACATCCCCATTCCCAGGCGATGTGGGATGTCATAATTTGCGAGCCGCTTTGGTGTATGTGTCAAATCACATGTATGCTTTCGATGTGGTAAACTTGGCCACCTCGTAAAGCTATGTCCATCGTTAGCCGCTTTGACTTAAAGGAACTCTAGTGTTGCCCAGTGTAGAGTATTGGAGCTACACTCAGATGTATATCGAGGAAGACCTAGGGCACATTGTAAATATGGTCAATGAAGTCATTTCGCGTGAGGTCGCCAACTTGTTGCTGCCAAATTCAAGTACCTTTAGCAGGAAACTATTAGTCGAGACAGTTTGCTCAAGTATGGTGTGCCCACTTACATTGAGCAATGCTGAAATCTGTCCAACTCCCGCAAATGATGCCACAAGTATTATATCTTTATGCTGTAGCATTGTGTGCATTTGGCTTATTTGAGTTTTATCCATTCGTATGTCTCACTATGCATGGTTACATGCATAATGAGCATCAAACCTTTAAAATCAAAGTGCGTGACCATTTCTATTGCTGATGCATTTTTCCACAATAAACAGGGAAGTTATTGCCTTAGCACTATATAGTTGATGACATTGTTAGTTCTAGTGTTTGACATGATGAGCTATAGTGTCTAACTCATTTAGTTTGATATGTTAAGTTGTCTACCCTTGTCTCATTTGCATTTGTAAGTTATGCAAATTGAGCATCGAACCTTTAGATTAGAACTCATGCGTGATCACTCATGTTGGTGACGCCTTCGATTGTAGGGAGCGTGTGGACAATCGTTCCATTTGTATTAGAGAAAAGACTGTTAGTGAAGCTAGCAATGTTATGCCTGTAGAGTTTTAATGTTAGCATATTTAGCTTCAACATGTAATGTGTTGAGTTTTAATGCCATGCATATAGGATTTCGGTGTTCAACATGCTAAACAATAAAGCTTACTATGTTGAATTACGATATTAACTCGTTAGGGCTTTGGTGTCAATTTGGATTGATTGACGACCAAAGAGTAGAAGTGAACATAGATAATCACAAGTTGGTAGTTGTATTCCTACCCCATAGTATAGAGAGTTCGAACTTTGCGGGTCTCGTTTACGAGTTACTTCGCTATCTCTCTCCAACATTTGACAATGATGAATGTCCGAGAGTGTATACTTATGTGTTTGGCTTATGCCTAAGCCAAGCTCAAATCGAGTCCAAGTTAAGAATATCCGGGTAGTGCAAATGTTTCCACTTTAGTCGCGAGTCTATGCGAGAATGCATAGGTTACCGTGTGTTAAACCTAGAGACGATCTAGGATGAGTGTTCCATAAAGAAGACTAACAGCTTGTTCGGTTAACTCATGGAGATTCAGTATTCTTGGGAGATTGACTTTCTTCGGAGATACCATTGACTTTTGGTGCAAAAAAAAAAAAATGTGTCAAAGTCAATGATCCATATATGGTATGACCATTATGAGTTTTTGGTGATGTCATTTGGATTGACAAATACACCGTTGGTATTTATGGACTTGATGAATCAAGCGTTCCATGGGTACCTTGACATCTGAGCAGCTGAGTTTACTGTTGACATGTTAGTTTATTAGACTAGTTGTGTCGAGCATGGAAGACACTTGGTATCAGTGTTGGAAGTGCTTAGTAAAAGGGATTCTTCGTCAAGCTTATGAGAGGTGAACTTTGGTCGAGGAAATGTCATTATTGGTTTATGTAATGAACAAGAATGGACACGTAGTTAACACAATAGAACAAGAACACACAATTGCACTTGTGCTTCAACTACCCAGGAAAATTGTTGGGTATGTGGTTTGCACAAATACATCACAATAGGCAGGGATCCACCCTTGTGTAATAACAAGGATATAGCCTATGCCCTACTATTTTGTGGGCAATACCTCTATGGTGAAGTGCGCGTGGAATACACGCTTAACACCCAAGTCTTGATGCATTTCGGAGTTGAGAGACGGAGACATGAGGTAACGTTGATAGCTTGTAGTGCTAGGAGATCTTGACGGCAAGATGTCCTGTCACGCGACTTAAGCCACTGTCACGACTAAAGCACTAAGTGGAAATCTCGTGATGGTGAGATTGACTCAAAGTGTATTGTGAGTGTTAGTTCAACATGCCCTTTGCAGACGGACGGCTAATTCGAGAGATCTATTTAAACATTCGAGGATATGCTCAAGTTATGCGTGTGGGAATCGGTGGAGTTGGTCATAATATCCGTCAGTAGTTGTAAACGTTGTATCGCATGTAACGTCATATGAACGCTAACATGGAACGCCATTTCATTTGGCATGAAGTTGGTGTGAAACGATCAACGAACTTTGAAGTGGTGCATGATTCTAGGGAAGATTGCACTCGTTCAAAGTGGATATTACCTACATAGTGAAGGAAGCTATGTGAAAAAACATTGTCGCAAATCTGTGTTTCAAATTGATGATCTTGTGAAATGCAAGGTGTCGCCAATGTGAAACATGTAACGTTTTGGGCAATATGGATGTGCTCAACTACGAAAATATTGAGTTGTTCCTAGTGCAAAATGTATGTCCATCACATAATCAGTCATGATGTCTTCTAATTTTAGGGGCCATTCATAACATTTCCTCGTATTTATTTGTTGCAAACGTGTTTGCGACCCTTTACTTGTGATGTACTTCTTTGTATTCAATGGAAATTGACTTATTGATAAGCGTCGAATGTTACACATTCAAGCCCTTTAACTTATATATGTTAATTCCTTAGCATTGTTATTTGTTTGATTTTGTGTTGTTTTAATGTTTTCAGGTTTTAAATAAAGATGCAATTAATTCCATTAATTTTGGGCTTAAAGTACAGTTTGAGAAGACCTACAAGATATGTTTAAACTTAACTAATCATAATAGAATACCTATATGATGTGGTTAGGTTTAATCAAATCAAGAGAAGGATAAAATCGGAATTTCTCCACTAAGAGTCAAAATTGGATTGGATTCAAATTTGAATTCTGCATATGTTTCAGTGTTTTGATCATATCTTTTGCGTCAGATATCATATTACAATTAAATTGATGGCGTTGGAAAGCTAATAAAAAATAAAACAAATATGTTTGAAATATATTTTCCCAAATTCGGACATTTACTATGCCAAAATCGCCTCGCAATAAATGACCACAATCCTGGACGTATTTGGAATTCTTTTCCTACTTGGACAAGAAGACTCAAGAGACGATTTTTCTGGAATTACAAGAGCTTCTAAGCCTCTCATAATCCCTATAAATAACCCCTAAGCTTCAAAAGAATGTGTGCTTGGTGCCTGGGCTTATGCTTAATTAGATTTAGACAAAAATTCTTCTTGGAGGCCTGACAAGTTGAAGAGGAGAAGAACATGGCAGGAGGCCATCCCAGCACTACGATGAGCGACTAAATTCTTAATAGGGTGTTGATGTAGCCCTTTCCAAGTAACAATAGTTTAATTGTATTTTAGTTTGGAATTTTCTCTATGCATGATGGTTGTATAAGTATGAAAATTGATTTTAATGTTTATATTTAATCATTATGAATTTCTTATCTTGTCTTAGAAAGTCTTTCATATTGATTGAACTCAATTCTTCATATTTTCTGTGATTATGTGAATGATTGTTATACAACGGTTTTAATTGATATATGATCAAGAGGATTAGATAGACCATGCTTAGGGAAGACGAATTGAACTACACCCTAGTTTAGTGTAATTTAGGTAGACAGTCCGTGCCAACCGAAGATGGGTTATACTATTCCATTGATTGTGTGTATATTCTATTAAAGACGTAACTAGTCCATGCCTAGGGAAGACGGGTCGTACTGCATCTTAGTTATTAGGTGGACGGTTTGTGCCAACCGAAGATGGATTATACTTATTCTTTAAAGGTACTTTCTTGACTACTCGAGTGAGACGAGCCCTATATCATGCATAGTATGAATTTTCCTTATTAATTTATTATTAACCATTGTTATGCGGTGAGTGGTGAAATCAATCCCCTATTCTTTATCTCATCTCTACTATCTTTAAATTTATGTCTTTTACTTTTATGCATTTATTTTTAGAAAACAAAAACTAAATCAAACATATTTTTAATTAAGTTATATTTAATCTCGATAAGCTTGATAATAATACCCCTGCAGTCCTTGAGGTTCGACACCCTCTCTATAGCCTTATCATACAATGATTCGTTCTATTGCGAGTGGTTAATTTTATTATTGATATATTTTGATAAACAAAAGACCAAATCACTTATGAAGAAGTGCAAAACAAGCTATGGTTTATAAGAAAACGCAAAATTCATTTCGTTGGTGAAAACTCTGTAGTGAAATCACGGTGTTGAGAAAGTCATATGAGTGTTCGACCGTTAAATGCGGGAGTGATCCCTCATTTTACAGAATAAATGCGGGTATGATTGTTATGTCATACAATTTTCGCGTAAGTACCCCAAGTAAAATGCATACATGTATGGGTATTTTTAATATGGAACACATGCTCGTATGTGTGTAAAGCGAATTAATGTCTAAATTTCAAGGATGAAATTTTTGTAAGGAGGGAGGAATGTAATATCCAAGACATTTTGTAGTAATTAAAATACAAAATTTGAGTAAATAATTGATTAAAATTAATTTAGTGTCATTAAAAAATGTAAAATAATATTTTTAGGTCCAAAGAAATAGAAAGGAAAAAAAAAATTATAAAAGAAATTAGGAATGAAAATTGAAAAGAAAAGAAATTAGAAAATAAAATTATATATATATATATAGAAAACGGGGCCCGATGGCCTTTAAATCAAGGCCATACCGTCGTTAAGAAAGAAATGGCCAAATGACCATTAAATTAATAAAAATAAATAAATAAATAAAAGAAAAATAAAAGTCAAAAGTCAAAAAAAAATAAATAAATAAATAGAAGAGGTGCACGTGCACCTCCCTTCTCAAATAAATGGAAAGGCCAAAATGGCCTTTCCAAAGCAAAGGCCATGTGCCTCTGCTCTTTAAAAGAAAAAATAAATAAATGGGAAAGCGTCATATGACCCGAGAGAAAAAGAAACAGGAATCAAAGAATTTTTTTCTTAAGGTTTTTCATACAAAAATTATGATTTACGAAAATCAAACTGTCCAAACTCAAATCCGACTTTGGTAACGTGATCTACGAAACTTGAACTACGTTTCTACCGATTGGTTTGAGGTATTTTCGCAAACTCTTGGTCTTTGAGATTTTAAATTAAATCTAAAGATATATGAATTTGATTTTATGTGCTTATAGGATTTGTTGTGTGAGGAGCTTGCTAAACACTCTTCAAGTGTTGGATTTACATTTTGTAGAATTTTTGGTGAGTTTCTTCAAACCCTAACTTTTGAGTATTTAATTTTAATTGAATTTTTATGTTATTAACCCTTAATAAAAGCTATTAGGTTAATAATATTGTATTTGGGGCAGTGTTTTATAAATTATAATTTAAAGTTTAGAAACCTTAATTTGATGGGTTAAATTAATTTGAAGGTTTTTAAGTAATTAAAATCTAGATCGTTAAATTATGTTAATTAGTTAGTAATTGTTGTAAAAAGATTAACGAACATAATATTAGAATTATTGATATTGAGAAAATATTAGTGAGAAATAATTTAGAAATAAGTGAATATAATTTTAAGGCTAATATTATTATAAAAGTGTTAGTGAAAATAATTTATGGGTTAGTGAAATTAATTACGGGTAAGTAATTAATATTATGAGTAATTAATTAAATAATGATTTTAATATCTAACCCTTAGTAAATACTTTGGGTTAATATTGTTTGAGTTTTAGATAGTGTCTAGGATTTATGGGTAGACGTTTGGAACCCTTAAAATATTATGGGTTTTTCATGGGTTAGCTCTTGAGCAATTTAAGAGCTAAATGTGAGTTGAGTATCAGAAGTTGTCAATAATGTGTAATGTTTTGTTTTTACAGTAATGCATTGCAAGGTGGTGCCTAGGAGACTTAGTGCTTAATATCCGCGCAGCCAAGGTGAGTATTCTACTCACTGAGAAGTATTATTTTCATATATAATGAATTGCAAAATATATATTGTTTTACAAACTTGAACCAATAATATGTTGATTATGATCTATTTTGAATGATTTGAGTACTTTTGAGTATATTGAAATTATGATGATGTTTTGAAGTATGAATATGATATGTGATTTTAGAGTGAGTATAAGTTTGAGATTTAAGTTATGCAAATTGTCTAAGAAATGATATGTTGGACTGTTTATGTTTTATAAAGAAAGCATGTTTTAAAGGCAAGATTATGAAATTAAATGTACAGTATTTAAGCATGAGTATTGAGCATGAAACATGAACACATAAACAAACTATTGGGGGACCTACGCCCTATACGCATGAACTAGTATTAGGGGACCTATGCCCCATAGGAATACAACAGAAACTTACATAAGCATGTATAACATTGTTTTCATAAGTGTGATGTTCTTATATTATGAGTAGTTTTGCTAGACGTGTGAGTATGTATAAGAGTCTCAATGGGAAAGAACTTATGTATATTTCTATCAGATGGTTGTATGATTTAAATGCAATTGTTTTCTAAGTCTCACTAAATCAAAGGTACTATAGTAGGTGATGATGTATGTAGTTGTTTCCAATAATGGAACTTATACGTATAAGCTCAGCTACGTAGTATGCTTTAAATGTTTTCTATTAGTCGGTATTTGTTATATTAGCGATGATGGTTTTCAAACAAAAGTTTATAAAATTGGTGGCTGTTATAGTGTACGCATGAATAGAAAAGGAAAGTTGGCTATTAGCGAAAACTTAGTGAATAGTATACCTCTGAGGTCTTAGTGTATTTATTTATGCTAAGACGGTTGGCTTATAATTTCACCTGTGCGGATGCGGCAACCCCCGCAACCGTGCAGACATTGATGCTTTGGTTGTAGGTTATGCGGATATAGATATTGACACGTCCACTTAGCGTATGCGATGCTATGAGTGAAGCATATCGTGGCAGTCATAAGTTACGGACTCAAGGGTAGTCTGTATTTTGGATATTTTATTTATGGCTCATGTCCTACGTGGCACATGTATTTGTTGAACCTGTATTTTAGTATGTAATTATACATTTTATAAGCCATAAATAGATAGACTTGTAAATGGCTCTTGTTGTAATTAACTGTTATGTATTAGATGTATTTCCGCTTATGATATGTGTTCCGCTGCACATTGATTATTATATTCCGCTATTAGATTTAACTCTGATTATCAGGTGCATGTTATGGGACATGTGCCATATGTTGGCCAAGCAACATGTAATCGTGCAAATGTGAAGATCCGTTTGTATGTTTTCAAAAAAAAAAAAAAAAGGGGTCGTCATAGCTCAAAACAGTGATTTATTTATTTATTTATTTTTCTTTAGAAGTGTAAACTACAATACAGTGCAGAATTGCAGCAAATTAAAGGCATAAATTACAACCATTTTAAATCCCTTGCCTTCCACCATTGCTTTCATTCTAACCTTTCATGTATATTGCTTCAAAGCTTTTTCTTATAATTACTTACGTAATACAAGTACCATAAAATGTCATGTATCGTACAACATACACAACAATAGGACTCCTTACTTGGAAGGTATCATCATCCCACACTAAAGAAGCAGAGACAATGGATTTATCTATTGTTCTTTAAATCGTGAGCGCAAACAATAATTTTTGCACATGAGATATGAATGATAGAATGCTAGAGTTCACTTTGATTGTAAGTCCAAGTGGGGTGGTCATAATAGCTTTATACATAGACGATGGTGATCCAACATTGGTGACGGTCCGGTTGAAAACATAACTGATAGATTCTGAGGGTGACGTGGATAGAGCAAAAGAAGGATAATTTAGATCAAAGATGGTTCCATTAGTGGCTTCAGAACAGGTACTATTATCCCTAGTTACACTTTGTAATAACGTGGTATCATATTGATTTTCACCACACAAAAATTCTATGTAGTCAAGTTCATCCATATCGTATATTAAACCAGGATGTAGAGCCATAAGAGGTTTTATATTGCCTGCACCATACGCAAATTCAGCCATAGAGTTCTTTTAGCACTCATGGGGACAACTGCAAGTAATACACCAAATGAGAGTGAGTTAGCCATGGTTTTGGTTATCAAGATGGGACTATACATTATATAGATATTACTAGTGGTCATAAGAGCCAACTTGATAGTGACAGGTGACCATGTGGGTTGAAAAGATTTTATGTAGGCTGCCGCTGCGGTAGCATGTGGGCAAGCCATTGATGTCCCAGAGAATATATATATTGTATGGCAGCAATCTGTTATCACCTCTAACTTCAAAAATTGGGAAAATTAGAGACCATGCAGCTAGAATGTGAACTCCGGGAGCAGCTAAATCTGGCTACGACAACACAAAAAGAAAAGAAAAAAGAAAAGGGTTCAATGAGATAATTAGTAACACAAGAGGGCAAATGTAAATAAGTTTAGTACTAGGTTACCTTGAGAATGTTGGGTGTAGCTGGATTCGGACCCCTGCCTGAGAATGAGACTATGTAAGGAGCAAATGTATCATTAACCTCGTTACTCTTATGAATAGTCGCAGTTGCACCCCTATAAATTGTGTGTTCATTAGGATTGTTATGTTTTACGATCGAACTGCTTTAATGGTCTATGTTATTTTAGATTAATATATACCTTGTTGAATTTATGTACGAGGACACGTTGCTACCATCCTCTGAGCGAAGGTAATATGCAGGCAAGGGAAAAGATCAAGTAGTGTCTTGGCGTGGTTGGCCTTGCATCACAATACCCACTGCACCAGCTAAGAATGCCCCTTCCCCTGTTGTCCGGCCATCGCAAAGCACAATTTTACCCTTCACCAAATCTTGGTTCAATGAATTTTTTGTGCAAACCCTGTATTTTAAAAATAATTAAGTTCCATTTTAATTATCATGTTGGAATGTGTCTACAATTGGTACTACTTTTCTAAAACACAAGAAATATTTCAATTGCTAGTTCATAGATTTATGCAAACAAAAACAAAAGTATTAATTATTGAATACGTTTCATTAATATTTGTAGTTACCTGGAATGGGACCTATTGAATTAATTGAAATTCCCTACACATGGAGTAAAGAAATTCTTCAAATTAAAATTTAGGTACTAATAAATTGGAGTAAAATGAAGAAGATAGTAGCATGTAGTGATAATATAGATATTCAAAGCAGCTTATATAACACAAGGCTGACTTTTTAGTTACCTAATAGATCTTCTTGTTGCCTAATTGGACCTTAGTGGAGAACTTTCGGTCTATAGTGCTCGCAACCACAAACAGAGACCATGGAGAAAAGTTTGTGATGGATTTTAGAGCTGGACCTTCGTTACCCGCAGCCATTGATGTCAATATTCCCTTTCTCATAGCATGAAAGGAACCAATGGCAATTGGAAGGAGATTTGCCACCGAGGGAAAGAGATATTATGTCAACGCCATCAGCAATGGCATCATCAAATGCTTTCATAATGTCAGCATCTTCACAGGACACGTCATCGGTCCAACATATTTTGTACACGGCAATACGTGCTGATGAACTCCTCCTCGTGCTGTTCCGAAGCCATAGCCTAGTAGGCTTGCCCCGCTAATTAACTAGGTTCCCACCTGCTGTTGATGCAGCATGTGTCCCATGGCCATTTGAATCTCTAGGAGATTTGATATCATTTTCGCCAAAAACTCCACTGCTATGGTAATATTGTGCTCCAATGATTGTGCTGCGTAAGTGTAGCCACATTTGTTAATTAGTTGTGCTTTTTGACTCTTATGTATGTCTTTGTGTGTGTCTTTGCATATGCGTGGCCGTGTTGATAGGCAAAACATAGGGTTGCAAAGATATATATACTTGTTGCAAGTGAAATGGGCCGAGGCTTGGCAGGTGCCCTTCCATTTGGTAGGTGGTGGACCAAATCCTTCGTCACTAAAGCTATCTGACTCCGTCCAAATTCCAGAGTTGATCAAGCACTCCTATAATGATGTCGCTTTCAATAAGTCTCCAATGAACTTGCTACGGAAAGTCAAGGAAGTCCCACGACCCTGTTGTTTGAAGCTTTTTATGTTTGCTAGGGAACACAGATATTACGCCATCCATTCCTGGATTCATTAATGTTACAACTTACAATTTTTATTGTAGATCTAGAAAACATGGTGGGGAGAGAATAGGTTCGCCGACCAGCTATTTTTTGAGCTTCTTGCTCGGTTAGTTTCGCTGCAAATCCACAGAAACTCCTTGAGTAACTATGGATTAGAGATTCCGGTCCAATACTGCTAAATGAAGGCATATACATTTGACAAGTTAAACAGCTGGGCGTATTTCAATCCCTAATAACTATGATGGGCCTTATTACTATTAAGGCACTTTTGAGATCAGTTTCTTTTGGGACAAATAGGTCTCTCTGGTTAATTTTTTTAGTTGTGATATTGCATGTCTATATCATACCAATGAAAACATGAAAATTACTAAAATTACGAACCCACATTTTTTTTAAAAAAAATAAGTCAATAAATAAATGAGGCTCCACTTGTTTTGACGTAAAATATTTTTCGGCGACCTGCAACAGATTTCAACGAATTTGACAATAGATTCAAGAAAACTCCAGCGACCAACGATAGATTATGGTGAACTCCGACACTCGGCAGCCTTTTAAATTTTTTATTTGACATAAATTTCCTATAAATTAACCAGTTTGTAGGAAATTTCATACAAATCATATCTAAGATTGATATGTGTCCCTTGCCATGTGAGAAACACATGTTTTAATAGCATGTACTTCTCACATGTTATTTTAATAGCATTAATAAAAAAAAAAACATGTGATTTTCACATGCTTAAATGACACATGTCATTCTTACATGTGGGTTATAGAAACCGTTTTGTAAGAAATTTCTGTCTTTTTTATTTAGGGTTTTAAAAACAAAAAATAATGTGGGTCTTTTTTTTTTGAAAAAATATAATTTATTCTTAAAGGAATAAATCATATAACCTATCTTGTATTGTGCGGGATAAGAAGTTCTCCCGGAGGATCCGAGATTGAGACCTTCCAGCACATTTTCAAGAATTACGGGTTAGATCTTCCCATAATTCCCTGC
The DNA here is from genome assembly GCF_958979055.1 of Alnus glutinosa. Classification (NCBI taxonomy): domain Eukaryota; kingdom Viridiplantae; phylum Streptophyta; class Magnoliopsida; order Fagales; family Betulaceae; genus Alnus; species Alnus glutinosa. The sequence continues at coordinate 35,892,468 of NC_084888.1, read as the reverse complement.
AATAATATTGGGATAAGGATCCCAATATATTCTATCCCAATTATCTCATGGTAGTCTCGAGTATATTTACGGGATCATGGCAAGGGAATGATTTCAATTTTTTCTATTTTGAATCGACATCATATGGATAAATACCAATTTCAAACCACAAGTAACATTCCAAAAATATTGTGAAAAGAATATTAATGCGGAAATAATATTTAATTTCTCCATTATATTATACAACTCTACATAATAAACAACTAGATCTACACATACAACGCAGAAAGAATATTATAAACCATTGTCCAAAAAAAAAAAAAAACTATAAAGTTAATAAATAAACCACTGTCCAAATTTTTAAAAATAACAATTATAGTTTTTATTATAATATTAAATGTTTTTTTTTTTACTAACTTCATCATTTTTTTTTTTGAAAAAATAATTATAAAAATAATATTTGGACAAATAGATTATAATTACTATAAATAATGAACATGTCGAGACCAGTTAGGCTTGGTTTACTTTGTAATGAATGGAAACTAAAATAGGCCACTAGTAATCAAAGTAGTAACGTAATTACAATAATTGCATATATATATATATATATATATATATGGAGCAGAAACATTTTCATTGACCGGGAGAATTGAATGATCAGAACGATCTATTCATTGACTGGCTCACTCTACCAGAAGCAATTTTGTCCCTAATCTTATGATCACTAATTAATTAAATTGATGATTTCCGCTACCGTTTATAGAATTTGGGGGGAAAGGAATTTTCAGCTTTTCCAGAGTCATTCTCAAGCTAGTGTTTGTAACAAAATTGTTTTTTGGGTTAGAGCCAAGCTTAATTCCTTTGATTATAAGGGATGATCACCTTCCTTCCCCATGTATAGATTAATTAGTGGTTGGTAATGTTAAAGTATAATTAAATGATTAAATTTACATTTTTTCTATTAGTTTAAACTTTTAAAATAAGTGGTGATTTAACAAGTATGACCTCCATGTCTTATAATTTGTTGTAGCCTCGGCCTCAAGTATGCTCTAACGTTCTAGCTTGTAAATTTTGTTGTTTATAAGATTCTTAATTATTAATAAAAAAAAAGAAAAAAAAAAAAAACTCGAAAAGGACTTGGTGTTGGTCATCATGGGAGGCATGATCTAGCATGATCATGAGTAGGCCAGGGATGCTTTCTTCTTCTTCTTGTCCGATTACTCGATCTCTTTTGGCAACTTATGGGATGGAGTGTGAGGAAGCACTTACTAGAGTGGGTGGCGGAGTTGAGCACTTTTAGTGGTGAGCTAGAGAGTGGAAAAAATGGTGGCCGGCTGCTCGTTAAATCATTCTAACATCGACAGCGTGACTAAGAGTAAGTGCTACAATTCGAATGCATGACTGACTCCCCACTAATTAAGTGAGGAAGATGCTATGTAGCTATCTGTACCACCAAGGTCATCGAATGATAAAATAAAATAATATTTTATATAATATTGTGGGTCTCTCTAAAGTTGGGTCTTTTTTAAAAACAAGGCCAACTTTAGAAAGATTTGGCCTTGAATAAAGTGGATAAATATTATAAGATCGATCTGTTCCATAAATAGAGATATTTACCTTTCGGTCATTCTGAGAAGCTGAGTGACCAACAAGGAGAGTGCAGGCGAGACTGATCAGGAGAAGCCATGAAAGACTGGAGGTTTTGCTTGCCATTGCCATTGGAGGGTCAGCTATAAACTTAATTGGCTAGAATGTGTGTTGTATATATATATAATGGAACTGGTGGGCTTTGACGAAGTTGGGGTTTGGGGTGTGGGCTGAAACCTTTCAAACAGATGCTTCAATCTATATATTGGCACGAGTACGTACTCTACCACGTACTAATGGTAAATGCACAACTAGGTGACCAAGTCCAATTTAACGACAATTCTGAATATTTCTAACCGTTCCCTTGACATCTAACAATATCTAGATGTCAAGGGAACGGTTAGAAATATTAATCGGAACCGTCGTTAAATTGGACTTCGTCACCTTGCAGACAATGGAGCCTGCCGGAGAGTGTACGTTAAGATAATATCCGATGCTGACTGTGCAGAATCTTCATCTGCACCGAAAGCTTCCATGTCAGCCACACATGCATATAACAATACCTCAGCAGGACTCTCATCTGTAAAGCTATCTTTTGATTCAGGCACAGCTACTGCCAGCATACATGATCGGCCAGCTCAGCAGTCAGCCAACATCAATTAATTCACGCACTGATTATGGTGCATTACTTACCACTATCCTCCAAAACTATATTAACATTTAAGAGAGTCTACATGAACCTATATGCTCAAGTAGATGGTCGGATAAATATTTTAATTAAATATTTTACATGTTGGGCCTCAGTTATTCAAAGGGAGTTTAACCTCGTACGTGAGGGGGAGTGTTAAAGTATGATTAAATAATTAAATTTACATCTTCTTACTAACTTAAACTTTTGAGATAAGTGATAATTTTTCATAATATCAAAGCTATTGACTAATTCCGGTGTTCGATCTAATGATCTTGTAAATTTTTGTTTTACTTTTATTTTTGTCTTATTCTTAATAATGAATACTTTTGCGAATCTCTTCGCCATGGATCTTGCAGAATATCTGACGACCCAAAAAAAAATGTTGGTATCAACTACGTGCATGTTTGGAGGAAGTCCGCGCGATCTCAACTTCGTCCATAAGTTGCAACAAGCAACTTCGTCCATAAGTTTCAACCTTGTTGCATATTCCTCTCCCTCTCTCTCTCTCTCTCCCTCAAATTGCCGCATGAAGATAATTAAGTCAAGGCCAGCGGCAGATTCACACTTGGTGGGGTAGATCATAGGCTCCAGACACATGAAAAAAAAAAAAAAATGAAAAAAAAAAAAGAAAAAAAAGAAAGCATTGCCGCACTCAGATAATACGCATTTAGGTGTTCTCAACTTTCCTCTTCTCTTTCGTACGGTTGCTGTGGAAAAGAGAAATTTCGTTATGTAAAAAAAATAATAATAATAAAAAAAAAGAGATAGGTTGTCCATTTCTGCTCATAGTTAGCTTTTATTTTGGCTCATTATTTTAGCTTTTGCAGTATGTTTAAAAACTTAGGTTTAGTCTTTGTGGTATTATTTAAAACTCAGGCCAATTTCAGCTCCTAGTTATCTATGATCATATTTTAGGCCCATAGATGACCCTTTTTTTGGCCCAAGTTGGCCACGATCATATATGGCCCCATTTTCAGCCCTTTGTCGGCTTTTATTTTGGCTCATAATTGGTCATTGTTTTGGCCTATAGTTATTAAAGGCCCATCTTCAATCATTGTTGTTGACCGCCTCCAACCATTGCCGCTAGCCGCCATCTACTCCAACTTTTCGGCCTCTGTTGCTACCTACCATCTCAAACAAAAAAGAAAAGAAAAAAGAAAGCAAACTTTAAGGTTTCAGAATCATCCACCTTGAGTTTGAGAGTGATGTTAGAAAATATATTTTTCGTACAATTGTAATTGAATATGATAGGAGAGTATGAGATTGTACGATTTGATTGTAATTGATTATAATCAAATTAGAATTGAATACATTGATTTAATATTCTTTTATACATTTTTGTATTTTCCTTACATTCTTATAAATAGGGATTATTTGAATTGTAAATTTATCAAGAGAAATAATATTATAATGTAGCCCTTTGGGTTTTATCTTGTAAACACAGGTCATAGACCAAACTATGTAAAATCTCTTGTCTCTTTCTCTTTATTCTGCTTTGTTTTTATTTTTCTATTTGATTTTCTTTTCTTTCAAGTAAGACTATGGTCATTTATATTATGGGTAATATTATTTAGTATACTGTTATACAGCTATCATATAATTTGATGGTGTAACAGTGAAAATCAGCCATTAAATTAACACTTGCGAGGAAAAAAAAAAAAATCAATGACAAATTTTAAATGTGTGACATCTCTTAGTTGTACGAAAGTTGTATAATAGTCTATTAAATAGTATTACTATTTATATGATATCACTCTAAAAATGAACCGGGTCTTGCTAGCATTTGGACATAAGAAATCTGTCGTTATATTATCCCCAATGCGATTGACTATCTTGGTTGTTTTGTTCTTAATCAGGTCATGCCTGAATTATTTTGATTTTTGTATTAATTTGTTTGAACTTTTGTGGTGTTAGATGTTCCCTGGAATCTTCATGCTTTCGGCATCTCTTTTCTTTGACGCACATGGCCCATGGGGAATCCATTCTAACAGGGATCATTCCCATGTGGTCTTGAATTCGTATTCAAGTTTTCTTCCATCGTGATGTAGTGCAGTTCCTAGAAGGAACCTAAGAGGTGGTCCCTAGTATAAAAGAAAACAATAATTAATAATTTTTATAAATTTTATAAATTTTTTCATTTTAGAATAAATTTTACTTTTACTACTAGAATAAGGTTTATTATTGCTAATAGGGAATGTTTACTTTTTGGAATAGAAGACGAAGACGCTTCTCATTGCAGAATAAAAAACACTGCTCTTTGATTAGTTACCATAGTCTTCCGCTACGTCAATTGGTATCAGAACAGGCTTTATCCTGATCATGGCCAATCAGCGTAACGGTCATAGCAGAACCAACTGTCTGCTCTAATACCAAATATTATAGCGAAAGACTAAGGTAACTAATCAAATAGCAACGTCTTTGATTCTACAAGAAGAATCGTCTTCGTTTTCGTTTTCGTCTTCTACTCTAAAAAGATAAAACAAGCTCACAGGCTAAAAGAAATATAAAATTTCGTAGAGTATTTGAGAGAGAATTCTCTATTTTATAACAATTTGTTAGGTGGTCTTGGGCCTCTCTCACCCCAAAAGCTAGCTCATGAGGTGAGGCTTTCCCTCACACTTATAAACTGACCACCAACCCCATCCACAACCGATGTGGGATAACCCCAACAATCTCCCCCTCACACATCGGGCCTTGGGTCGAAGCAAGGACAACTCGTTTCTCCCGTGGACTGTTGGGCCTGAGACTTGTTGGTAAACCTGGGCTCTGATACCAGTGTTAGGTGGTCTTGGGCCTCTCTCACCCCAAAAGCTAGCTCATGAGGTGAGATTTTCCCTCACACTTATAAACTGACCACCAACCCCTTCCACAACCGATGTGGGATAACCCCAACACAATTCAATTGAGTGAGTTTTACATAATAATTAAGTAAGTCTATTTATAGAAGAGAAATACTTGTAAAAAAAAGTAAACCTTCCTTAATAGCAATAGTAAACCTTATTCTAGTAGTAAAAGTAAACATTTCCTAATGGCAATAATAAACCTTATTTTATTAGTAAAATTAAAACTTATTCCAAAAGAAAAAGATTAATAAAAATTATTAATTATTAATTTCTTTTATGCTTGGGACCACTTCTCAGGTTCCTTCTAGGAACTGCACTTCACGTGCTACATCACATTGGGCTTAGGTGGCAGTAGGCGGATGAGCATTAGCCTCGAAAAGCAAGGTAAAAGAGTTTTTTTTAACGCAACAAGAATAGCAAAGAAGGCTTACTTTTTTTTTCTTTTTTTTTTTTTTTATGGGTGTTTGAGTTGGAAATTAAAATATATTTAGAAATATTTAATGTTTATTTGTTTTTGTTAACGATGAATGGATATTAAAAATTTTATTTTTCATAATATTAATTTATTCTTCAATGTTAATACATTTTTCATTCATGCTTCCATCAAATTTTCACGCTCCGACCTTGAGAGATTGGGGAGAAAGAGGAGGAGGAACATTGTTGGTACAGTTTCCGGTATGGTGTGAATCTGCACGTTCCTTTGATGTTCTTCACGCTTCTCAATAACTCTGCAAAACAACAAAACCTAGGGACCCTTCCGGGGGTCCCGCTCCGATGCCTAAGTTAGCTTCTGTGAGAAAATAATGTTCTATGCATAAAATCGAGTCTTCTTTTATACCTGGGGTATGAGCCTATTTATAGGCATAGAGGTGGAGTCAAACCTGGATTAGGACTCCTGCTCCTTGTTGATTTAGAACTGCTGTCCGAGTTCTAATTGGACTTCAATCCTTTACTAGACTTCTAATTGAGTATCTTCTTAGACTTCTGATCTGATATCTTCTTAGACTTCTGATAATGATCATCATTCTTATCTGTTTGGACCTTATTAGACTTTTGAATCTCCTCTTTGGATCGGGTTGAGTGGGATTTATCCCCAACAGTTACCCCCCAATTCCCTTATCCAAAGCTTGCTTGAATAATGGGAATTCCATGTCTAAGGAAACCCGATCTTTGTCTCCTTCTAAAAACCTGCTAACCTGCAAAACCCGAGGGTTAAATCTTACCCCCCAATTACCTTCTTGTTTTTCCTTAGGGTTTTCTCCCTGTATCTTGAAAAACCTGCAAAACCCGAGGGTTAAATCCGACCCCCCGAGAAGTTTCTTCTTGCTTTCGGCTAGGACTGATCCGAGAGGCTCCTTCTCGTCAAGGACTGATCCGAGAAGTTGTTCTTGCTCTCGGCTAGGACTGATCCGAGAGGCTCCTTCTCGGCAAGGACTGATCCGAGAAGTTGTTCTTGCTCTCGGCTAGGACTGATCCGAGAGGCTCCTTCTCGGCAAGGACTGATCCGAGAAGTTGTTCTTGCTCTCGGCTAGGACTGATCCGAGAGGCTCCTTCTCGGCAAGGACTGATCCGAGAAGTTGTTCTTGCTCTCGGCTAGGACTGATCCGAGATGCTCCTTCTCGGCAAGGACTGATCCGAGAAGTTGTTCTTGCTCTCGGCTAGGACTGATCCGAGAGGCTCCTTCTCGGCAAGGACTGATCCGAGAAGTTGTTCTTGCTCTCGGCTAGGACTAATCCGAGAGGCTCCTTCTCGGCATTGATAGGTGTAAAGTTGTAATCTTTGAACTTCTTTACCTGCCTCTGCTCTTCCCAATCAGCTTTCTTGAATTCTTTCCTTTTCTTTTCTGGGGCTGTCTCTCGGGGTAGTCTAGAACTGGCCATAGACTTCAGCGTCTCTTCCTGATTGATGAATTCTTCTACCTTATCCATGAGGCCCTGCAAGGTACTCGGTTGCTTCCGGATCAATTTCTTCATCAAAGGCTCCTCGGGTGAAATTCCCTGATAAATGGCAGCAAAGATCATATCCTCGGTCGGATCTTCTACCGTAGCCTTCTCTCGGTTGAACCGAGCCATAAACTCTTTAAGACTCTCATTGCCATGCTGGTGCAATGATAGCAAATATCCCGAAGGTTTCTTCCTTGTCCGGAAAGCCAAGAACTCCGTTAGGAATATCTTGGACAATTCCTTGAACTGATCAACGGAATTCGGGGGCAGCTTCCTGAACCAGTCTCGGGCATTCCCCGCAAGAGTAAGAGGGAAGGCCCGACATGCTACTTCATCGGGTGTCCCGTGAAGGTCTAGATGAGCTTTGAAATTCTCTAGGTGATCCAAGGGATCTCTGTCTCCTGCATAACTTAGAATTTGGGGTACCTTAAACTTATCGGGAAGCTGATAGTCTGCCACCCGTCTGGTGAAGGGTGAGTCTGTACCCATTAGGAGCTTGTCCACCATTACGGATCTGCCTTTGTCCTTTCTTTCCATCTCCATGTACGTGCACCTTCTCTCCAGCTCGGCAATAATTCTGCTCAGATCTCCTTGGCGGTCATCCTCCCTCCGAGGATTAATGTTGCTATTGTGATCTTCTTCCTCACGCTCATCCCTGTTCATCTCGGGATTGGGCTGTCTCGTCCTCATGCGTAACAATTCTGCATTTAAGTCTTCAATCTGGGCTTCCAACGCTGCTATGCGATCTTGATCTCCACCCCCCGGGGGAGGGTTCGGTGGAGGCTGCAAATTATTCTGAATAGCCGGTTCCTGTGGGGCCACGGGCTGTCGATTGGTCTGGCTTCCGGAACGTGTGTTCATCACCATGCTGGATCTTCTTTTTCTTTTATGAGGAACGAATAATCGTTTCCCACAGACGGCGCCAAACTGTTGGTACAGTTTCCGGTATGGTGTGAATCTGCACGTTCCTTTGATGTTCTTCACGCTTCTCAATAACTCTGCAAAACAACAAAACCTAGGGACCCTTCCGGGGGTCCCGCTCCGATGCCTAAGTTAGCTTCTGTGAGAAAATAATGTTCTATGCATAAAATCGAGTCTTCTTTTATACCTGGGGTATGAGCCTATTTATAGGCATAGAGGTGGAGTCAAACCTGGATTAGGACTCCTGCTCCTTGTTGATTTAGAACTGCTGTCCGAGTTCTAATTGGACTTCAATCCTTTACTAGACTTCTAATTGAGTATCTTCTTAGACTTCTGATAATGATCATCATTCTTATCTGTTTGGACCTTATTAGACTTTTGAATCTCCTCTTTGGATCGGGTTGAGTGGGATTTATCCCCAACAAACATGATCTGTTTTATGGCCATAGAACAAGGGAAGAACCAAACAGGAACCCTTAATAGCTTGCTGTTGTTTTTTTTCAAATTGTAAAAGGTATCCCAACAAGATATATCATTCAAAATAAATTTTACGTTTAAAAGTTCTTTCATGTTTTGTGCTGCGACTCATTTGGGAAGTTGAGACTGTAGACTTTTGAAAGGTATGTGATGAGATTGTTCCAATAACATAAAAGTTTGAGAAGTCTAAGAGAATTAGATGATACAAGAGTAATGGTACAAGTTCATCTTGTGTCCTTCAAAATTAATGTGATTTTAAAATTAGTATTAGATTTGTAATAGATTATTATTAGATTTTGATCCAATGATAATTTTAAAAATCGTATCAATCTTAAAGGAACACAATGAAAATACACAGGAAACATGTAGAAATACCAGTGATGCACAGTTCGTCTCTTAGACTTAACCTTATAATTTACAAATTTGATGATGTATATATTGTCATATAGTGAATATTTTGTCACATTATTTAAAAATTTTAAATGACATGACATTATGTACAGAGAAATTCGAGACGTCATACCCATGTTTTTATTGTGTCTCTCTAATAATGATATGACTTTTAAGATCATCATTGGACTAGTGATTTATCACTATTGAATTATGATTAAATTGTGATTTTAAATGCCATATCATTATTAATTAGAGTGACATGATTATGACATCTAGAATTACTCTCATGTACACGATTAAATTAAACAAAATATAATTTTGACCATAAATTTATTCTCTCCCTCTTCTACGAGTTCGTTTGGATTTGCGATTTAAAAAAGTGTCATATAAAAATAATAATTTTAAAATGTACGATTTTGATAACTCGATTTTAAAAATCGTAGTTAAGCGTTTGACAAAATCGCAATTTAGCCATTAACAAAATTGCAATTTTGCCATTAAAGTTGTACATTTTCAAAAAAAAGTACTCTTTTGTGTGCGATTTGAAAAAATAAATTTTCAGTATTTTCAAATCGTAATTTTTTAAAAACGCAATTCTAAACAATTTATTTTTGATGATTTGGTTTAAAATTGTACTTTTTATCTATAAAATTGCAATGACAAACGCACCGTAGTTACCTAAAAAAGTTGAAAACAACTAGAATAAAGTATTAAATTAGAAACATAATCGTTATTTGGTACACTACGAAGCTGTTTGGTAAGTTGTGGAAAATGGAATGTTTTATTTGAATAGTAGTAATAAATAATTTATGTGATATAGAATTTGAGAATGTTTTATAGAAAAGTGAAAAAGTTTTGTTTTGTAGTGAGTTTTTTTATTTGAATAGTAATAAAAAATTATTGATGTGATGTAAAAAGTGTAAAAAAATTGAAATGTTTTTGATTTGATTTTTTTGAAAGAAGTAAAATGGGAATTGAAATTGTTTGGATCGGTTACCAAACAAGCTCTACAATTCCTTCCTGGAGCAAAGGCTCAAAAATTACAACCATTTTCCTACATGTTCCGCCACTTCTTCATTGTGCATATTCCTTCCTGGCTTTTGCTTCAATTATTTAAGTAATACATGTAGCATAGAATGTCCATGAATTATGGAACAGACACCACAATGGGGCTCCTCACTTGGAAGTTACCATCAGTCCACACTAAAGCAGCAGATACAATGGAATCTTCATGCTTTCGGCATCTCTTTTCTTTGACACAGATGGCCCATGGGGAATCCATTCTAACAGGGATCATTCCCATGTGGTCTTTCATATTCAAGTTTTCTTCCATTGGCTTTAGTTGGCAGTAGGCGGATGAGCATTAGCCTCGGAAAGGTAAAAGAGTTTTTTAACGCAACAAGAACAACAAAGTAGGCTTACTTTTCCGTTTATACTGCAATTATATAACTAGAATTTCAGTCATATTGTAAAAGAATGTCGAGTTTTTTATAGGTGTTTGAGTTAAAAATTGAAATATATTAAAAAATAGTTAATGTTTATTTGTTTTTGTTAACAATGAATGGATATTAATTTTATTTTTTTATATATTAATTTATTCTTCAATGTTAGTACATTTTTCATTCGTAATTTAGCTGCTTCCATCAAATTTTCTCTCTCCAACCTTGAGAGATTGGCGAGAAAGGGGAGGAGGAACATGCTCTGTTTTATGGCCATAGAACAGGAGAAGAACCAAACAAGAACCCTTAATAGCTTGCTGTTGTTTATCCTACAGCAGTAAGCAGGATCCGGCCGAGGCCCGTTCAATGCAACTTTGATGACAAAACAATTAATCATTATCCAAATGAGTAAATTAAATTTTGGCAAAATTTCTAAAAGGTGTCCCAACAAAATATATCATTCGAAATAAATTTTACATTTAAAAGTTCTTTCATGTTTTGTGCTGCGGCTCATTTGGAAAGTTGAGACTGTAGACTTTTGAAAGATATGACATAGGAGTAATGGTACAAGTTAATTTTGTATTCCTGAAAATTTTAAATGATATGACAATGAGCACGCAGTAATTCTAAACATCATACTCATGTTCCTTTTGTATCTTCTAATAATGATGTGACTTTTAAATACCATTCGACTTGTGATTTATCATTATTGAATTATGATCAAATTATGATTTTAAATGTCACATCATTATTAGAGTGACATAGGTATGACATCTAAAATTACTGTCATTTACACGATTAAATTAATTCTCTAAATTAATTCCCTAAACCCTAAACCCTAAATTTATTCTCTCCCTCTCCTTCAAGTCCGCCTGGGTTTGCAATTTCAAAAAATGTTATTTAAAAATGAACGATTTTGGAAACTTGATTTTTAAAGCGTAGTTAAGTTTTTGACAAAATGATAGTTTGACCTTTAAAATCGCAATTTAGTCTTTAAAGTTGTGAATTTTCAAAAAAAAGTACCATTTTTCCGTGCGATTTAAAAAAATAGATTCTTTGTATTTTTAAATCGTCATTTTTTTAAAACGTATTTATAAACAATTTGGTTTAAAATCACGCTTTTTATTTATAAAATTGCAATGACAAACGCACCGTAACTACCTAAAAAAGTTGAAAACAACTCAGAATAGAGCATTAAATTAGAAACAGAATCGTTATTTGGTACACTACAATGCAGTGAAGAACTGGAGCAAAGGCTCAAAAATTACAACCATTTTCCTACACGTTCCGCCACTGCGCGCTATATTGGGCAAATTCCTTCCAGGCTTTTGCTTCAATTATTTAAAGTAATACATGTAGCATAGAATGTCCACGAATCATGGAACAAACACCACAATGGGGCTCCTCACTTGGAAGTTACCATCAGTCCACACTAAAGCTGCAGATACAATCGAATTCTCTATCTTTCCTTCAATCGTGAGCGCAAATGATTGCTTTTGTCCAAGACATGTAAATGATAAAATGCTAGGATTCACTTTGATTATAAGTCCAGGTGGGGTAGTCACAATAGCTTTATATGTAGACGTTGGTGATCCAACATTTGTAACGGTCCGGTTAAAAACTTGACTGATAGATTCCAAGGGTGGCGTGGCTAAGGCAAAGGAAGGATAGTTTAGATCAAAGACGGTTCCATTAGTAGCTTCAGAACATGTATTGTTATTCCCAGCAAAAATTTGTAATAACTTAGTATTATATCCTTGTCCACACAAAAATTTTACGTAGCCAAGCGTATCAATATCATATACTAAACCAGGAAAAGGTGCCTGAAGAGGATTTATATTGCCTGCACCGTATGCAAATTCAGCATCTGGATTTTTTCCAGCACTCATGGGGATAGCTGCAAGTAATACACCAAATGGGAGTGAGTAATACATGCATTAATTTATCAAGAATAAGGACTATACAGTATACACATATATTACCGGTAGTCATAAGAGCCGACTTGATAGCGGCAGGCGACCACGTGGGGTGAAAGGATTTGATGTAGGCAGCCACCCCTGAAGCATGTGGGCAAGCCATTGATGTCCCCGACAGTATATTATATGACAGTACTCTCTTATCCTCTTCTACTTCAGAAATTGGGGAAATTGGAGACCAGGCTGCTAAAATGTTGACTCCGGGAGCAACTAAATCCGGCTACAACAAAATAAAAAATAGTTTCCAATTAATGAAAAAAGTAATAAAAGGAAGCATATGTAAATAAGATTATTACGAGTTTAATTACCTTGAGAATGTTGGGTGTAGCAGGATTTGGACCCCTTGATGAGGAGGAGGGAATGTAAGGGGCAAATGCATCTTTACGCTCTTTGGTCTTACGAATAATCGCAGTTGGTTCCCTGCAGATCGTGTACGTTCATATTCCGGCTTAGTATATACATGCATGTTTCCTGAACTTCTTCATTGTCCAAGTTATTTTAGATTTATACCTTGTCGTATTTACGTATAAGCCAACGCTGGCACCATCCTCCGGGCGAAGGGAAGATGCGGGCAAGGGAAAAGAGAAAGCTGAATCAGTGCGTCGGCCTTGATACACAGTGCCAACTGCACCGGCTAATAATGGCCCTTCCCCATCATCCAGGCCATCGCAAAGTACAATTTTCCCTTTCACCAGATTTTGGTCCAGCGTACCTGGGAAGCAACTCCTGCAATATTTTAACAAGAAGTCCCACTTTGACTATCATTTGGCAGTCCATAAGACCTGACTTGTTTAATTATTTATTGAATCACACGTCGATTTGTAAGAAAACTGTAGTAAAAACTGTAATATCTCAAATATTTTGCTACGAGACTAAGAAATATTTCACCAGCTAGTTTGATAGATTTGTGCAAATACAAGCAAAATGTTAAACTTATGCTCCGTTTGTTTCGACCTAAAATGTTTTTCATCGTTAAATATTTTCAACGAAATCATTTTTCAGAAAAATGATTTGAGAATGGTTTGTCGTTTGAGATTTCGGCAATCGGATACCAAAATTCGGGGACCTTCGGTGGCAAATTCGGATTACAAACAAACTCCAATGCCCAGCGGTGACGGATTCCCACAAACGTGCGTGCAAGAACGAAGAATTTAAATACATAAAATGATTTTTCAAAAATTAAAGAAGTTTTTATGATAAAACTGAAAATGATTTCCGTTGACCATCATTTACTGTTGCACCAAATACCGAAAAATACAGAAAATATTTTACGCCCAAACAAACGGAGCATTATTCCCTTTGTCGTCTATATGTACATCAAACTTATTATTTAGAAACAAGGAATTAATCATGTTGGGTTTTTGTTGATTTTGTAGTTACCTGGATGTGAGCCCCGAGTAGCCTTCTGTAATGTTTGGTGCATCACCTCCATAAATTATTGGATTCGTTTCGTTCTTGGGGTCAAATGTATTAATTGAAATTCCCTACACATGCATGGAGCAAATGATTTCTCCAAATTAGTTTGAAGTTTTAATTCTAGGCACGAGTACTATTTCCACATGATTAAAGCAAATGATTGGATATATATATATATGCATATATACTTGAGACTAACTAATTAGATATTAAATACTGAAAATTTGGAGTAATATGAAAGCATTCACTGACAGTAACCATATTTATAACACTCTTTTCTTTATTTGTCAGCATTTCATTGTTAAACTGTTTTTATTTCTTGGGATAAATTGCACATAATCTTTTTATGCATAGCAGAGTACAAAACACGGGACTGGACTTCCTGATTACCTCATAGATCTTGCTGTTACCCAATTGGACCTCAGTGAAGAACTTTCGATCGATAGTGCTTGCAGCCACAGAGAGAGACCATGGCGAAAAGTTTGTGATGGTTGCTAGACCTGGACCCCTGTTCCCAGCAGAATTTGATGCCAAGATTCCATTTCTCATAGCATGAAAGGCACCAATGGAAATTGAATCGGTAAAATATGTCCCAGTGGATCCACCGATGGAAATAGATATTATGTCAACGCCATCAGCGATGGCATCATCAAATGCCGCAAGAATGTCAGTATCAGAACACCCAAGGGTCCAACATACTTTGTAAACAGCAATACGTGCTGATGGAACCGCTCCTCGTGCTGTTCCCAAGCCAATGCCCTGCACGCTTGCCATGTTAACCACGTTCCCACCTGCTGTTGATGCAACATGTGTCCCGTGGCCATCTGTGTCTCTAGGAGATTTTATATCAGTTTCGTCAAAATCTCCAGAGCTACGGTAATATTGTGCTCCAATGATTTTACTGCAGAAGTGTAACAGCATTTCTCAGTTCAGTGGTGCTTTTGACTCTTTTTACATGTGTGTGTGTGCGCATTTAGTAAACATTCATACTTGTTGCAAGTGAAATTGGTTGAGGCTTGGCAGGATCCCTTCCATTTGCTAGGTGGTGGACCAAATCCTTTGTCATTAAAGCTATCAGACTCCGGCCAAATTCCGGTGTCAAGAACTCCTATAACGATGTCGCTTTCAACAGCTGATCGCTTAACTTCTTGTGGAAATCCGAGGAAGTCCCATGACCTCGTTGTATGAAGCTTTTTCTGTTCGTTAGGGAACACGGACACTACGCCGTCCATTCCTACATATTCATTGTCACAACATGTCGTTATGGATATAGAAAACATGGGTAAATTGATAAATTCCAAGAATCCCAACCAATTGGGGGGGGGGGGGGAGATTTTGTTCACCGACCAGCAATTGTTTGAGCTTCTTGCTCGGTTAGCTCCGCTGCAAATCCACTGAAACTTTTTTTGTAGCTATAGAGCAGTGATTCTGGTCCAACATTGCTGAATGCAGGTACATAAATATGTTGGAGGTCAAACAGTACAAATTATAGAAAAAAAATTGATTTGCAAAAAGAAAAATAGGAGTGGGAAGTTTTGAAGTCCAGAGGTACTTTCCTTACGAGAGGTCTAATGGTCGACTCATTACGGGTATATATAGATCAAACAAAGTTAAGAAAAAATTACCCAATTTAAGTACGATCTTGAAAGATCTAGTTTAGTTATGATGAACTGATGAACAATTAGAAACAAATTAAGTGATCATGAACTGATGAACAATAATTCGAAATTCAATTAAGCATCAGATAGCAAGTTTCTAATGGGTTTCATTGTTCTGCTTTTAGAACCTGCCAATGACATCTTGTAGCATGCTTATGTGAAGGGATGACGTAGAAACCTCGTCCATCTTCCTGCTGCCCATATACACAATATAAGCCTGCGTGCACAATAGCATTGGTAGAAAATGAAGTCTACTAAAATTAAATCATCCCACATGAAAAATAAATAAATAAAAGAAAAAAAAGGGGGGTTAATTTTAGAGAGATTCTGCCCTGAATAAATTGGGTAATTAGAAGAACGCTTTCCATAAAAAGTATAAGACATTAGCTACAGAGATATCTACCTTTCGGTCATTCTCAGAAACTGAATGCGCAACAAGGAGAGTGGAGGCGAGACTGAGGAGCAGCCATGAAAGAATAAAGCTTTTGCTTGCCATTGGAGTGTCAGCTATAAACTTGGCGATCTAAGTATCAGAAATGGTTCTTATATAAAGTTTTTTTTTAAAAAAAAAAAAAAAAAATCGAATGAAAGAAGTTCTTACCCGGAAAAGGTGCTAAAAATTTATTTAATTTCATTTCTTATAGAAATTAAATTCCACAATTATGACGCCAACAAACAAGACGACTTGTACGTGTGGACCGAGGTCAACCAAATGTGATAAGTTTTGTAAGGCAGTGATCAAAGTGGTAAAGCCTACGTAAAGAACAAGTCTATGCCCGGTTACAATTTTGACATCAGTAATGCTATTTATTTAGTAGGATGTTATACAATATTGAGATAATAAAACAATAAAAATTAATTTTTGGATTAGTAATGACTTGTAGAAAAGAAAAATTATGGACTAATTTTTATTATCGCATCATTTTAATTCTATAACAATCATATAGCCGTCAACTAAATAGCATTCTCTTTTGATAATGACACATAATTTCCTTTTAAAATCAGCTTGTCTCTTCTATATTGATTTTCTTTCTCTCTTTTTTTTTTTTTTTTTTTTTTTTTTTTTTTTTTTTGATTTGTGTAATAAATAATAATGTGTCCATATAGGATAGAATTTCCTACAAATAACCACTCTTTTATTTACGCTACCATACTTTAAAAAGTAGAATATGATTACGTTAAACTATTATATCATGTCAAAAAGGTCACTTTGTCAACATTAGACGTTAAAATGGATGCAAATGTAGTCAAGTGCACTACCCAGGAAAACTTTTGTCTTTCTTACGATAATACCCCATTTTTTACTTTTGAAATAACATAATTTCTCCCATTATAATTATTAAATAATAAAAACAAATTAAACATAATAAATGACTTTGGGGATGATTAGGCCACCCTTTAATTTTTTTTTCTCTTTCCTTTTTGGTTTTTTTTTTTTTTTTTTTCATTTTAGGTTTTTTTTGTTTATTTTTAAAATTTAGTTTTTTTAAGAGAAAATAAAATATTTTAAGAAAAAAGACAGAAAAGAGGTGGGTCAAGTGCGTCACTTATCCATCCATTTTAATGTCCAATACTAATGAAGCGACAGTTTTTATAATTTATTATATTGTGCACAAGTGCATAATATAATAAATAAAGATGAGACCCATGTGATAAATTTCACTGATATAAGATATATTCATATGTTTTGTATTATTCACAACTGTTATGCTCTACACTTTATGATTGAGTTCGTGCACAAGTTTTCAAGTTTATTTTCTCTTAGAAATCAAATTCCCCATAAATTATAACTCTGACAGGTAAAAGACTACCTTAGGTCAACCAATTTGAAAGCGGATTTCCAAATGCAATTTAATAGTGACACAGCTTCAAAGTCAATTCCTAATGTCAGGAATTTTTTCATAACAGAGGATTAATCGGATGTTTTCATAACAGAGGATTCCGAAGAATATCCATTCCACAAACTTGTCAAGTTTACGCCAGAAACACGGAAACAACTTTCAAACGTATGCATGTCAATCCGGTGTGTTTGGTAAATATTTGGGTTGTTAATTTTTTTTTTTAAAAAAAAATAATAAAAAAAAGTTATTGATTTAATATAAAGTAGAGAGAAATTTTGATTTATTTTTTATAAAAAAGTGAACAAAAAAGTATTTAAAAGTAATTAATGTGATATAAAAAGTAAAAAAAAATTGTTAAAAAAATAATTAATTTGATATAAAATTGTTAAAAAAAAAATAGAGCGGTAAACCTTGCCAAAAAATCCAGTCCAAACAAATAATAAGAAGTGATTGATGTAGTAAGAAGTGATTTTTGTTTGAATAATAATAAGAAGTGATTGATTTAATATAAAGTATAAAAAAGTTTGGAGTTGAATACTAATTGAAGATAAAGGCAACATCTATGAATAATACGTACGTTTATATGTTGTAAATTACTTTGTTAAAACAATTTTCAGTTTGGTAGCACAAGCTATTAGAAAGTTCTTTTTGTTTTTTCTTGTAAAATAGTAAGGTCGGTAAGGATGCTTGCTAGGGTGCCAGCCGGTCCCACTCCGATGCTTAAGTCAGTTTTCTGGAAAATATGAATCAATGATTTAATCACAATAATTTTAGCTAGGGAATACCTGAAGGTAGGTTTGTATTTATATTGAAGAGTTGAGTCGGTTTACCCCGAAAATGGAGAGAATCGACTCTCTGATCATGGGTCTCCAAGTTCGGAACGTGGGTATTCATGTCTTTCGAAACGTGGGTCTCCATGTGTCCGGCCTATGCTTTTTCTCGCATCCGGATAGTGTGCACCCACGTTATGGACTACGGGATTGCTATCCGAAACGTGGGCTTTAATGTCCGAGACACCTTCGGGTATCTCGGAGTCTTGATGGGCTCCTTACAGATTTCTTTCGGGTGAGCTTGGCTTTGCCGAGTGGTGGATCTCATGGCCCGGCCCATTTCGATGAATTGATGGGCCCGGGTAATGGACCCTGAATTTGGCTTTCTTTGAGACTGTGAATAATGAATGGGCCGAATTGAGCTCTTTGGCCCATTTACTAACTATTGAGAATATTACCCAACATACTTCAAGTGTTTTTTTTTTAAAGAATCTTTCTCTATTCTCTCTTCAACAATCTTATTTTTTTGAAAACTTATCATTTATTGACAATCATATTTTTCAAAAATTTGTCTTTTTGTAAGTGTAATATTTGTTTTAATTTTGTCTTTTTTAAAAGGTCATATTTTTTTTTAATTAAAAAAAAATGAAGTATTCAATACCAAGTTTTTACCGATCATATTTTTCTAAAGATAAAGCAATTCAATAGCAAGTTCAAGTTTCAATTTCAGAATTACAAGCATTCAATAACGGTCATATTGAAGATTTTTTTGTTTCTGACATAAACTTTGTAGTTCTTTTATTTATCTTTTCTTTTTTTCTTTCTTGAATTTAGTTAAGAAGCAAATGAAAACTTCTGTGAATTTCTTAGCAATGATCTAATCTCAAGATGAAAATGTATGATAGCTTGCTGTATGAAAATGTATGGTAGTTGGGAGAACTTTAAAAAAGTGACTCACCAGAATAAAAAAAGTGATTTTTAGCTACTTTGGTGAGGCAAATTTGGTGAAGCTACTAGGAACGCTCTAAGTGGGCTACTTTCAATCTTGTTTTTTAAAAGCAATTTTAGAAGATTCCCCATTCTCTCTTCCATCCTGATCAAGAGTGAGAAATATCTTCCCCTGTAATCCATTTCCTTCATTTAAATTAAAAAAAAAAAAAAAAAAAAAAAGTTCATGATTGAGATTTATTAGGGTGGGCCGGTGATTTTTTAAGATGTTTGCGAAGTTGAGATGAATCCAAAGTAAAATGAGTGGGTTAAGATTAGGTGGCAGAACCACCCTTAGTCGGGTCATTCTAAAATTTTAATTTCACATCTCGTTAGGTTAAGAGGTCTAAGATATTTAATTAAATTAGTTGAGTTAGGGTTAATATATATATATATAGTCTTATACTCATACATACTTTGACATGATCCAAACATGACATGTGACGACCTGGCTTTTTTTTTTTTTTTTTTTTTTTTTTTTTTTTTTTTAATACAAACGTAAAACGAGTCATCACAGTGGCACGACTACATGTCGCTCAGCCAACATATGATACTTGTCCTATAACATGCACCTGATAAACAGAGTTATATCTACAGTGGAATACATCATGATACCATTAATTATAGCGAAAAAGCATAACTATAAATAAACATGTTGTCTATACAAAAGTGAGTCATAACACAAGTTTAATTGTTTAAGGCTTAATAACATATAACTATTACAAAAAAATAGCTTATACAAAAGAATACGTGACACATACGTCACAAGCCATAAACAAAAGTACTCAAAACATAAACGGATCTTCACAGTGGCACGACGATATGTCGCAAAGCCAACATATGGTACATACCCCATGTTATATACCTAGTAAATCAGAGTATAACATCTATCTACTATGCAGCGGAAAACATAAACCTAATAGCAGAAATCACATCTTAAAACTCTATCATAAATTAATCATAAACAAGAGCCAATATTACATCTATCTGTTTAAATCTTTCCTCAAATTAAATACATAACATAATGACTTATACAATAACAAGTGACACAGACATCACAAGCCATAAACAAACCAATAAAACAGAGGACGTCCATTGCCCCGCAATCACTACCGTCGCGGCGAGCTTCGGTCATAATATCTCAAGTACACATCTACAACACCATCAACTACGACCGGAGTACCTACAGCCAAAGGAACATCATCTATACGGTTGTGGGAGTTTGCCACATCCGTATAAGTGGAATTATGAGCCCACCATCTTAGCATAAATAAATACACTAAGACCTCAGAGGTATACTATTCACTGAGTTTTCGCAAAGAACCAACTTTTCTTTATTTTAGTCTCGCGTACACTGTAACAGCTACCAATTTTATAAACTTTTGTTTGAAAACCCCCATAGCTAATATAGCAAACACCGACTAATAGAAAACATTTAAACATACTAGACAGCTAAGATTATACGTAGAAGATTCGTTATAAGAAACAACGGCATTTAAATCATGCAACCATCCGATAGAAATATACATAAGTTCTTTTTCATTGAGACTCTTATGCATACTAATACGTCTAGCAAAACTACTCATAGTATAAAAACATCACACTCATGAAAACAATGCTATACATGCTCATGTAAGTTTCGATTGTATTCCTATGGGGCGTTGGTCCCGAAATACTAGTTCATGCGTATATTCCTAAGGGCGTAAATCTCCCAATACTAGTTCATGTGTACGTTCGTATGGGGCGTAAATTCCCCTAGGGCGTCGGTCCCCCCATAGTTCATGCGTGTGTTCGTATGAGGCGTATGTCCCCCCACTAGTTCATACGTAAGGGGCGTAGATCCCCCTGGGGCGTATATCCCCCACTAGTTCATGCGTTTGGGGCGTAGATCCCCCTGGGGCGTATGTCCCCCTTCTAGTTCATGCGTTTGGGGCGTAGATCCCCCTGGGGCGTATGTCCCCCTTCTAGTTCATGCCTATGGGGCATAGATCCCCCTAACAGTTTGTTTATGCGTTCATGTTTCATGCTCAATGCTCAATGCTCATGCTTAAATACTATACATTTAATTTCATAATCATGCTTTTAACACATGCTTTCTTTATAAACATAAACAGTTCTACATGTCATTTCTTACACAATTTTCATAACTTAAATCTCCAACTTATACTCACTCTAAAATCACATATCATATTCATATTTCAAAACATCATCATAATTTCAATATACTCAAAAGTACTCAAAGCATCCAAAACAGATCATAATCAACATACAGTTGGTTCAGGTTTGTAAAACACTATACATTTTGCAATTCATCATATGAAAATAATACTTCTCAGTGAGTAGAATACTCACCTTAGCTGCATTGGACTCATGACTCCGACATTCCCCCGTGTTCTAGTTACTTGAATTCTAGATTGGAGAACCATTTAAGGTCCCCAATCCGGACACGATCCTGCAAACATTGGTATCGTTAGACTACACTATTGAATCTCATACTCTATGGCATCCTAACTACCCGCGTGCTCACACATTGCAATACCAGCTTGTAAAGCTGATTCGGCACTTTTAGCTACTTGTAGGTTAACACTTAGGTTTAGGTTCATATTTTGTTCCACTATAATCTTTAAGACACATTTGTTATTTTATGTCTCTTTATTATCGTTACATCATATTGTCATTATTGTTACTTTTTTTATAGCTTATTACTTATGTACTAACTTAGCATTATTTACCAGAGTTATATTCATGTATATGTCTGTGTATGTGTATGTATATATACACACACACACATGCAACGCTTAACAGGCTTAAACCTAATCTAATGATACACTTAAACACTTGGTATACGTATTTAGGTAAATTGAGTACCACGTTCCCTTATTATCATTATTGACTATAAGCCTTATAGTTGGTTATCCATTTTAAGCTAAGTGTATTCAATCCATATACATATATATGCACATATATGTATAAAGTGCTTATTAAGTTAAGCACAAACCCATAATACGCTTAGGTATTTCGTATTGCATAAGTAGACACACTAATCATTTAGTTTCATTATTAATTGACTTTGGAGTCTATTTATGTATTTCTATAATGTCACTATTTTATATTTGTTGTCTTAAGGTTATTTGGACAATTTACCACTCTTTGACGTTCTTATCCTAATCGTTGTCCCTTATGATATAAATATTAGGCTTTAGATTTATAGCTTATTTCGTTTCTTATCCTTAAATACAATTTCTAATATATTCAATGTTTTATCCTTATTGACTACTAACCATGTAAGTAGTTTAGATTTAGAACTTTTAATCTTATTTAACATTATAATTTAATAACTCTTATTAAACTAACTTATAATCGCATATTATAATATATATTCATTTATTACACTTTAATTATTTAATTATTCGTTTTCCTTCGTTGTTTGTTTCATTTTCTCATTTGGTACTAACACTAAAGTCCTTTGATCTCATTCGGTTCATATAAGTATAATAAAGGCCCAACTTTAATTCCTTACCATATTTGTTATCTATACAAAGAGTCTAAATACATTAACTTCAAACCATTCTCCAACAAGCCAACACTTACCCAACACTCAACAATTTAACATCACCAATCCACCTAAATAAGCGTCCATCAACTACCCTTCGCATATTAAGATTCAACCCATTTCTCAAATGGAAATGCCCACATTTCTCCCACTAGAATATCATAATAATAATCATCAATAATCTATTAACAAACTTCATAAAACTTCATCCATAAATACCCAATAAATTCCTTATTCTCAAGTGGGGACACATTTAGATTTTCTACAAGATTACATAACAATGTCCATTAGGCTTCATACCAATTCATAAACAACCCAACCCAAATACACTCAATCTCTTCCATAGGCAACACAACTAACCATTTCTAACAAGCAAACATAACCAAAATTATATTCTCTATCATCCATCAATTATTGCAAATCAAATACCCAAACTTCACACACACGCACCAATTCAAATAGTAGTCCATGGAAACCCCTAAAATCACCAAACATTAAACCCTAATTTCGGACCCAATAAGAATTTCTACAAAACAATATAATTTCAAACTATAAATTTAATGGGTTGATGGAATTTCAAGGAAAAGCTTCAATCCTTACACTTCTAGCTTCTATGGCATAAATTCCTTAATAAACCACTCAAAAATCAACTATGATCTTCAAAAATCGAAACCCATTCCACAACAATAATACCCATTTGGTTATTCCCTTCCAAAGTCCCTAAAAATCAACCTAACTCAAACCCACATATAATCTTAACAATTAAATATGATTTTCGTGGTATATAAGTAATGGGTAACACATGGGTACAAAGAAAAACTAGGGATTTTACCTTACAAAGACCCATGTCCGAAAATCCATTTCTCATCTTCTTCTTTGCGTCGTGCTCTAAATCTCCCTCTCAAAAATTTGCAACGCCTCACTCTCAGCATCAATCTCTCCCATGGCAGCTCTCTCTCTCTCACGGCCGTGTGTGTGCGAGTGAGTGAAGAAGAAATGAGGAAGAGAGAAATGTGAACAAGGGAAAGGAGGGGCTGCGTGGAATGGAGAGAAGAAAAGAAAGAAAAGCAAGAAGAAAAGAAAGAGGAACGAGGGAGAGAGACTGAGTGGGACACTTGTTCCATTATGGGTGGTCGGGAGAAGATGATGTTATCTTTTCCTAACCAATCCAATGGTGACATGTAGCAAAGTGAGATTACATTTTTATTTAAATGTTTAGACTTTCATAAATTACACTAGGACCCCACAATATTAAAATCCTATCTTTTAATAACTAATATATAACCCTACATTTAATTTAATTACTCACTACTCATTTAATTCATTAAGACCCGTTATTATTATTATTGTAATTCTATTATTTCACCTAAGACTTATTTTGTTTTCAATAATATAAATATTATTCCTTAGAATATAATTATTAGTCTCATCTATTTAATAAATATAATTTATTAATTGCTAAATTCCTTATTTATTTTTTTGGTCTTTACAATTATATACCAAAATAGTATACGATTTGAAGGGTAGCTCGAACCCAAAACCAATGAAGGTGGCCAGCCACGTCATTTTTATATTCAGTAGTAAAGTTTTGATGTTAATTTCTCATAGAAATTAAATTCCACAATCGTGACTCCAACAAACACGTGGACCAGTCAACTAAAGATCACCAAGTCAAGGTCGGGTTTTTTTTTTTTTTAATAACCGTGTACACTACTTCGTTTGAAATTTGTCAATAACGTGGTAACATCAACGTAAACCTAATGTACGTATTGTTAATGTTATAGCCCATAGCTTTCGGTAATTCCCGCTCTCTACCTTTATTTAACTTTTATTTTAAAGCTTTGTCGTTTTGCTTAAGTATATATGACATCTAGAATTACTCTCATTCATATGATTAAATTAAACAATACAATTTTGAGCATAAATTTATTCTCTCCCTCTCCTACGAGTCCGCTTGGATTTACAATTTCAAAAAATGCAATTTAAAAATAACAATTTTAAAATGTACGATTTTGGAAACCTGATTTTTAAAAACGAAGTTAAGTTTTTGATAAAATCGCATTTTGGCCTTTAAAATCACAATTTAGCCTTTAAAGTTGTGCGTTTAAAAAAAAAAAAAAAAACCATTTTTCCTTGCAATTTGAAAAAATAGATCTTTTGTATTATTAAATCGCAATTTTTTGAAAACATATTTGTAACCGATTTGATTTAAAATTGCATTTTTTATCTATAAAAAATATTTGCAATGACAAACGCACCGTAGTTACCTAAAAAAGTTGAAAACAACACAGAATAGAGCATTAAATTAGAAACAGAATCGTTATTTGGTACACTACAATGCAGTGAAGAACTGGAGCAAAGGCTCAAAAATTACAACCATTTTCCTACATGTTTTGCCACTGCTATTTTGTGCAAATTCCTTCCAGGCTTTTGCTTCAATTATTTACGTAATACATGTAGCATAGAATGTTCACGAATCATGGAACAGACACCACAATGGGGCTCCTCACTCGGAATTTACCATCAGTCCACACTAAAGCTGCAGATACAATCGAATTCTCTATCTTTCCTTCAATCGTGAGCGCAAACGATAGCTTTTGTCCAAGACATGTGAATGACAGAACGCTAGGATTCACTTTGATTATAAGTCCAGGTGGGGTGGTCACAATAGCTTTATATGTAGACGTTGGTGATCCAACATTTGTAACGGTCCGTTTGAAAACTTGACTCATAGATTCCAAGGGAGGCGTGACTAGGGAAAATGAAGGATAGTTTAGATCAAAGACAATTCCATTAGTAGCTTCAGAACAGGTATTGTTGTTCCCAGCAAGAATTTGTAATGACTTAGTATTGTATCCTTGTCCACACAAAAATTTTACGTAGTCAAGCGTATCAATATCATATACTAAACCAGGATAAGGTGCCTGAAGAGGATTTAAATTGCCTGCACCGTATGCAAATTCAGCCTCCGGATTCTTTCCAGCACTCATGGGGCTAGCTGCAAGTAATACACCAAATGAGAGTGAGTAATACATGCATTAATTTATCAAAAATAGGGACTATACAATATACATATATTACCAGTAGTCATAAGAGCCGACTTGATAGCGGCAGGCGACCATGTGGGGTGAAAGGATTTGATGTAGGCAGCCACCCCTGAAGCATGTGGGCAAGCCATTGATGTCCCGGACAGTATATTATATGACAGTGCTCTCTTATCCTCTTCCACTTCAGAAATTGGGGAAATCGGAGACCAGGCTGCTAGAATGTTATTTCCGGGAGCAGCTAAATCCGGCTACAACAAAATAAAAAAAAGTTTCCAATATTTAATGAGAAAAGTAATAAAAGGAAGCAAATGTAAATAAGATTTTTACTAGGTTAATTACCTTGAGAATGTTGGGTGTAACAGGATTTGGACCCCTTGATGAGTAGGAGGGAATGTAAGGGGCAAATGCATCTTTACGCTCTTTTGTCCTACGAATATTCGCAGTTGGTCCCCTGCAGATCGTGTACGTTCATATTTAGGCTTAGTATATACATGTTTCCTGAACTTCTTCATTAATGTCCAAGTTCTTTTAGATTTATACCCTGTCGTATTAACGTATAAGTAAACGTTGGCACCATCCTCTGGGCGAAGGGCAGATGCAGGCAAGGGAAAAGAGAAAGCATCAGAACGTCGGGCTTGATACACGGTGCCAACTGCACCGGCTAATAATGGCCCTTCCCCATCACCCAGGCCATCGCAAAGTACAATTTTCCCTTTCACCAAATTTTTGTCGAGCGTATCTGTGTAGCAATACCTGCAATATTGTAACAAGAAGTTCCACTTTTTAACTATCATTTGGCAGTCCATAAGATCTGACTTGTTAATTATTTATTGAATTACACGTCAATTTGTAAGAAAACTGTAGTAAAAAGTGTAATATCTCAAATATTTCGCTACCGTACTAAGGAATATTTCACCTGCTAGTTTGATAGATTTGTGCAAACACAAGCAAAAGGTTAAACTTATTCCCTTTGTCGTCTATACGTACATCAAACTTATTATTTACAAACAAGGAATTAATCATGTTGGGTTTTTGTTGATTTTGTAGTTACCTGGATTGGAGCCCCGAGGAAAATTCTGTGGTGTTTGGTGCATCACCTCCATAAATTATTGGATACGTTTCGTTCTTGAGGTCAAATGTATTAATTGAAATTCCCTACACATGCATGGAGCAAATGATTTCTCCAAATTAGTTTGAAGTTTTAATTCTAGGCACGAGTACTATTTCCACATGATTAAAGCAAATGGTTGGATATATATATATATATATATATATATGCATAAATACTTGAAACTAACTAATTAGATATTAAATACTGAAAATTTGGCATAAAATGAAAGCATTCAATGACAGTAAGCATGTTTATAGCACTCTTTTCTTTATTTGTCAGCATTTCATTGTTAAACTGTTATTATTTCTTGGGATAAATTGCACATAATCTTTATATGTATAGCAGAGGACAAAACAGGGGGCTGGACTTTCTGATTACCTCATAGATCTTGCTGTTACCCAATTGGACCTCAGTGATGAACTTTCGATCGATAGTGCTTGCAGCCACAGAGAGAGACCATGGCGAAAAGTTTGTGATGGTTGCTAGACCTGGACCCCTGTTCCCAGTAGAAGTTGATGCCAAGATTCCATTTCTCATAGCATGAAAGGCACCAATGGATATTGAATTGGTAAAATATGCCCCAGTGGATCCACCGACGGAAATAGTTATTATGTCAACGCCATCAGCGATGGCATCATCAAATGCCGCAAGAATGTCAGCATCAAAACACCCAGAGGTCCAACATATTTTATAAACAGCAATACGTGCTGATGGAACCGCTCCTCGTGCTGTTCCCAAGCCGATGCCCTGCACGCTTGCCATGTTAACCACGTTCCCACCTGCTGTTGATGCAGTATGTGTCCCGTGGCCATCTGTGTCTCTAGGAGATTTTATATCAGTTACTTCAAAATCTCCAGAGCTACGGTAATACTGTGCTCCAATGATTTTACTGCAGAAGTGTAACAGCATTTCTCAGTTCAGTGGTGCTTTTGACTCTTTTTACATGTGTGTGTGTGTGCGCATTTAGTAAACATTCATACTTGTTGCAAGTGAAATTGGTTGAGGCTCGGCAGGATCCCTTCCATTTGCTAGGTGGTGGACCAAATCCTTTGTCATTAAAGCTATCAGACTCCGGCCAAATTCCAGTGTCAAGAACTCCTATTACAATGTCGCTTTCAACAGCTGATCGCTTAACTTCTTGTGGAAATCCAAGGAAGTCCCATGACCTTGTTGTATGAAGCTCTTTCTGTTCGTTAGGGAACACGGACACTACGCCGTCCATTCCTACGTATTCATTGTCAAAACATGTCGTTATGGATATAGAAAACATGGGTAAATTGAAAAATTCCAAGAATCCCAACCAACGTTGGGGGGGGTGGGGGGGGAGATTTTGTTCACCGACCAGCCATTGTTTGGGCTTCTTGCTCGGTTAGCTTCGCTGCAAATCCACTGAAACTTTTTTTGTAGCTATAGAGCAGTGATTCTGGTCCAACATTGCTGAATGCAGGTACATAAATATGTTGGAGGTCAAGCAGTACAAATTATAGAAAAAAAATTGATTTGCAAAAAGAAATATGGGAGTGGGAAGTTTTGAAGTCCAGAGGTACTTTCTTTATGAGAGGTCTAATGGTCGACTCATTACGGGTATATATAGATCAAACAAAGTTAAGAAAAAATTACCCAATTTAAGTACGACCTTGAAAGATCTAGTTTAGTTATGATGAACTGATGAACAATTCAAAACAAATTAAGTGATCATGAACTGATTAACAATAATTCGAAATTCAATTAAGCATCAGATAGCAAGTTTCTAATGGTTTTCATTGTTCTGCTTTTAGAACCTGCCAATGACATCTTGTAGCATGCTTGTGTGAAGGGATGACGTGGAAACCTCGTCCATCTTCCTGCTGCCCATATACACAATATAAGCCTACGTGCACAATAGCATTGGTAGAAAATGAAGTCTATTAAAATTAAATCATCCCACATGAAAAATAAATAAATAAAAGAAAAAAAAAAAGGGGGATTAATTTTAGAGAGATTCTGCCCTGAATAAATTGGGTAATTAGAAGAACGCTTTCATAAAAAGTATAAGACATTAGCTATAGAGATATCTACCTTTCGGTCATTCTCAGAAACAGAATGAGCAACAAGGAGAGTGGAGGCGAGACTGAGGAGCAGCCATGAAAGACTAAAGCTTTTGCTTGCCATTGGAGTGTCAGCTGTAAACTTGGCGATCTATCTAAGTATCAGAAATGGTTCTTATATAAAGTTTTTTTTTAAAAAAAAAAAAAAATCGAATGAAAGAAGTTCTTACCAGGAAAAGGCGCTAAAAATTGATTTAATTTCGTTTCTTATATAAATTAAATTCCACCATTATGACGCCAACAAACAAGACGACTTGTACGTGTGGACCGAGGTCAACCAAATGTGATAAGTTTTGTAAGGCAGTGATCAAAGTGGTAAAGCCTACGTAAAGAACAAGTCAATGCCCCGTTACAATTTTGAGATTTTATTTAGTAGAATGTTATAAAATTGAGATAATAGAACAATAAAAATTAATTTTTGATTTAGCAATGACCTGTAGAAAAGAAAAATTAAAGACTATTATCGCATCATTTTAATTATATAATAATCATATAGCCGTTTATTAAATAGCATTCTCTTTTGATAATGACACATAACTTCCTTTTAAAATCAGCTTGTCTCTTATATATTGATTTTCTTTCCTTTCTTTCTTTCTTTCTTTTTTTTTTTTTTTTTTTTTTTTTTTTTTTTTGATTTGTGTAATAAATAATAATGTGTTCATATAAGATAGAATTTCCTACAAACAACCACTCTTTCATTTACGCTACCAAACTTTAAAAAGTGGAATATGATTACGTTAAACTATTATATCGTGTCAAAAAGGTTACTCTGTCAGCGTTAGACGTTAAAATGGATGCAAATGTAGTCACGTGCGCTGCCCGTGAAAACTTGTCTTTCTTACGATAATACCCCCATTTTTTACTTTTGAAATAACATAATTTCTCCCATTATAATTATTAAATAATAAAAACAAAATAAACATAATAAATGACTTTGGGGATGATTAGACCACCCTTTAATTTTTTTTTTCTCTTTCCTTTTATTTATTTTTTTTTTTTCATTTTAGTTTTTTTAAGAGAAAATAAAATATTTTAAGAAAAAAGACAGAAAAGAGGTGGGTCAAGTGCGCCACTTATCCATCCATTTTAATGTCCAATACTAACGAAGTGGCATTTTTGATAATTAATGGTAGTTTGACCTATTCATATACCGGTTTTTATAGATTGGTAAATAATTTTAATCATTATTTACTTATCCATAAGTTTAAGAAATCCCTTTGAAGCCCAACAACAATCGCACCACTGAGAAATAATTTTTAAAATGAAAAAAAGTAGTGAAGGTATGGTTCGTCCGATTTAAGGTGTGTTTGGTATTACGATTTTGTAGACAAAAATTACGATTTTAAATTAAATCGTAAAAAATAAAGAAATTAGTGATGCTGACCCTTATCTCTCTCTCTTGGCCCTATATATTTCGCAAGTTGCATGGTTGGAAAGGTCAAAGAATTTATTATGAAAGTTGATTGATATATGCCTTGAGACTTTTGTGGCAGATTCATTCTTTAATTTGGATTTTTGTACCAATTTGTACCTTGGATTTGATGTGAATTCACAAAATTTATTCTACAATTGACACAAACTTCATGCCTGCATTTAATGAATAGATTTGTCAAGCTTCAGTGAGGATAGCTTAGTAAGTTACCAATAATTAATAAGGATATATTTGTTAATATCGGTGAGTCAAAAAAATAAAAATAAAAATAAAAATAAAAATAGAGACCACAAATTGTTTATTTGAATTTATATGGATTGAGTTTCGCCTGCCCCGGTGAAAAGACTACTGAAAATCTCCTACAAAAAATGAACGGTTAAGAGTGCCCGCAAGATTAAAGGAGAACTTTTCTTTATTATAATTGGAGGCAATATTAACCGTTTATTTTTTCACGTCAACATTAGAACATGTTGATTTCCATTATTTTTTTTTACTTTTCTATTCATATTTGTTGACGACTCTTGTATTTGGAGTTGGAGAACAGAAAGGAGTTTTTTGTCCTGTGAAGAGAAACTGCACAGCAGGAGAGAAAAATAAGAAACGTAACTGCACGTCAGAATGCAAAAGCAAAGACAAATAACAGAATAATAACTGCACGTCAGCATGCAAGACGAAGAGCGCATGCTCTGTTTTTATTGCGTATATATAAAAATAAAATAAAAAATGGCATCAATTGTCATAGATTGATACCGGTTTAAGATCCCATGTATTTATACCATGTATTTATACCAGTTTATCCCATGTTAGGCAAGTATTTTATACCATGTATTTAAGATCCCATGTATTTATACCGGTTTTCATATATTATGCGCAACTGCTATGCCCAACACTTTATGGTTGAGTTCGTGCACAAGTTTTTAAGTTTATTTTCTCTTAGAAATAAAATTCCCCATAAATTATAACTCCGACAGCGAAAAGACGACATGAGGTCACCCCAATTTGAAAGCTGATTTGCAAATGCAATTTAATAGTGACACAGACTTCAAAGTCAATTATAGGTCTACGACTCCTAATGTCAGGAATGTTTTCATAACAGAGGATTCCGAGGAATATCCATTCCACAAACTTGTCAAGTTTACGCCAGAACACAGAAACAACTTTCAAACGTATGCATGTCAATCCGGTGTGTTTGGTAAATATTTGAGTTGTTTAAATTTTTTTATTTTTTTATTTTTTTTTTTTTAAAAAAAATAGTGATAAAAAATTATTGATGTAATATAAAATAGAGAGAAATTTTGATTTATTTTTTATAAAAAAGTGAACAAAAAAGTATATAAAAGTAATTGATGTGATATAAAAAAATAAAAAAAAATTGTTAAAAAAATAATTAATTTGATATAAAATTGTTAAAAAAAATAGAGCGGTAAACCTTGCCAAAAAATCCAGTCCAAACAAGTTATAAGAAGAGATTGATGTAGTAAGAAGTGATTTATTTTAAGTTGTGAAATTTTTGTTTGAATAATAATAAGAAGTGATTGATTTGATATAAAGTATAAAAGAGTTTGAAATTGAATACTAACGAAAGATAAAGGCAATATCTATGAATAATACGTACGTTTATATGTTGTAAATTACTTTGTTCAAACAATTTTTGGTTTGGTAGCACAAGCTATTAGAAAGTTCTTTTTTTTTTTTTTTTTTTTTTTCTTGTAAAATAGTAAGGTCGATAAGGATGCTTACAAGGGTGCCAACCGGTCCCACTCCAATGCTTAAGTCAGTTTTTCTGAAGAATGTGAATCAAGGATTAATCACAATAATTTTAGCTAGGAAATACCGTACCTGAAGGTAGGTTTGTATTTATATTGAAGAGTTGAGTCGGTTTACCCGGAAAATGGAGAGAATTGACTCTCTGATCGTGGGTCTCCATGTTCGGAACGTGGGTATTCATATCTTCCGAAACATGGGTCTCCACGTGTCCAACCTATGCATTTTCTTGCATTCGGATAGTGTGCACTCACGTTATGGACCGCGGGATTGCTAACCGAAACGTGGGCTTTAATGTCCGAGACACCTCCGGGTATCTCGGAGTCTTGATGGGCTCCTTACAAATTACTTTCGGGTGAGCTTGGCTTTGCCGAGTGGTGGATCTCATGGCCTAACCCATTTCGATGAATTGATGGGCCCGGGTAATGGACCCTAAATTTGGCTTTCTCTGGGACTATGAATAATGAATGGGCCGAATTGAGCTCTTCGGCCCATTTACTAACTATTGAGAATATTATCCAATATAGAGTGTTTCTTTTTTTAAAGAATCTTTCTCTATTCTCTCTTCAATAATCATATCTTTGAAAACTTATCATTTATTAATAATCATATTTTTCAAAAATTTGTCTTTTCCTAACGATAAATTTTTTTTTTAAATTTGCCTTTTTGTAACTGTAATATTTGTTTTAATTTTGTCCTTTTTAAAAGGTCATATATTTTTTTTTATTAAAAAAAAATGAAGTATTCAATACCAAGTTTCTACCGATCATATTTTTCTAAATATAAAGCAATTCAATAGCAAGTTCAAATTTCAATTTCAGAATCGCAAGCATTCAATAATGGTCATATTGAAGGTTTCTTTGTTTCTGACATAAACTTTGTGGTTCTTTCACTTATTTATTTATTTATTTTTTTTTCTTTCTTGAATTTGGTTAAGAAGCAAATGAAATCTTCTATGAATTTCTTAGCAATGATCTAATCTCAAGATGAAAATGTATGATAGCTTGTTGTATAATAAGATTAAATAGAGAAAGAATAAAGAAATTAAATCTGAAAAAAGTATTATTTAAACGGAATAATGATAATGAATAGTTAAAATGCCGAGGCAGCTAGGGGAACTTTAAAAAAGTGACTCACCAGAATAGAGAAAAGTGGTTTTTAACTACTTTGGTGAGGCTACTAGGAATACTCTAAGTGAGCTACTTTCAATCTTGTTTTTTAAAGCAATTTTAGAGGATTCCCCATTCTCTCTTCCATCCGGATCAAGAGTAAGAAATATCTTCCCCTATAATCCATTTCCTTCATTTAAATAATAATAATAAAAAAAAAGTTCATGATTGAGATTTATTAGGGTGGGCCGGCGATTTTTTACAATGTTTGCAAAGTTGAGATGAATCCAAAGCAAAATGAGTGGGTTAAGATTAGGTGGCAGAACCACCCTTAGTCGGGTTATTCTAAAATTTTAATTTCACATTTCGTTAGGGTTAAGAGGTCTAAGATATTTAATTAAATTAGTCGAGTTAGGGTTAATATATAGTCTTATACTCATACGTACTTTGACACGATCCAAACATGATATGTGACGATCCTTTTTTAAAAAAAAAAAAAAAATACAAATGTAAAACGAGTTATCACAGTGACACGGCTAAGTGTCGCTCAGCCAACATATGACACTTGCCCTATAACATGCACCTAATAAGCATAGTTATATCTACAGCGGAAAACATTATGATACCATCAATTATAGCGGAAAATGATAACTATAAAGAAAATTGTTGTCTATATAAAAGTGAGCCATAACACAAATTTAACTGTTTAAGGCTTAATAACATATAACTATTACAAAAGAATAGCTTATACAAAAGAATATGTGACACATACGTCACAAGCCATAAATAAAAGTACTCAAAATAAGGACACTATAGTCAATCCACTACGACTATCGCTACGGGTTTCGATCGTAGTAACCTAAATAGAATGCTATCGGATCATCATCCGCCTCAGGAGTACCTGCAATCATAAGAGCATAATCTACATGGTTGTGGTGGTATCCACATCCGCATAGGTGAAATAATGAGTCCACTGTCTTAGTATAAAACATACTAAGGCCTTAATGATATTAAACTAACTGAGTTTTTACAAAGAACCAACATTTCCTTTATTTTTAGTCATGCGAGTACTATATCAGTCACAATTTACCAATAGCTAATACAGTAAGCACCAACTATTTAGAAAACATTTAAAACATACTATATAGCTGTGATCATATGTAACAGTTTCAGTCTACCGCTTGGAAGTTTCTATATATAGACCCTTCTACAATAATATTTTTGAACGGTGGCTCAGACATATGTGCACACAATCACTCCATTACAGATATCACGCCTACACATAGGTCTTAAGCAAGAAAAAATGGCATCTTACACTTCCATACTAGGATATCATCCTTCAACAAAATACTCACAACACCATCTCTAATCGTATTTCAGCTTCATGCCTTGAACGTCAGTAGATCATGTAAGCACTAGAGTGAAACTTTATTATGCTAGCACGTCTTTCCTGAAGAACAATAACAATCAACTTACTTACTCATAGACATGCCATTACTCGCACCTGGGCAATCATGAATCCTTGTACATTCAAGTTCAATGTTTCTTAAACACATGCAACCATCCGATAGAAATATACATAAGCTCTTTTCATTTAAGACTCTTATGCATATCAACACGTCCAGTATAACTACTCATAGCATAAAAACATTACACCCATAAAACAATGCTATATATGTTATGCATGAAACTGGTTTACTGGGGCTTGGGTCCCACTCGTTGCTGATAACTGTTGTTTTACTATTTATTGCGTTTGTTACTGTTTTACTGTGTTTATTGCGTTCTACTGCTATTGTATGTATGCTATATACTACATGCTCAATGCTTTGTGCTTGATCAGTATATGTTTCACTATTGTATCTTGCTGTTAAATCATGCTTTGCTAAATAATATTCTCTTAAAACTAAATAATCCAACATTTTATCAAAACACTTTGAAATCATTCAAATCATGCTTTCTTCATAAAACATAAACAGTTCAACGTGATATGTTCTCAAACAATTTGCATAATTTAAATTCCAACCGCAGCATAGACTCAAACACTTTAAATCAATTCAACACTCTTCACTCATGCATCAATTCTTAAACATCATTGATATAATTTGAACATAATCGAAACTACTCAAATTATCCAAAACATATATTTCATCGTATGGTTAGTTCGGAATTATAAAACGATATATATTTTACAAATCCATAATATATAAAAATATAATTTTCTCTATGAGTAGAATATTGACCTCAAATTGCTTGTACTCCCAACTCCAAACAATTCTAAGTTCAACCACAACATGCCGCTAAAAATACAATACATTGTATTCTTTAGTATTCTAATCAATAACAACTCTAGGTAGCATTTTGAATCGCTCAAAAGCTACATTATTAATTTATCCATTAAATCCTAAAATTCCTAAATATTTTTCCATAATTCTTAATCATTTCTTAAGTACAATATTGTTAACCCATAAGCATTACTTAGGGTTAATCACACAAAAAATGACACTTTAACAAAATACCCAAAAGTTATGGTCTATGAAAAACTTATTAAAAGTTCACTAGTATATGTTTGATCAATGTTTTGTGCTTGATTAGTATATGTTTCACTATTGTATCATGCTGTTAAATCATGCTTTGCTAAACAATGTTCTCTTAAAACTAAACAATCCAACATTTTATCAAAACACTTTGAAATCATTCAAATCATGCTTTCTTCATAAAACATAAACAGTTCAACGTGATATGTTCTCAAACAATTTGCATAATTTAGATCACAACCGCAGCACACACTCAAACACTTTAAATCAATTCAACACTCTTCACTCATGCATCAATTCTTAAGAATCATTGATATAATTTGAACATAATCGAAACTACTCAAATTATCAAAAACATATATTTCATCATATGGTCATTTCAGAATTATAAAATGATATATATTTTACAAATTCATAATATA
This sequence comes from Alnus glutinosa, assembly GCF_958979055.1. Lineage (NCBI taxonomy): Eukaryota > Viridiplantae > Streptophyta > Magnoliopsida > Fagales > Betulaceae > Alnus > Alnus glutinosa. The sequence continues at coordinate 35,856,488 of NC_084888.1, read as the reverse complement.
TAAAAATACAATTTTTTCAATGAGTAGAATACTGACCTCAGATCACTTGTACTCCCATCTCCAAATGATTCTAAGTTCAACCGCAAAGTGCCACTAAAAATACAATGCATTGTATTCTTTAGTATTCTAATCAATAACAACTCTAGACAGTATTTTGAATCGCTCAAAAGCTACATTATTAATTTATCCATTAATTCCTAAATATTTTTCCATAATTCCTAATCATTTCTTAAGCACAATATTGTTAACACATAAGCATTACTTAAGGTTAATCACACAAAAAATAACACTTTAACAAAATACCAAAAAGTTAGGGCCTATGAAAAACTTATTAAAAGTTCGCCAAGCCAAGACCAAATGCTCGAGAAGCTCCTAGCAACTTCAAGACACACCAAATCTAAAGAAAACAATAAGTTAAGCTTATTTCTACAAAATTTATTGAAAATCTCAAAAAATGTGAGTTTAGCGATTTACCTCAAAACATTTGGTCAAAACGTAGATCGAGCTTCGATGATCACATTACCGAAGTTGAATCTAAGATTGGACGGCTGGATTTCAATAAATCACGGTTTTTAGGTGAAAAATTGTAGAGAGGAGGAGAAAAATTTCGAGCTGCCAAGAAGAAAAGGGCATTCAACCCTTTTAATACAGGTCCTGTCCGGACAGGCATCATGAGCCATTTGGACGCACGTCAAATTGAGGCTTCCGCCGCACTTACATGAGGCACCGTCTAGATGAGTCTCTTGTGTCGTCCGGATGCGCCAAGTTTATTAATATATATATATATATGTGTGTGTGTGTGTGTGTGTGTGTGTGTGTATCTTTATGTTTTATTATTTTCTTATTTTTCCTTTCTAATTCATTTCTTTTTCTCCTTTCTTTCTTTTATATAATTTATTTCTTTGGACCATAAAATATTCTCTGCACATCCTACTGTATTTTCCAGTTGTCAAATTAATTTTAGTCATTTATCCATTAAACTTTATTCTTAAAATGATGAATAATATTTGGAACATCACATGACACGCAATATTTAAGATTGATATATATAGAACAACGTCTTTTCATATGGATTTTTAAATGACACCATACATTTGGCCAAAAAAAATAAATAAAAAGGCTAAAAAAAGAGGTCCAATGAAGGGCCAACATCTAAAAATAGTCTCAAAGTGTCTAAATTTAAAAGCAATTATGCGATACGGTTATAGCTTTAAATAACTGCTAAATGAGTTATTTTACAACCGCTAACTGCCTAAGGCAGAGCGGTTGCAATAATAAAAATAGAATAACTACTTTTTAACCCTTGAGTTTCCCACATGAAAGGCTGAATTAAGTGTCTTTTCGTCTGTTATTCTTTTCCTTGAACACTCATTGCAAAATTTCCAAGAATTGGAAATGTCCTAGTCCTATAAGAGTAATATTAGACCATTTCAATAGCAAGCATTTCAATAATTGGCAGGTGATTCAATAGTAGCATTCAATAACTGGCAGGTATTTTTTATTAATATAAATTATGCATTTAATTTTGCTGAGCACTCTAACAACTCAGTAAATCCTTAACTATTTTGACTAGCCGAATGGAGTAATGCAAAGTCCCTATTGTATATCACTCTTGTGTCCCTCCAAAAATAATATGACTTTTAAAATAATTATTGAGTTTGTAATTAATCACTATTGAATTTTGATCAAATAATAATTTTAAAATCCACATCTTTTTTTAGAGGGAAACAAAAGTGATATATGAAGGACTTTTAGAATTATTCAGTGAGATGTAAAGCTTTTTCAAGATTTTTTTTTCCTACAAGACTAACCATAAAAGCTTCTTCTTTTTTTTTTTTTTTATTATTATTTTTATTTATTTTAGATTGTCCAATATGAGTGAGCTGGTATTGCGCTAGGGCGAGGGGCTGTTGGTTGTTCCTCGTACAGCTTGTTCCCTTACGTGGTGTTGCGCGTTAACACTAGAAGCATTGTGTTAACAAAGTGATGAATGGCGTGGTATAAAATGTGTTTTTTCACACAGGTCCTGAATGACGTGGCAATTGTAAGAGGGAGTTGTGATGGAGTTGTGGTTTTATCATTTCCTTGTAAGAGAGCTTGTCTCATTTATTTAAACACGTGATAAACACATATATTTACATATATACATACATATACAATACATACACATGCATATAAACACAAACAGAACAATAAGTTAGAAGGAAAACTAAGTAGAATAGATCGCATTAAATTAGAAAGGTTCCAATTACACTATATTGTAGAACTGGACCAAAGGCTCAAACTACAACCATTTTAGTCCTTCGTTTTCCACCACTGCTTTTATTCCAATCTTCCATGCATATTCCTTCGAAGCTTTTGCTTCAATTATTATTTATGTAATACATATATGTACCAGAGATTGTCATACATCAATAATAGCCACTGCAATGGGCCTCCTCACTTGGAACGTTCCATCATCCCACACTAAAGAAGCAGAGTCAATGTATTTATCTGTTATTCCTTCAATCGTCAGCGCAAACGATAGCTTTTGTCCAAGAGTTGTGAATGATAGAACGCTAGGGTTCACTTTGATTTTAAGTCCAAGTGGGGATGTCAAAATAGCTTTATACGTACGTAGATGATGGTGATCTAACATTTGTGACAGTCCAATTTAAAAGCTTAACTAATAGATTTGGAGGACGAAGTGACTAGAGCAAAAGAAAGATAGTTGAGATCAAAGACTGTTCCATTAGTGTCTTTAGAACAACTACTATTGTCCCCTGTAACAAGCTGTAATAACTTGGTACTATATCCTTGGCCACACAAAAATTTGATGTAGTGTATCAATATCATATACTAAATCAGGATTTTGAGCCTTAAGAGGATTTAAATTGCTTGCACCATATGCATATTCAGTCTCAGGATTGTTTGTAGCACTCATGGGGACAGCTGCAAGTAATATTCCAAATGGGAGTGAGTTAGTCATGGTTATGGCCTGCGTACATGCAATAAATTATCATTTGCCCCTTACATCATATAGATATTACCAATGGTCATAAGAGCCGACTTGATAGCAGCAAGTGACCATGTGGGGTGGAAGGATTTGATATAGGCAACTGCCCCAGTAGCATGTGGGCAAGCCATTGATGTCCCCAAGATTATATTGTATTGCATCAATCTGTTATCACCTTTAATTTCTGAAGTTGGAGAAACAGGAGACCATGCAACTAGAATGTGAACTCCGGGAGCAGCTAAATTCGGCTACAAAAAAAAGGTTAAATGAGATAAATAATACAAGAGCACAAATCTAAATAAAATTATTACCTTGAGAATGTTTAGTGTAACTAGACTTGGACCCCTTGATGAGAATGAGGCTATGTAAGGGACAAATGTATCTTTACCCTCACTACTCTTACGAATAGTCATTGTTGCGCTCCTGTAAATTGTGTGTTCTTTAGGTTGTTATATTTTTCGAACCTTTTTCAATTAATGTCTAAAATATTTTATATTAATACCTTGTTGAATTTATGTATGAGTGCACCTTGCTACCATCTTCCAAGTGAAGGTAAGATGCAGGCAAGGGAAAATATTTAGCAACATCTTGGCGTGCTCGGCCTTGCATCACAGTATCCACAGTACCAGCTAGAATTCCCCTTCCCCTGTAGTCCAGACATTGCAAAGTACAATTTTACCCTTCACCGAATCTTGGTCTAGTGAATTTTTTTTTTGGCAATACCTGTATTTTAACAATAATTAAGAAATTAGAAGATTAAGAAATGATCGAGCATGAGGGGGTTAGCCCAAAGTGTGTGCTTCCAACCAACATTTGGGAAAGGATTCTCAGCTTTTGGTTATGTTAGATTATGTATGTATTGTCATGTATGGGATATTATGTTTATGTGTGCAGTGTCCCACATGGGCTATTGATATTTCTGTAACTATTGGCCTATATATATATAGGGCCCATCATGTATAGCATAACGCGTGATTCAATAAACAACTTTTCTCTAAACAAGTTGGATCCAGTAGCTAGTAGTGCAGAAGCTCAAGATCAGAACCCCCCGCCCATGTGTGAAGGTCCCCATTGCATTTTGTTTGATACTCAAGTGCTTGTCGTTGCTCTTTGTTTCTTTCATTCCCACTTCGTATATTAATTTAATTCTTCTTTTCCTTCCATCCAGCCCACATTAGGTAACGTTACGTTAGAAAAGGGGTACCAAAACCCATGTGATCTGGTGCCTTCCTTGCCCAGAATGCGAGTGCAACTTAGTCTCTGGTGGGGCTGCTCCTGTTGCTTCATACGACAATTCCAACTATGTCCAAATTTCGCATGTTACCCCCTCTTGGGCATTTCGTAATCATCCTTGGTACGATAGCTAACTATTGACAAGTACCAGACACTTCGTGAGTGAGTAATTTGGTTCAATAAAACCAAAAATTTTGTGCTCTTTCAATTTCCCTGGCCTCATGGTCATGGATCGATCTTCTTATCCATCCAAATTTTATGAATATTAATGTAAACATATTTTGATATAGGAAGGCAAAACATCTCTCTCGATCTCGATCTCTCTCAGAGAGACGCACATGATTTATTTATGTATATATAATGTTTGAAACAGCATGTATTATCAGTAGTCAAACAGCTGATAATATTTTTCAACATAATTGAGATTCAGGAGTCAAACAGCTGAAACATGAAAGCAAAAAAATCAGGCACAGGAGGTTGAAGACGATGCACCTTGAAGGCTTGAAGATCACAGTACACATTTTCCTTGAAGTAAAAAATGCATCGTTTAACTTAAACAAAGGACAAAGTTTTATACCACTCAGGGAAAAAAAGTAAAAGATAAAAAATAAGAGGGACACGTTAATCTGATTGTAAGCAAGACTTCGGATGTGACCTAATTTTTTTTTTTTTTTTTTTTTTTTTTTTTTTTTTTTTTAACATATATTGGTTGAAGGATAGGACATGAGTCAGACAAATTAGACAATGAAATATGATGGTATCGTCACTCGTGAGTGTACACGGTGGGGCCTAATACTTGCACAACCCACTCACATGAGTGCGACTTACTCACTCAGATAAATTCCCACCTATATGAGTGGTTGTGCACAATCTATTATGTAGCAAGTTTTTTTTGTACACGGTACATTGATACACCATATAAACACCTTTTACAACTAAGCCAAGAAGGAAGGTAGTACAACTGTATAAGTTTCAAAAAAAAAAAAAAAAAAAAAAAAAAAAAAGCCTTAGCCGACTAAGACTTAGGTTAACTTAGTGGACTTAGGTTATTAGGTAGGTATATATTAGATTTAAAACACCTTTTAACACTATTGCAATGGGAAACAATAACCCTTAAGTCGTCGTTTTCAACAATTCAATAATTTGATATTTGTGATTTCTTCTGGTAGTATTTCTTTCTATTTGAAGTCTTCAACAATTCAAATTAATTATTTAGCTATTTTATTTTAGAGCCAGACCTCAAAATCAGTTGCTTAGTTATTTTATTTTAGAGCCGAGAGGTATGTAATTAAGTTTATGCATTGATTAAGCTTTTTTATATAAATTGCTCTTGAATTAAATGTTTATGACTATATATAAACTTTTTGTTACATATTTTAATTGAATGAAATATATAATTGTAGTTACATGCGATTATGGAAAACAACAATATTTTACTTTATATATATATAACCATTTTAATTTCCTCGTTGGAATGTATCTACAATTGGTTCTGCTATTCTAAAACACAAAAAATATTTCGCCTGCCAGTTTCATAGATTTATAAGCAAACAAAAGCAAAAGTATTAATTATTGGATACATTTCATTTTGTAGTTACCTGGAATCGGACCTATTGAAACCTTTTCTTGTGTTTTGTACATCTCCACTGTAGATTATTGGACACACTTCATTCTTGAGGTCAAAAGTATTAATTGAAATTCCCTACACACTGAGTAAAGAAATTCTCCAAATTAAATATTGAGGTGCTAATAAATTGAAGTAAAATGAAAAAGATAGTTGTATGTATCTACTGATTGATAATATAGATATTCAAAGCAGCTGATATAACGTTTTAGTTACCTCATAAATATTGTTGTTACCCAATTTGGACCTTAGTGAAGAACTTTCTATCTATAGTGCTTGCAGCCACAGAGAGAGACCAGGGCGAATCATTTGTAATGGTTGCTAGATCTGGACTGTTGTTACCGACAGATTTTGATGTCAATATTCCATTTCTCAGAGCTAGGGCTGATCAAATATCCGCAAACCCGCCCCAACCCGCATGCCCCGCCCCGCCCCGCCCCAAAAATCACGGGTTTTAGTTACTTTTTGCGGATGTGGGTCAAAAACTGATATACCCGTGCGGAGCGGGTCGGGTTGCAGGTTGGGGTTTTTAAAAACCCCGGGGACCCACCCCGTACATATAAAAAAAAATAAAAAAATAAAAAATATAAAGCCCTAGCGCTAACAGTGCCGCACCCCCCTCCCCCCACCTTCATATTTTTCCTTTCTTTTCTTCGTAAACCCTAGCGCCGCACACACCCTTTGGCATCTTCTTCTTCTTCTTCACGATTTCCTACCGAATCATGCGTGCTACATCTGCTCCAATGGAATTATGGAAGTTGATAGGGCTCGCTGAGTCATCGGGAACGGCAAAAAGATCGTCGACGCTCCAAGGAGACCGAGAATGGCAGGCAGATCGTCGACGCTCGCTTCAAAAGGCCTCGCCGAGTCGCCGATCCTAAGGTCAGTGACCGCTCAACCCTTTTTTGTGATTTGTTTGAATCTGGGTTTTGTGATTTGTTTCTGATCTTCTTGTTTGAATCTGGTATAGTGGTATTGTTTGAATCTAATTTTCTTGTTTGGTTCCTGAGAAAATCTAGATGTTTCTAGATCTAGGTATAAAACCCACATATCCCCGCACAACCCGCACCCCCTGCCCCGCATCACCCCCGCACCGCACGGGTTCTCCCCATTTTGTGCGGTTTGCGGGTGCGATTTTCGCAACCCGCAGGGGTGCGGGACGGTGCCAAAAAATGGGCATTCCCACCCTCCCCCGCCCCATGCTCAGCCCTACTCATAGCATGAAAGGAACCAATGGAACTTGCATCTTCAAAATATTTATGAGGAATGTGTCCACCAACGGAAAGAGTTATGATGTCAATGCCATCAGCAATGGCATCGTCAAATGCAGCAAGAATGTCAGCATCAGAACAGCCACCGAACCAACATATTTTGTAGACAGCAATACGTGCTGATGGAACTCCTCCTCGTGCTGTTCCCAAGCCATAGCCCAGTAGGCTTGCCCCGCTAACTAGGTTCCCAGCTGCTGTTGATGCAGTATGTGTCCCATGGCCATCTGAATCTCTCAGAGATTTGACATCATTTTCGTCAATAACTCCACTGCTACGGTAATATTGTGCTCCAATGATTTTACTGCACAAGTGTAGCCAGATTTAATTTGTTAATTAGTTGGGCTTTTTGACTCTATGTATGTCTTTGTGTGTGTCTCTACATATGTGTGGTCGTGCAGATTGGCAAAACATAGGGTTGTAAAGATGTATATACTTGTTGCAAGTGAAATTGGTCGAGGCTTGGCAGGTGCCCTTCCATTTGGTAGGTGGCGGACCAAATCCTTCGTCACTAAAGCTATATGACTCCGGCCAAATTCTACTGTCAAGCACTCCTACAATGATTGTGACGTCTCAAATTGCTTGCAAATGGGATGTGCTTATATGTATAAACGCACCATTTATGACACAACACATTTTAAAGCTGTGATGGCGATAAACCTATCAAAACTCCGTAGTTAAACGTGCTTCTGCAAGAGTAGTATTAGGTTGGGTGACCTCCTGGAAAGTCTGGTTTGGGGGAGCAAAAAACGGACAATATTGTGTCATTGGGGGTGAGTCGTTACAAATGGTATCAGAGCCATTTCCCAACCTGAGATGGAGGGACCGTGCACAAGTTCATGAGGGTCTCCAGCAAGCACTTGCTGGGATACCAAGAATGAGGTGATCCCCATGAGGGTCGCCAGGGATGACGCTAGGTCCCAAGAGAAGGTCATTGTGACGTCCCACATTGCCTAGGAATGGGATGTGCTTATGTAATGTTCAAGACATTTTGTAGCAATTAAAATATGAAATTTGAGTAAATAATTAATTAAACTTAATTAGATGTATTTAAAATGCAAGAGAATACTTTTAAGGGAAATGCTGGATGGGGGACACTCATCCGTCCCCCATCACCCATATATAATAAAAAAATAAATTTTTATTAAAAAAGTTGGCTTTGATGGGACATCAAAGCCAACTTTTTAATAAAAAATTATTTTTTTATAATAAAATGCTCACAGGGGACGGATGAGCGTCCCCTGTGTAGCAAATCTCTACTTTTAAAGACCAAAGTTTATAAAACGGTTTATTTGGATTAAATAAAAATAAGTTTATTTAGTGTGATAAAATAAAATAAAGTATTTTATTTTTATCTTATTGACTTGTAAATGGTAGCCAAGAAAATAGAATGCTAGATAATATTTTTTAAATGCAAGAGATGGAGGGACCGTGCACAAGCTCATGAGGGTCTCCAACACTCACTTGCTGGGATACCAAGAATGAGGTGATCCCCATGAGGGTCGCCAGGGATGACGCTAGGTCCCAAGAGGAGATCATTGTGACGTCCCACATTGCCTAGGAATGGGATGTGCTTATGTAATGTTCAAGACATTTTGTAGCAATTAAAATATGAAATTTGAGTAAATAATTAATTAAACTTAATTAGATGTATTTAAAATGCAAGAGAATACTTTTAAAGACCAAAGTTTATAAAACGGTTTATTTGGATTAAATAAAAATAAGTTTATTTAGTGTGATAAAATAAAATAAAGTATTTTATTTTTATCTTATTGACTTGTAAATGGTAGCCAAGAAAATAGAATGTTAGATAATATTTTTTAAATGCAAGAGATGGAAGGACCGTGCACAAGCTCATGAAGGTCTCCAACAAGCACTTGCTGGGATACCAAGAATGAGGTGATCCCCATGAGGGTCGCCAGGGATGACGCTAGGTCCCAAGAGGAGGTCATTGTGACGTCCCACATTGCCTAGGAATGGGATGTGCTTATGTAATGTTCAAGACATTTTGTAGCAATTAAAATATGAAATTTGAGTAAATAATTAATTAAACTTAATTAGATGTATTTAAAATGCAAGAGAATACTTTTAAAGACCAAAGTTTATAAAACGGTTTATTTGGATTAAATAAAAATAAGTTTATTTAGTGTGATAAAATAAAATAAAGTATTTTATTTTTATCTTATTGACTTGTAAATAGTAGCCAAGAAAATAGAATGCTAGATAATATTTTTAAAGTAAAAAATAAAAATAAATAAAAAAATAAAATATAAAAGAAATTAGGAATGAAAATAAATAAAAGAAAATTGAAAAGAAAATTTGGAATAATAGAAAAAGAAAAGAATTAGAAAATATAATAAATAGAAAAAAATATATATATAGAAATAGAAAATAAAGAAAAGAAAAGAAAAATTAAATTAAGGAAAAGTCAAACAAAGAAAGAAATAAAATATATAAAAAAAAAAAAAAAAAAAAAAAAAATGGTGTGGGGCGCACACCTGCGCCCCACATTCGAAAAAAGGTGAAGGGCCGCATGGCCCTTCACATGAAATAAAAGAAAGGAAGGGTCATCTGCCCCTTCCCAAAGAAAAAAAAAAAATTTAAAAATAATGATAAGGCTCTGGCACCTTATCTTGAGCAGAAAGAAAGAAAGAGATCTGACCGTCCAAATTCAAATTTGATTTCAGGAACGTTCAAATTTGATTTTAGGAACGTGATCTACGAAGTCCGATCTACGTTTCTACCGATTGGTTTGAGGTATTTTCATAAACTTTTGTCATTTGAGATTTTAGATGAAATCTTGAAATGTGGAGTTTAATCTTTGTTATCTTTAGGATTTACACGGTTTAAAGCTTCCTAAACACTTTCCTAGTGTTAGATTTCATTTGGGCAAATTTTGGGTAAGTTTTTCTCGAGCCCTAACTTTTGGGTATTTAACTTTAGTTGTATTTTTATATGATTAACCTTTGGTAAATGCTATGGGTTAATAATATTGCGTTTAAGGTAGTGATTTATAAATTACGGGTTAAGATTAGAAACCCTAATTTGATAGGTTAAATTAACTTGAGGGTTTTTAAGTGTTTAAAACATAAATTGTTAATTTGTAGATTAATTGTAGTTATAATGACGATTAATATCAAATTAGCTATAGGTTTTGTAAAAATAAGTATTTATGGGTTAGGTTCTAGTGTTAGTAAAAATAAATAATTATGGGTATTTAATTTAAATTGTATTTGTGAAGTTAACCCTAAGATTTTCTTATGGGTTAAGGTTATTTTAAATGTGTTAATGATTTAAGTTAATAAGTTAGTAATTATTGTAAAAAGAGTAGTGAATGTAATTTTAGAATTAATGTTAGTACAAAAGTGTTAGTGAAATTAATTGCGGGTTAATAATTAATATTATGAGTAAATAGTTAAATATTGATTTTAATATCTAAACCTTAGTAAATACTTCGGGTTAGTATTGTTTGAGTTTAATTAGTGTCTAGATTTATGGGTGTGTAACTAGAACCCTTAAAATATTAGAGGTTTTCCAATTGTTAGCTCTTGAGCAATTTAAGAGCTAAATGTCAATCGAATATTAGAAATGTTAAATAATGTGCAATGTGTATTTTCACAGTGACGCATTGCAAAGTGGTGCCTAGGAGACCTAGTACTTAAATCCGTGCAGCCAAGGTGAGTATTCTACTCACTGAGAAACTACTATTTTCATATATTGTAGAATTGTAAAATATATGTGGTTTATAAATCCGAATCGACTGTATGTTGATAATATGTTTTGGATGTTTTAAGTAGTTTCAATTATGTTGAAGTATCAATGATGTTTATGAAAAATGATATGTGACTGAAAAGTGTGATTTGAACTGATTTGAAGGATTTGATTGTGAGATGTTGGGATTTAAATTACGGAAATATTGATAGAAGAATTGATGTGTTAAATTGTTTATGGATTTATATTGTAAGCATGTGTTAAATGCATAATTCAAGAAATGAAATGTATTGTTTCAAGGCATGAGCATATGAACGCTAAACGTGCATCGAAGTGAGGTTCATAACTCATGGGAAACTATGCTTGGGGTAACACCCATGATGCTTGGATTAATTTCCATGATGCTTGGATTAATTTCCATGATGTGCATTGCATAATCATTTATAGCATGGTTTTGATGAGTGTAATGTTTTTATATTATGAGTAGTTTTGCTAGACGTATTAGTATGCATAAGAGTTTTAATGGAAAAGAACTTATGTATATTTCTATCGGATGGTTGTATGATTTAAATGCCATTGATTTCTAACATAAGGGTTATGTAAACCTAAGCAAACAAACCTCAAAGTATTATCGTAGGTGAGGTCGTACGTAGTTGTTTCTACAACAGAACTTCTACGTATAATCTTAACTGCCAAGTATGTTCAAATGTTTTCTATTAGCCGAAGTGTGCTATATCAGCTATGGGGGTTTTCAAACAAAAGTTTATAAAATTGGTGGCTGTTATAGTGTACGCATGACTAAAAAAAGAAAAGTTGGTTCTTTGCGAAAACTCAGTGAATAGTATACCTCTGAGGTCTTAGTGTATTTATTTATGCTAAGACGGTGGGCTCATAATTCCACCTGTACGGATGCGGCAACCCCCGCAACCATACAGACGTTTATGCTTTGGTTGCAAGTTTTGCGGATATAGTTATTGACTCGTCCATCTAGTGTATGTGATGCTATGATTGGAGCATATCGTGACAGTCATAAGTCACAGACTCATGGGTAATTCGCATTTTGGGTATTTTATTTATGGCTTGTGTTCTACGTGACACATGTATTTGTTGAGCCTATATTTAGTATGTAATTAGTGTAATATGTTTTATAAGCCTCAAATAGATAGACTTGTAAATGGCTTTTGTTGTAATTAACTGTTATGTATTAGATATATTTCCGCTTATGATATGTGTTCCGCTGCACATTGATTATTATATTCTACTGTTAGATGTAACTCTGATTATCAGGTGCAAGTTATAGGGCATGTGCCATATGTTGGCTGAGCGACATGTAGTCGTGCCACTATGAAGATCCGTTTGTATGTTTTTTTCTTTTTTTTTTTTTTTAAAAAAAAGGGTCGTCACAGCTTATATGTATAAACGCACCCTTTATGACACAACGCGTTTTAAAGCTGTGATGACGATGAACCTATCAGAACTCCGCAGTTAAACGTGCTTCTGCGAAAGTAGTACCAGGATGGGTGACCTCCTGGGAAGTTTGGTTTGGGGGATCCAAAAGCAGACAATATTGTGTCATTGAAGGTGGGTCGTTACAATGATGTCGCTTTCAACAGGTCTTCGAGGAACTTGCTGTGGAAAGCCAAGAAAGTCCCATGACCTTGTTGTTTGGAGCTTTCTTTGTTCGCTAGGAAACATAGACACTACGCCATCCATTCCTATATATCCATTAATTGTTACAACATTTTGTGATGGACATAGAAAACATGAGTTAATTTCAAGAATACCCTCCACTCACGGGTGGTTGGGGGGAGGAGAGAATTAATTTGGTTCACCGACCAGCCATTTTTTGAGCTTCTTGCTCGGTTAACTCTACTACAAATCCACTGAAACTCCTCTTGTAACTATAGAGCAAAGACTTTGGTCTAATATTGCCAAATGTAGGCATATGAACTTCTCAAATTAGAGTTCTAGGCGCATTTCAAACCCTTATATAATTAAGACATATATAACTTTGACAGGGTTTATTATCTCCATTAACCGAAATTGTTAACACAGAAAGCTTGTTAAATTACTATTTATCTTAAAAGTTAATAGAAAGATATAAATTTAATCATATATATTCTAACAGGGTCCATTGCAACCCCAATGGTACTTATTGGTAGATTGGGGGAGACATTACAAATTGTTGGGTAGATTAATGGAATTAAATATAGTTTCTCCTCTTCTTCTTCTTCTTCTTCTTTTTTTTTTTTTTTTTTTTTTTCACCTATTTTGCTTTTCAAGAGGTGCAAAAAAAAATAAAAATGAATTACCATAGTAGTGTAATTAAGGAAAAAATGGAATTAAATGAATATCAAGAGAAAATTAAAAGAGGTATGTATAATTGTTAAACATATGATATTAATTGAACATCAAGAGAGGCATCATTGCTGTAAAGACCAAGAAAATAAATAGATAACTTAGTAAATTAATAAATTATATTTATTAATTAGATGAGACCAAAAGTTAAATTTTAAGTGACAATATTTATACCATGGAAATAAAATGAGTTTAAGATAAAATAATGGTAATTGGATTAATAAAATACTATTAATGGGTCTTTAGGAAATAATAAATAATAATAATAATAATAATGAGCCATAGTTGGATAAATAATAAATCGTATGGGTAGAATGTAGTTAAATTAAATGTGGGGTTATAAATTAATTGTTAAAAGATAGTTTTAATAAAGTGGGGGTCCTGCAGTAATTTAATAAAATTAAGGCTTTAAAAATAAGGAAATCTCACATTGCCACATGTCACCACCGGATTGGTTAGGAGAAGATAACATCATCTTCTCCCAACCACCAACAATGGGACAAGTGTCCCACTCACCCTCTCTCTTCCCTTTCTTTTTCTTTTTCTCTCCCTTTTCCCCCCTCTCATGACCACTCTCCCTCTTCCTCTTTCTTTTCTTTTCTCTCCTCACTTCACCTCACTCGCCCACAGCAGGAGAGCCTGATCTCTCCTGTTATGCACAGAAATAGAAGGGGTTTGTCTAAAGTTAGAAAAGTGTCTGAAATAAAGAGAAGATGGGGGAGAAGTTTCGGGAAGGAGAATGTGGCAATGAGTGGAGAGATAAGCGTGGAAGTTAGGTTTGTAAAACGTGTTACACTAACATGTATAGTGGAACACGTGTAGTCAGCAGTTAGAATAGAAGTAGACAATCGTGGGTTAGTGCTTAATGTAAGGGATTATGGGGAGTAGTGTAGTCGTGGGTTAGATGACAGCTTAGTGGTCGACAGTTATGTTTTAGCACTTATGTAATTAATATTTAATTCAATCTTTGACAGCTTAATGGAATATCCAAAAAATTGCCCAATCTTGTGTCTTTTGAACCGTGTGTTAGAGAACATAATCTCAGCTTAAATCGTGTGTTTAGTGTGAGGAAGGAGTTAGCTTTGGAGAGTGTTAGTATTTTGGCCTCATTCTGTGTTTGGACAAAATCACTTATGTATAAAGATGCTGTAAACAGGGATTCCACTTGACAAAGCATTTTCAGAAGACTCTACACTGCGAAAAAGATAAAAGATTTCAGATTCCCTGTCAACCGTCTGGATGACTTGTCATCCCGTCAAGACACCCATCTATCCACTGTTCCATCCGTCCGGATGACGTGTTCATTCCGACCGGACGCCAGACAGACCAGCATCATCCGTCCGGACGACGTATCTTTTCCGTCCAGACCCTACACTGTATCGAGAAACTTCTGTTCCAGCTTGCATCCGTCCGGACATCTCAGCAGCCCGTCTGGATGCCTATCAGTACTCAAATAGTCTTAGATTCTTTCCAAGTTCCCATAAAGGGAAGATCGATCAACCGTCCGGACGATGTGGTATCCCCTCTGGACGCGCACCTCCTTAGGCAAGAATCGCAATTCAAATATCACCGTCCGGACGTCAGCCTTGGTCCGGACGCGCGCTCATCAGTTAAGGAAATTGCCGATTCGACTTCAACCATTCGGACGTCTGCCTCTCATGGTCCGAACGCACGCATAGCAGATATGGAAATTGCGTGTTGAAGAATTGCTGTCCGGACATTCATCCCCTTTGGTCCGGACGCGCTAAGCCTTATATGAAAATTACTTGCAACGGACGTGCGACCGTCCGGACGTCAGTGTCTCACCGTCCGGACGCAGGTCTTAAACTGGAAAGATTTTCAACGAAATTTTCAGAAAATCCTGTGGCACAGTTGTCCGTCCGGACGGCCCAAGTTCACCGGCTGGACGGCGTCCGTACATATTACAGCAATCGCCCATTCTGCACCTCAGCCTATAAATAGAGGCCCCTGGGCATTGAGAACTAAAAATAATTCGTTATTAAATTCCACAAGAGCTCAGAGAAGTTCAAGATCCTTCTGAAGCCGTTACAAGTGTGCTGCGCTACATCTGAAGTCTATCTTAGAGGTCGGCTCTAAGGTAAAGGATTCCATTGAAGACCCCTTCAGGTAGGAGACCTGGTTGGGAATCATTCGTGTTGGGTTACACGTCAGAGAGCAAGGTACGACCACTGCATCGGTACATGTGAGTGTTACTATCTTGTATCTAGCTTCGTCTTCTGAATAGTGGAATTCCTGGGTTTGGCTGCCCTGGAGTGGTTTTTCTCTTGATTGAGTTTCCACTTCATCAACAAAATATTTGTCTCCTTTAAATTCCTCATTTAATATTTTGTTTTACATTATTCACACACACTTGTATAAATTAGAAGTCCATTTATTTATAAATGATAGAAATATTATAAAATGGGGCCTTAGCGTAATTTATATAAGATGAAGGCTTTAAATGGAGAAGATCTCATCCTTGCCACGTGTCACAACCCGAATGGCTATAGGGGATTTCATCATCTCTTCCCTCCTACTCACAGTTTGTCATGTGTCACTCTATCCTTTTCCCTCTTTCTTTTCTTTTCTCTCCTCTCTCTGAATCGCATGCCCCTCCCCTATTACTCCCTCTCTTGGACGAATCCATTTCTCCCTCTCTTCTTCTCTTCTTTTTCCTTCCTCCTCTCTTCACCTCGGTTTTAGCGCGTAACACAACACCTGAACCCCTCCATTTCTTCCTTTTCTTTTTCTGTTTACCTTCCCCCTTCTTCCATTCTTTCCCTCCCTCTTCCTTTATTTCTCTCTGTCGCACGCTCACCCGAGCGTTTGAGATGCAGAGATTTTGTGAGAAAGTGAAAACCCATAAGTGAGGAAGTGGATTTTTGGGACCATTGGAGGTGCGGTTTTGGAGCTGGGTGGTCAGGCCACAGTCGTGGCGTGGAGGTAGCGTCTAGGGCAGTGAGTTTCGGCCCTGTTCCGGTGAGACCCATCTTTTCATTCTCTTTGATTCGTGCTTGAATTCTCCTTTGATTTTTGTTGAGAAGAAAACCATATGGGTCTCGAAATTTTGGGGGTTTTCTTGGCAAAAACCAAATGGGTCCTTTGTAGGGTTAGCCGAATGAGTCTTTGGGTAAGAAATTTTAGGGATTGATGAAATTTTGGTTTGATAATTCATGGGGTTGGTTTATGATGGATTTTGGAAGTGTTGGTGAAGATTGGGATCTGATGTGGATGGACCGAGTGGGTATTTGTCATTATGAAATGGGTTTCGGTTTTTAGTAATATTTTCTTGAGTTTTGTGGATGGATTCTGGTTGATGTTACTTGAAACTGTGGGTTTTCTATTAGGGTTACAGAATCTGGTTTTGGTTTGTTGATTTACATTTTTATGTTCAAATTCTGGTTTGGAAAGTTTGTGTTTTAGTTGTTAAAATTATGATTGGGTTTGGTGTTAACCATATGAAGTTTGAATATTTATTGAAGGACTGATTTTGGGATCTTTTACTGTTGTGGCTTGATGTTGGAAATTGTGGGTTTTGCTTGAGATGAAAATATAGGATTTCAAGAGGGTTTTGAGGTGTTGGTTGAATGGTAATGTTCTCTTGGGGTTATGGTCTCGGTGCTGTTATATATGTGTTTTTATGATTCTAATATGGGTTGTGGATTTGTAAATCTGATGTGGATTTCCTATTTAGGAAATATTGGTCTATTGTTGGAATTTATATTTTAGAATCAATGTCGATGGGTTCCTTAAGGTTTGATTTGGTCTATGATAGAGATAACGGGATAGGTAATATTTGTTGTGGAGGATTTACTTGTATTGGTTGTGATTTAATTCTAAGGATGTGCTTTTGAGGTATGTTGCTTGGTTATAGTTGGTGGATGATTTTGGTATATGATTTTGGAATGTTGTAGGTGGGTTGTAATTAATTGATGGAGGTTATAATTCATTTTAAGTTGTTTAGTTAAGAGATTAACCCTGGGAGTTGGATTTATGGATACACTTTGGATGGAGACTTTATTGTGAGTTTAGAGAATGCAATTGTCAATTGTTGATGATGGTTGTTGTGGAATTTTGGTATAAGGTAATTCCAATTAGAGGAGATTGATCTTGATTAGGTAAATAAGGATTTTGAGGGCATGTAGGATAAGGTTGACTCAATTGAGTTAGGTTCTTTATTATGGTTTATTTAGATGCTTAAAGGAGCTATTAAATTAGAAGGTTAAATAAGGTTCCATAGTCTAAATTACCTAGATGGTTAGTAGCTAATATGAGTAAAGTGTTGAATACATTAGTAATTGTGTCTAATGGATAAGAAACGAAATAAGCTATAAACCTAAAGTCTAAGATTAATATCAAAGAGGGACAACAATTGTAATAAGAATGTCAAAGAGTTATAGATTACTTAAATAACCTTAAGTTACTAAGTATAAGTTAATAGGCTTATGAAAACATATAAATGTAATACGAATCCATTATGTGACAACTTAGCAACTAATTCACCCATCCATGTACCCATAATATTTATGTGTATTAATGGATTAGGTTTAAGTATTGTATGTGTATATGTATATGTATATACATGTATATGGCTTAAATATATATTACTAACTTAGTAAATGAATGACAAACTATAAAAGGATTAACAGTGAAAATGTGACTTATAATAATAATTAGACTAATAAAATAGTAAGCATAACTCAGATAATAAAAATGAATAAAATATGAATCAAGACCTAAACGTTAACTTAATAATAGTTGATGATACTTAACGAGACTTAGAAGAGGGTAATGTGACGTTAGAACACACGGGTATTCTATGTGTCATAGAGTATAGAGTTCAATTGTATAGTCTAACGTCATAAATATTTGCAGGAATGTGTCTGGATTGGAGACTTCATTTGGTTCTCCAATATAGAATTCGAATAACTAGAATTCGTAGGAGAGTATTCGAGTCATGAGTTTTGTGCAGCCAAGGAGAGTGTTCTACTCACTGAGAAGTATTATTTTTATATATGATGAATTGCAAAATATATATTGTTTTACAAACTTGAACCAACTGTATGTTGATTATGAACCGTTTTGGATGATTTGAGTACTTTTGAGTATATTGAAATTATGATGATGTTTTGAAGTATGAATATGATATGTGAAATTTGAATGAATCGTGTAACTATATGTTATGGTTAGGAGTTTTGAAAACTGTGATTGCAATGGAACATGAATGTGATTTTAGAGTGAGTATAAAGTTTGGGAGATTTAAGTTCTGCAAGTTGTTTAAGAAATGACATGTTGAACTGTTTATGATTTATAAAGAAAGCGTGTGTTAAAGGCATCATTCATGAAATAAAATATATAATGTTTTAAGTATGAAGCATAAGCATATGACATACAACATGGTTACTTACGTGCCATAAGAGCACAACATGGTTCCTTACGTGCTACAAGAACATAACATGGTTGCCACAAGAGCACAGCAAGGTTACTTATGTGCCCATGAGCACAGCATGGTTCCACGACTCAGGGTACATGCATATGCATACATACATTGTGATGTGATGAAATGTGTTGCATATTTTATATATAGTAGTTTTGTTAGACGTATTAGTATGCATAAGAGTCTCACTGGAAAAGAGCTTATGTATATTTCTATCGGATGGTTGTATGATTTAAATGCCATTATTTTCTAACTTAAGGGTTATATAAACCTGAGCAAACAAATCACAAAGTATTATCGTATGTGAGGTCGTACGTAGTTGTTTCTACAACATAACTTCTACGTATAATCTTAGTTGCTTGGTATGTTTAAATGTTTTCTATTAGTCGGTGTTTGCTGTATCAGCTATGGGGGTTTTTAAATAAAAATTTATAAAATTGGTAGTTGTTATTGTGTACGCATGACTAAAAAGGAAAAGTTGGTTCTTTACGAAAACACAGTGAATAGTATACCTTTGAGGTCTTAGTGTATTTATTTATGCTAAGATGGTGAGCTTATAATTTTACCTATATGGGTGTGGCAAACCCCTACAACCTTATAGATGGTATTCCTTTGGCTACAGGTATTCCGGTCGTAGTTGATGGTGCTGTAGAGGTGCACTTGGGATATTATGACTGAAGCTCGCCGCGACGATCATAATTGCAGGACCATGGGCGTCATTTGTTTTATGGGTTTTGTTTATGGCTTGTGACGCATGTGTCACTTGTTATTGTATATAGTTATTTATGTTATGTATTTAATTTAAGGAAATACTTAAATAGATAGATGTAATATTGGCTCTTGATTATGATTAATTTATGATAGATGTTTAAGATGTGATTTCCGTTATTAGGTTTATGTTTTTCACTACATAGTAGATAGATGTTATACTCTGATTTACCAGGTACATATTATGGGGTATGTACCATATGTTGGCTTTACGACATATCGTCGTGTCACTGTGAAGATCCGTTTATATTTTAAGAGATTAATGTTTATGCAAATGTTTTGTATATATATATATATATATATATATATATATATATATATATATATATATATATATATATATATATATATATATATATATATATATATAAAAGGGCCGTCATAAGTGGTCTGACCTAGCCAGAGTCCCTACTTCACCGGTCCTTTTGGTTAGAAAGGCGGATGGTACTGCATGGGGCCGTGATTTTCTCTAAATTAGATCTAAGGTCGGGATACCATCAAATCAGGATGGACCCCCATGACATACCTAAGACTGCTTTTAGAACACACGAAGGCCACTACGAATTCTTAGTGATGCCTTTTGGCCTCATAAATGCCCCATCCACCTTCCAAAGTCTTATGAATAACCTGTTTAAGCCCTACTTGAGGAGATATGTGCTAGTGTTCTTTGATGATATTCTCATCTACAGCAAAAACTTCACAGACCACCTAAAACATTTAAAGTTGGTTATGGAAATCCTTAAAACAAACCAGCTATTTGCTAAGCTATCCAAATGTGCCTTCGGTAAACAAGAAGTGGAATACTTAGGACACCTAATCTCAGAGGAAGGGGTGAAAGCTGATCCTGCAAAAATCACAGCCATGACTAATTGGCCCATTCCTAAAACTCCTAAAGCCCTGAGGGGGTTTCTCGGCCTAACAAGATACTATAGGAAATTTGTACAGGGGTATGGAGGAATTGTTGCCCTGCTAACTTGCTAAAAAAAGAGTCCTTCCAGTGGAATGAAGGGGCCAACATGGCCTTCAACAAACAGAAGGAGGCCATGACAACCCCTCTTGTTCTGCGTTTACCTGATTTTTTGAAGCCATTCCTAATCAAATGTGATGCATCTGGTGAAGGTTTAGGAGCTGTTCTAATGTAGGAAGGAAAGACTCTAGCCTATTATAGCCACTGGCTAATGGGAAGGAACTTGTTATTATCAATGTATGAAAAATAGCTTTTGGCTTTGGTCTCAGCCGTACAGAAGTGGAGGCACTATCACTTGGGGCACAAGTTTAAAATCAAAACAGATCAGCAAGCCTTAAAGCACCTTCTCCAGCAGAGAATTGGTACTCCGGCTCGACAAAGGTGGGTTTCAAAATTGTTAGGGTTTGATTTCGAAGCGAAGTATAAACAGGGCAAGGAAAATAAAGCAGCAGATGCTTTATCCATAATTCACACTACTTATCACTCAGAATTTCCAAACCAACAGGCAATCATGCAAGAAGATGGTACACACAGTCACACAGCACACAACTATGCAATTAGCATCAGCAACCCAACATGGATAGAAGAGTTAAAGAAAGCTTATCCGGAGGATCCCTTAATCCAAGAACTACTCCAGCAATATCACCAAGGGGAGCTCGACACTAGAAAGTATCATCTCCAACATGATCTTCTCTTCTACAAGGACATAATCCATTTGGGTTCCCTAGAGCCAATTCAGCAACAGATCCTGCACCAATTCCATAGTACTCCATTAGCAGGGCATATGGGGACACACAAAACTTTTGTTAGAATCAAGAAAGAATTTTACTGGCCTAGATTAAGAGCTGCGGTCAGAACCTTCATTAAAGAATGTGATGTCTGTCAGAGGAACAAATCAAAAACCTTGCACCCTGCGGGTCTTCTACTACCCTTACCAATCCTAGACCGCATTTGGACTGAGATTAGTATGGATTTTGTAGAAGGACTGTCGAGCTCAAAGGGGAGGAATGTTATCATGGTGGTGGTGGATCGTTTGAGCAAGTATGCTCGCTTTGTTGCTCTTACACACCTATACACAGCAAGCACAGTGGCAAGGTTATTCATGGATAATGTCTTTAAGCTTCATGGAATTCCAAAAACCATTGTAGGTGATTGTGACCCAATGTTTACTAGTAATTTCTGGTAGGAAATATGCAGGTTAAGTGGTACCGAGCTCCTGATGATCACGGCATACCACCCCCAAACAGATGGACAGACAGAAATTATGAACAAGAGGCTAGAGGGATATCTTCTCAATTTCTTGGGGGACAGAACAAAGGACTAGGCTAAATGGTTGGCCTTAGCAGAGTGGGCGTACAACACATCCACCCACACCTTCACTAAACTCAGCCCCTTTGAAGCGGTGTACGGCCAGCCATTACCCAGATTGTTGCTGTATGAACTAGGAGCCACTCGTGTTCACACAATTGATGAAGAATTAAAGAGTTGTGACTACATCTTAGCTCTCATTATGGAAAACCTGCTAGATGCATAATCAAAGATGAAATTTTTTGCAGACCAAAGGCGGACTGAGAACATTCGAAATCGGAGATTGGATTTACCTGAGACTTAGACCGTACCGCCAAATGTCGGTGTCCACCCGTCGAAATCTCAAGCTCTCTCCCAGGTACTATGGGCCGTTTCAGGTGATCTACAAGGTAGGGAAGGTGGCTTACAAGCTGGATCTTCCATCGGAGTCCAGAATATTTCCCATTTTCCATGTTTCCAGTTTGAAGAAAACATTGGGGGAACGGATCCACCCAAACCCACAGCTGTCGGAGGTTACCGTCGATGGAACTCTAGCTCCAGCACTCGATTGTGTCCTTCAACGATGATTGAAAAGAAAACAGAATCGAGCTGCAGTGGAGGTGCTACTGAAATGGCAGGGAGTGACGGATGAGGAAGCTACTTGGGAAGATTTGAAGGATTTGTGCTGAAAATTTTTAGACCTTGCGAGCAAAGTCTTCTGAGGGAAACGGCCCTATTATGCACAAAAATAGAAGGGGTTTGTCTGAAGTTAGAAAAGTGTCTGAAATAAAGAGAAGATGGGGGAGAAGTTTCGGGAAGGAGAACGTGGCAATGAGTGGAGAGATAAGCGTGGAAGTTAGGTTTGTAAAACGTGTTCCACTAACATGTATAGTGGAACACATGTAGTCAACAGTTAGTATAGTCAATAGTTAGAACAGAAGTAGGCAATCGTGGGTTAGTGCTTAATGTAAGGGATTATGGGGAGTAGTGTAGTCGTGAGTTAGCTGACAGCTTAGTGGTCGGCAGTTATGTTTCAGCACTTATGTAATTAGTATTTAATTCAGTCTTTGACAGCTTAATGGAATATCTAGAAAATTGCCCAATCTTGTGTCTCTTGAACCGTGTGTTAGAGAACATAATCTCAGCATAAACCGTGCGTTTAGTGTGAGGAGGGAGTTAGTTTTAGAGAGGAAACATATTTTAGTAACCTTTAAACAGTTCTGCCCATAACATCTCCTCTCTCCCTTTCCTTTCATTTTCTTCTCTTGTTTCTCTCTCTCCTTCATGCACGCACGCACGGAGTGGACTGAGAGAGATTCTGCCATGAAAGAAGAAGAAGAAGAGAGAATCCGACCATGGGCTTTAAGAGGTAAAACCTTTATCTTCCCTTTGTAATTTCATGCTACCCACTATGTGTTAAGCACACAAAATAATGTGGATCATTGGGGATTTTCCTAGATTCAAATTTTAGGTTAAAATGAGAAGTGGGTTTCAGTTTTGAGAGCTTGTAGGTGATTTTTGAGATGATTGTGTGGAGAGTTCGTCCATGGAAGCTATAAGATTAGGTTTGAAGCTTTTCTTTGTAGTTTCATCATACCCATTGGATTTATAGCTTGAAATTATATTGATTTGTGAGGGTTATAATTAGGTCCGAAAATATGGTTTATGTTTGGAAATTTTTGGTGTTTCCCATAGGGTGCTATCCGAATGGGTGTTTGTATATGAAGTTGGGTATTTAATTTGCCATGATGGAGGAGTGTTAGAAAAATGTATTTTTGGTTATGTTGGCTTCTATGGATTGTTGGTTATTATGACTAAAAGAGATGTTGATTTTAATATATAATGTGGATTTCAAAGTATTTGTAGGAATATAATGGAATTGATCTTTAGTATGAGCTTTGATGTGTTGGTTGGCTACAAAGGAGTTTGAAGTTAATGTATTTATATTATTTTGTGTAAATGACAAATATAGTTGGAATAGTGAACGTTTGATTGTGGTGACTATTATGCAGAATTATGGTTGTCTTTGGTGTTTGATTTCAAGTGAAGGGAATCAAATTGAAATTGCTTGTATAGATAGTCAAATGTGAATAGGTCTTTATGTTGGTAGGCTAAATGAGAAATAAGATAAGGAAAATAAGTAATTAAAAAGCTAATCTGTTTAGATCCTTTAGTGTAAACGTCTAATGCTGCTGAAATTGAGAATGAGATGTTGTGGTTTCTAATAGAATAAATTGAAAATGTAAAAGTTAAATAAAAGAATAGGTGGAGAAAGTAAATGAATAACTAAATATAAAATAAATGCAAGGAATGTATCAAACAAACATAGATAATAGTTTGTATATTGAAAAAGACATAATATGGTCTATAAGAGTGATTGACTAATAGCAAATTGATCCTAAGTATAATACTAAGCTTTGAGGTTTATGTATATGCCTCAAGCTTTAATGACTAAATGTATTACAATATGTAATTGTAATCTAATCTAATAAGAATTACTAGATTAATATGTTAAATAAGGATAAATCCCTAAATCTAAACTACTTAGATGACTAATAATTAATAAGGGATTAAGTATCAAATGTAATGATTAAATAGGAATGCTTTAAAATGGTAAATTGTCCAAGTAACCTTAAGACAACAAATACAAAATAGTGATATTATAGAAACATATAAATAGGCTCTAAAGTCAACTGGTAATGTAATTAGATGATTAATGTGCTTACTTATGCAACACGAAATACCTAAGTGTATTATGAGGTCATGCTTAACTTAATAAGCATTCTATACATATATGTCTATATATATGTATAAGGACCGAATATACTTAGTTAGCTTATATGGATAAACAAATTATAAGACTTAATAATTAATAATAACAATAAGGTGACTAAGTACCTAATTCACTTATCCATGTATACTAAGTGTTTTAGTGTATCATCGGATTAGATTTAAGCGTTGTATGTGTATATGTATAAATGTATATATATACGTATGTATGTATATGGGTTAAAAATATATTGTTAACTTAGTAAATAAGTAAGAAGCCATTAATGGGTTAACAATGATAATGCGGTGTAATAATAATAAGTAGACAAATAAAATAGTAAACATGTCTTAAAGATAATAAGTGAAATAAATATGAACTTGTAACCAATGGTTAACCTAATGGTAGCCAAGGTACTTAGTTAGCTCTAGAAGAGAGTAAAGCGACGTGTGAGCATGTGGGTAGTTTATATGTCGTGAGGGTATAAGTTCAATAGAGTAGTCTAACGTTACCAATGTTTGCAGGAATGTGTCATTATTGGAGACTTCTATTGGCTCTCCAATGTAGAGTTCAAGTAACTAGAACACGGGAGAAATGTTGGAGTCATGAGTCCTATACAGCCAAGGTGAGTATTCTACTCATTGAGAAAAATACTTTTTATGTAATTAATAGATTTGTAAATGATATATGATTTTATTACCGAGCCGACAATATGTTGACAATATGTTTTGGATGTGTTAAGTAGTTTCAATTATGTTGAAATATCAATGATGTTTATAAGAAATGATGTGTGATTGGAAAGTGTGATTTGAAGAGTTTGATTGCTTGCTATTGTTGGGATTTAAATTATGCAAATGTTGATTGATGAATTGATATGTTGAACTGTTTATGGATTTACATTGAAAGCATGAGTTAAAGGCATGTTCATGAAATTAGAAAGTATATGTCATATTGTTTTAAGGCATGCGGCATGAACATACGAACGCTAAACGTGCATCGAAGTGAGGTTTATAGCCCACAGGAAACTATACTTGGGGTTAGTCCCATGAGTTCTTGGATTAATTTTCATGAGTTTTTGAATTAATTTCCATGAGGTACTTTGGTTAAATCCCATGAAGCTTGGATTAATTTTCATG
Source organism: Alnus glutinosa (assembly GCF_958979055.1). Lineage (NCBI taxonomy): Eukaryota > Viridiplantae > Streptophyta > Magnoliopsida > Fagales > Betulaceae > Alnus > Alnus glutinosa. The sequence continues at coordinate 35,830,937 of NC_084888.1, read as the reverse complement.
AGGTACTTGAGTTAAATTCCATGAGTTCTTGGGGCAACTCCCATGAGGAAAGTTGCATGAGCATGTATAGCATTGTTTTCATGAGTGTGATGTTTTTATGCTATGAGTAGTTTTGCTAAACGTATTAATATGCATATGAGTTTTAATGGAAAAAGAGCATATGTATATTTCTATCGGCTGGTTGCATGTGTTTAAAAAGCATTGAACTTGAATGTACAAGGATGTTCATATTATCCAGATATGAGTAATGTCATGTTTATGAGTAAGTAGGTTGACTGTTATTGTTCTTCAGTAAAGATATGCTTGCATATTAGAGTTCCACTCTAGTGCTCGTATAATCAACTGACGTTCAAGGCACGAAGCTAAAATACGATTAGAGATGGTGTTGCTCGTATTTTGGAGAGATGATATCTTAGTATGGAAGAGGAAGATGCCATGTTTTATTGCTTAAGACTTATTTTAAAGTGTGAATCATATAATGGGGTGATTGCATGCACATATGTCTAAGCCACCGATCAAAAGTAATATATTGTTGATTAGTTTATATGTAGAAGCTTCCAAGGAGGGATGACTGGAACTTCTATACATGTTCACAGCTATATAGTATGCTTTAAATGTTTTCTATTAGTCGGTGTTTGCTATATCAGCTATGGGGTTTTTCAAACAAAAGTCTATAAAATTGTTAACTGTTATAGTGTACGCAAGACTAGAAAGAATAGTCGGTTCTTTGCAAAAACTTAGTCAATTTAATATCACTGAGGTCTCGGTATTATGTACTGAGACAATGAACTCATCCTTTCACCTATACAGATGTGGCAAACCCCCACAACCGTATAGATGATGTTCCTTTGGCTGTAGGTACTTCGGTATAGTTGATGGTTTGGTAGCAGTGTACTTGGGATGTTATAACTGAAGCTTGTCATGACGGTCAAAATTGCTGGACTACAGGTGTCCACTGTTTTATAGGTTTAGTATATGTCTTGTGAGGCTTGTGTCACATATTCTTTGTAAAGCCATTCTTTAATATAATTATTATTTTGATAAGCCTTAAACAGATAGACATTATGGGTATTTTTTTGTGTAATTATCAGTTTATGTATATAGATATGATTTCCGTTATTCAGGCTTATGTTTTTCTTTGCATAAATTGATTTCTGTTATACTCTGATTTACCAGGTACATATTATGAGTATGTACCATATGTTGGCTAATCGACAAGTAATCATGCCACTGTGATGATCCGTTTGTATATTGTATAAAATAAATAAATAAAGATCATCACAATTGCCATTTGAAAGGTATCTTTTATAAAAATAATAATAATAATAATAATAATTAAAAAAAAAAAAAAAAAACCCCCAAAAGAAGGTGAAATATGTCTTTTCCCTTAAAAGAGAATGTTAAAAATAAAATTAATGTTAACGTAATAGGATCTAGCTAGTAACCCTTGAATGAGTCCTTATTAACTAAAAATCTAGGTTATCAAAATGTTTTCAAGTTTCGATCACTTAGGGTCAAGTGTCAAGTTTCATTGTTCAAGTATAAAACTTTTCAATATTTTTATATTTAACTTAATAATTTATTATATTATTATACTACAATTATAAACACCTTATTTTAATTTTTTTTACCTTAGGACCCAAATTTTATTCAACCTCCCCTTTATAAGAGCCTGTTTGGAATCGTATCGGAAAAAAGTGCTTTTATATCCAAAATGAGCTTTTTAGAACAAAATTTATTTTTAAGCTTTTTTCCAAAGTGCATTTTAACCTTTTTTTTAAAGCAAAAATTCGAAGAAGTATTTTTTGAGATTGTTACCAAACATACCATGTTTTTGTATGGCACAACTTTAAGAGTAATTCTAATAATATATTAAGTGTCCATAAAAAAATGAGATGGCTTTTAAAATTACCATTTGATCAAAATCATCATTTGATCAATCATATGCCCAGTGATGATTTTAAATGCCACATCATTTTTTGATAAACACTTAATGTACATGTAGAATTACTCCAACTTTATATGTACTCAAAGTAATTTTTAAGTTCATTAACACAATCTCTAATAGGCTATGAGACCATCGATATAAAACTAAAATAGGGCTTTCAAATAGGGCTTTCAAGGTATATAGCTAGTGATCAACATAAGCTTTAAATTTTGTTAAGTTCCATAAAATATGATTAGACAAAATAAGAAATTCGAGGCATATTCCAACACAAGTCAAACACTGTGATCACAATATCTACATATAATCTATGTAAGCCTAGACTTTTTTATATTGTTTGTAAAAATTAATATATTCCTACTGTAATTTCAAAGGAAGGTGGACTCTTACGTACCGTTTGTTAATATATATGATCGTCTGACTTGTTAGATTTTGAATGATTAGTGTATTAGACGGAGTCACTACGTTAGGTTGGATTGGCTGAGTCTTTATCTACTAATATAAACAACCTACTCTCTTCCTAATATTTTTGAAAATGTAGCTCGCTACTGTAATTTTCAATGGAAGGTGACAAGAAATTGTCAGGAATAATTTCGAAATCGCGTTATAAAAAGAAATTCAAGCATGCCTTTATAATTAACCTGCCAATGATTCATAAAAACAAAAACCTGCCAATGACTTCTTGTAGCATGCTTGTGTGAAGGGATGATGTGGAAACCTCGTCCAAGTGCCTGTTGCCCATATACACAATATAAGCCTGCATGCACAACGTAACATCATATAGGTAGAAAATGAAACCTGTTAAATCATCACACATGAAAAACAAGGCCAACTTTAGAGAGATTTGGCCGTGAATAAAGTGGATAAATATTATAAGATCGATCTCTTCCATATACAGAGATATTTACCTTTCGGTCATTCTGAGAAGCTGAGTGACCAACAAGGAGAGTACTGCAGGCGAGACTGATCAGGAGAAGCCATGAAAGACCGGAGGTTTTGCTTGCCATTGCCATTGGAGGGTCAGCTATAAACTTAATTGGCTAGAATGTCTATTGTATATATAATGGAACTGGTGGGCTTTCACCAAGTTGGGGTTGGTGGTGCGGGGCTGGTGAAACCTTTCAAAGAGATGCTTCTATTGGTACGATGGAGTACGTACTCGATCTACCACTGACGATAAATGCACAATTAGGTGGCCAAGTCCAATTTAACAACAGTTCTGAATATTTCTAACCGTCCCCTTGACATCTAATATCTAGATGTCAAGGGAACGGTTAGAAATATTAATCGGAACTGTTGTTAAATTGAACTTGGTCACCTTGCAGACAATAGAGCCTGCTGGAGAGTGTACGTTAAGATAACATCCGATGCTGATTGTGCACAATCTTCATCTGCCACGAAAGCTTTCATGTCAGCCACTCTTGCATATAACTCTGCCTCAGCAGGACTCTCATCTGTAAAGCTATCTATTGATACAGGCACAGCTACTGCCAGCATACATGATCATATGGGCCGGCTCAGCAGTCAGCCAACATCAATTCACGCACCGATTATGGTGTATTACTTACCACTATCCTCCAAAACTATATAAACATTTTGTGTTTTGAAAACTGAAAGCCACAAACTTGAAAATGACCTAATTAAATAAGATACAAACAATTTGATACTAGCAATTATTTGGGTTTGATGATGAATGATGATTAGTCTTGTCAATTGCAAATTTGAATCCCGAGTTTTCAATCTCATTCCTGTCTAGTCTGTTCTCTGTTTGAGGATGATCAAGAACATATTCTTACTCGAGTTTGGCTTGTCTCTTGTAATTTGAGTAGAGCATTTAAGAGAGTCCACATGAACCTCTATGCTCAAGTAAATGGTTGAATAACTCAAAATTTATTTAGGCAGATAAATTTTATATGGACTCTCTCACAATGTATTAACAAAGTTATTGGTATAGATCAAATAGAGTTAAAAAAATTACCCAATTTAAGTACGATCTTAAAAGAAATAGTTTAGTTATGATGAACTGATGAACAATTCGAAAAGCACGTTAAAACAAGAAATTCAAGCATCAGATATATAGCAAGTTTCTAATGGTTTCATTGTTCTGCTTTTATAACCTGCCAATGACTTCTTGTAGCATGCTTGTGTTGTGTGAAGGGAGGGATGAGGTGTAAACCTCGTCCATCTGCCCGTTGCCCATATACACAATATAAGCCTTCATGCGGAGTAAGTTCACAAGTAGAAGGGTTAAATCTTTTTTCTTTTTCTTTTTTCTCTAAATTTTAGCAATTTTATTTTTTTTACATCAATTTTACTTTCGATCAAAGGTAATATATACTTCATTTATGGTTATATACGAAAATAATATATGATTCGAAGGGGTAGCTCGAACTCAAAACCAATGAAAGTGGCCAGCCACGCCATTTTTACATTCAGTAGTAAAGTTTTGATGTTAATTTCTCGTAGAAATTAAATTCCACAATCGTAGACTCCAACAAACACGAGGACCTGAAGTCAACTAAAGATAGCCAAGTCAAGGTGGAGTTATTTTTATTTTTATAATAACCGTGTACCCTACTACATCATTTGAAATTTGTCAATAACGACGCGGTAACATAACATCAACGTATACCTAATGTGTTGTTAATGTTGGCGCTGGCGCATACCTTTCGGTAATTAATTCCCTCTCCCTACCTTTATTTAACCCTTTTTTCTTTTTTTAAAGCTTTGTCGTTTTGCTTCCTGTCTCTATCATTCCACATCTTTGCGTATATTTTGGTGCATGATTATGAACAATTCAACCTCTTTTTTTAACCTTTCTATCAGAATCTATCTCCACTGGCCACTGACACCAAGTCCTGAGTTCTTTCTCTCTAAACAATTAAGATAAAAATGAATGCATGAAATGAAAATAATTTAGCATACAATTAAAGAACTCTATCAATGCTAGCTGTGTTTGGCAAATTAAGTAGTGATAATTTTGTCAAACTCGTGTTTCAACTGCTAGTTATGACAATGTTGTTTTATGCTATTTTAGGATAGAAAAACAGTAGCATTAGAATCAATATATTTCATAAAATATATTCATTTTGTCAAACTCGTATTTCAACTTCTAATTATGAAAATGTTTTATGCTATTTTAAGATAGAAAAATAGCAGTGTTGTAAGTTCGAATCTACGTTTTTTTCATTTACCTCTTATTTCAATTAAATATTTCACGTAATGACATCACTTATTAAAAAGGAGTTTGAATCCACACGTGAATGAGAATGTTAAAGTATTTATTTAATGATTAAATTTTTAAATTTACATATTTCTATGAGCCTACGCTTTTGAGATAAGTAATGATTTAACATGGTATCAAAGCAGAAGTCTTAAGTTCAAACCTTGTCTTTTTTATTTACCTCCAATTTTAATTAAATATTTTAGGCCTTAATTATTAAAACGGAGTTTAAGCTCACATGTATGGGAGAGTGTTAAATTAATAATTAAATGATTAAATTTGTATTTTCTTATTAGCTTAAGCTTTTGAGATAAATAAATAAATAAAAAATTAAAAAAAAAAAAAAAAAAATGTTGGTATCAACTTCGTGGTTTGGAGGAAGTCCGCGCGATCTCAACTTCGATCGACCATAAGTTTCAACCTCGTTGCATATTCCTCTCTCTCTCTCCACATTGCCGCATGAAGATAATTAAGTCAAGGCCAGAGGCAGATTCACACTTGGTGGGAACCGTGGGATAGATAATAGGCTCCAGAGACATGAAAAAAAAGAAAAAAAAAAAAAAAAAAAAAACGCATTGCCGCACTGCCTGTTGCCGCACTCAGATAATATGCATTGAGATGTTCTCAAGTTTCCTCTTCTCTTTCGTACGGTTGCTGTGGAAAAGAGAAATTTCATTATGTTAAAAAAACATAATAATAATAAATCATATGAGGCCAAGTTATTCATTTCAGCTGATAGTTGGCTTTTATTTTAGCTTTTTCGGTTTAAAATCTCAGGCTCATCTTTGTAGTATTGTTTAAAATTCAGGTCAATTTCAGACCATAATTGACTACGATCATATTTTAGGCCCATAGACGACCCCTTTTCCAAGTTGGCCACGATCATATTTGACCTATAGTTGGCCTCATTTTCAGCCATTTGTTGGCATCTTCTGTTCTTTGACACACATGGCCCATGGGGAATCCATTCTAACAGGGATCATTCCCATGTGGTCTTTCATATTCAAGTTTTCTTCCATTGGCTTTAGTTGGCAGTAGGCGGATGAGCATTAGCCTCGGAAAGTAAAAGAGTTTTTTAACGCAACAAGAACAGTAAAGTAGGCTTACTTTTTCCGTTTATACTGCAATTATATAACTAGAATTTCAGTCATATTTTAAAAGAATGTCGAGTTCTTTTTTATAGGTGTTTGAGTTAAAAATTGAAATATATTAAAAAATAGTTAATGTTTATTTGTTTTTGTTAACAATGAATGGATATTAATTTTATTTTTTTATATATTAATTTATTCTTCAATGTTAATACATTTCTCATTCATACTTTAGCTGCTTCCATCAAATTTTCTCGCTCCGACCTTGAGAGATTGGCGAGAAAGGGGAGGAGGAACATGCTCTGTTTTATGGCCATTGAACAGGGGAAGAACCAAACAATAACCGTTAATAGCTTGCTGTTGTTTTTCCTACAGCAGTAAGCAGGATCCGGCCGAGGCCCTGTTCAATGCAACTTTGATGACAAAACAATCAATCATTATCCAAATGAGTAAATTAAATTTTTTCAAATTGTAAAAGGTATCCCAAGAAGATATATCATTCAAAATAAATTTTACATTTAGAAGTTCTTTCATGTTTTAATTTGTGCTGCGGCTCATTTGGAAAGTTGAGACTGTAGACTTTTGAAAGATATGTGATGAGATTGTTCGAATAACACAAAAATTTGAGAAGTCTAAGAGAATTACGGATATATGACATAGGAGTAATGGTACAAGTTAATTTTGTGTCCCTGAAAATTTTAAATGACATGACATCATACACACAGTAATTCTAGACATCATACTCATGTTCCTTTCGTATCTTCTAATAATGATGTGACTTTTAAAATATCATTAGACTTGTGATTTATCATTATTGAATTATGATCAAATTATGATTTTAAATGCCACATCATTATTAGAGTGACATAGGTATAACATCTAGAATTAATGTCATTTACACGATTAAATTAAACAATATAATTTTGACCATAAATTTATTCTCTCCCTCTCCTTCAAGTCTGCCTGGGTTTGCAATTTTAAAAAATGTTATTTAAAAATGAACGATTTTAGAAACTTGATTTTTAAAAACGTAGTTAAGTTTTTGGCAAAATCATAATTTGACCTTTAAAATCGCAATTTAGTCTTTAAAGTTGTGAATTTCCAAAAAAAAGTACCATTTTTCCGTGCGATTTAAAAAAATAGATTCTTTGTATTTTTAAATCGTCATTTTTTTAAAACGTATTTATAAACAATTTGGTTTAAAATCACTCTTTTTATTTATAAAATTGCAATGACAAGCGCACCGTAACTACCTAAAAAAGTTGAAAACAACTCAGAATAGAGCATTAAATTAGAAACAGAATCGTTATTTGGTACACTACAATGCAGTGAAGAACTGGAGCAAAGGCTCAAAAATTACATCCATTTTCCTACACGTTCCGCCACTGCTATATTGGGCAAATTCCTTCCAGGCTTTTGCTTCAATTATTTAAGTAATACATGTAGCATAGAATGTTAACGAATCATGGAACAGACACCACAATGGGGCTCCTCACTCGAAAGTTACCATCAGTCCACACTAAAGCGGCAGATACAACAGAACTCTCTATCTTTCCTTCAATCGTGAGTGCAAACGATAGCTGTTGTCCAAGAGATGTGAATGAAAGAATGCTAGGGTTCACTTTGATTATAAGTCCAGGTGGGGTGGTCACAACAGCTGTATATGTAGACGTTGGTGATCCAACATTTGTAACGGTCCGGTTGAAAACTTGACTGATAGATTCCAAGGGAGGCGTGGCTAGGGCAAAGGAAGGATAGTTTAGATCAAAGACGGTTCCATTAGTAGCTTCGGAACAGGTATTGTTGTTCCCAGCAAGAATTTGTAATAACTTAGTATTATATCCTTGTCCACACAAAAATTTTACGTAGTCAAGCGTATCAATATCATATACTAAACCAGGATAAGGTGCCTGAAGAGGATTTATATTGCCTGCACCATATGCAAATTCAGCCTCTGGATTCTTTCCAGCACTCATGGGGCTAGCTGCAAGTAATACACCAAATGGGAGTGAGTAATACATGCATTAATTTATCAAAAATAGGGACTATACAATATACATATATTACCAGTAGTCATAAGAGCCGACTTGATAGCGGCAGGCGACCATGTGGGGTGAAAGGATTTGATGTAGGCAGCCACCCCTGCAGCATGGGGGCAAGCCATTGATGTCCCGGACAGTATATTATATGACAGTGCTCTCTTATCCTCTTCCACTTCAGAAATTGGGGAAATCGGAGACCAGGCTGCTAGAATGTTGTTTCCGGGAGCAGCTAAATCCGGCTACAACAAAATAAAAAAAAGTATCCAATTACTGAGAAAAGTAATAAAAGGAAGCAAATGTAAATAAGATTATTACGAGGTTAATTACCTTGAGAATGTTGGGTGTAGCAGGATTTGGACCCCTTGATGAGAAGGAGGGAATGTAAGGGGCAAATGCATCTTTACCCTCTTTTGTCCTTCGAATATTTGCAGTAGGTCCCCTGCATATCGTGTACGTTCATATTTAGGCTTAGTATATACATGTTTCCTGAACTTCTTCATTGTCCAAGTTATTTTAGATTTATACCTTGTCGTATTAACGTATAAGTAAACGCTGGCACCATCCTCCGGGCGAAGGGAAGATGCGGGCAAGGGAAAAGAGAAAGCCACATCAGAGCGTCGGCCTTGATACACGGTGCCAACTGCACCGGCTAATAATGGCCCTTCCCCATCACCCAGGCCATCGCAAAGTACAATTTTCCCTTTCACCAAATTTTTGTCCAGCGTATCTGTGAAGCAATTCCTGCAATATTGTAACAAGAAGTTCCACTTTTTAACTATCATTTGGCAGTCCATAAGATCTGACTTGTTTAATTATTTATTGAATCACTCGTCAATTTGTAAGAAAACTGTAGTAAAAACTACAACATCTCAAATATTTTGCTACGAGACTATGGAATATTTCACCTGCTAGTTTGATAGATTTGTGCAAACACAAGCAAAAGGTTAAACTTATTCCCTTTGTCGTCTATGCGTACATCAAACTTATTATTTACAAACAAGGAATTAATCATGTTGGGTTTTTGTTGATTTTGTAGTTACCTGGCTGGGAGACCCGAGGAAAATTCTGTGGTGTTTGGTGCATCACCTCCATAAATTATTGGATACGTTTCGTTCTTGGGGTCAAATGTATTAATTGAAATTCCCTACACATGCATGGAGCAAATGATTTCTCCAAATTAGTTTGAAGTTTTAATTCTAGGCACGAGTACTATTTCCACATGATTAAAGCAAATGGTTGGATATATATATATATATATATATATATATATATATATATATATATATACTTGAATCTAACTAATTAGATATTAAATACTGAAAATTTGGAGTAAAATGAAAGCATTCACTGACAGTAAGCATGTTTATAGCACTCTTTTCTTTATTTTTCAGCATTTCATTGTTAAACTGTTCTTATTTCTTGGGATAAATTGCACATAATCTTTTTATGCATACCAGAGGACAAAACAGGGGGCTGGACTTTCTGATTACCTCATAGATCTTGCTGTTACCCAATTGGACCTCTGTGATGAACTTTCGATCGATAGTGCTTGCAGCCACAGAGAGAGACCATGGCGAAAAGTTTGTGATGGTTGCTAGACCTGGACCCCTGTTCCCAGCAGAATTTGTTGCCAAGATTCCATTTCTCATAGCATGAAAGGCACCAATGGAAATTGAATCGGTAAAATATGCCCCAGTGGATCCACCGACGGAAATAGTTATTATGTCAACGCCATCAGCGATGGCATCATCAAATGCCGCAAGAATGTCAGCATCAGAACACCCAAAGGTCCAACATACTTTGTAAACAGCAATACGTGCTGCTGGAACCGCTCCTCGTGCTGTTCCCAAGCCAATGCCCTGCACGCTTGCCATGTTAACCACGTTCCCACCTGCTATTGATGCAATATGTGTCCCGTGGCCATCTGTGTCTCTAGGAGATTTTATATCAGTTACGTCAAAATCTCCAGAGCTACGGTAATACTGTGCTCCAATGATTTTACTGCAGAAGTGTAACAGCATTTCTCAGTGGTGCTTTTGACTCTTTTTACATGTGTGTGTGTGCGCATTTAGTAAACATTCATACTTGTTGCAAGTGAAATTGGTTGAGGCTCGGCAGGATCCCTTCCATTTGCTAGGTGGTGGACCAAATCCTTTGTCATTAAAGCTATCAGACTCCGGCCAAATTCCGGTGTCAAGAACTCCTACAACGATGTCACTTTCAACAGCTGATCGCTTAACTTGTTGTGGAAATCCGAGGAAGTCCCATGACCTCGTTGTATGAAGCTTTTTCTGTTCGTTAGGGAACACGGACACTACGCCGTCCATTCCTACATATTCATTGTCACAACATGTCGTTATGGATATAGAAAACATGGATAAATTGATAAATTCCAAGAATCCCAACCAACTGGGGAGGGGGGAGGGGGGAGGGGGGGATTTTGTTCACCGACCAGCCATTGTTTGGGCTTCTTGCTCGGTTAGCTCCACTGCAAATCCACTGAAACTTTTTTTGTAGCTATAGAGCAGTGATTCTGGTCCAACATTGCTGAATGCAGGTACATAAATATGTTGGAGGTCAAACAGTACAAATTACAGAAATAAATAAATGATTTGCAAAAAGAAAAATAGGAGTGGGAAGTTTTGAAGTCGAGTGTTACTTCCTTTAGGAGAGGTCTAATGGTCGACTCATTACGGGTATATATAGATCAAACAAAGTTTTAAGAAAAAATTACCCAATTTAAGTACGATCTTGAAAGATCTAGTTTAGTTATGATGAACTGATGAACAATTCGAAACAAATTAAGTGATCATGAACTGATGAACAATAATTCGAAAAGCACGTTAAAACAAGAAATTCAATTAAGCATATATCAGATAGCAAGTTTCTAATGGTTTCATTGCTCTGGTTTTAGAACCTGCCAATGACGTCTTGTAGCATGCTTGTGTGAAGGGATGATGTGGAAACCTCGTCCATCTTCCTGTTGCCCATATACACAATATAAGCCTGCGTGCACAATATCATTGGTAGAAAATGAAGTCTATTAAAATTAAATCATCCCACATGAAAAATAAATAAATAAAAGAAAAAAAAAAAAAAGGGGGTTAATTTTAGAGAGATTCGGCCCTGAATAAATTGGGTAATTAGAAGAACGCTTTCCATAAAAAGTATAAGACATTAGCTACAGAGATATCTACCTTTCGGTCATTCTCAGAAACTGAATGAGCAACAAGGAGAGCGGAGGCGAGACTGAGGAGCAGCCATGAAAGACCACAGCTTCTGCTTGCCATTGGAGTGTCAGCTATAAATTTGGCGATCTATCTAAGTACCAGAAGTGGTTCTTATATAAAGGTTTTTCTTTTTTTAAAAAAAAAAAAAAAAAATCGAAGGAAAGATGTTCTTACCCGAAAAAGGCGCTAAAAATTGATTTAATTTCATTTCTTATAGAAATTAAATTCCGCAATTAACTATGACTCCAACATACAAGACGACTTGTGGACCGAGGTCAACCAAAGTTTTTTAAGGTAATGATCAAAGTGGAAAGACCGACGTAAAGACCAAGCCAATGCCCGGTTAAAAGCCATTTTACAATTTTGACATCAGTAATGCTATTTATTTGGGAGAATGTTATAAAATTGAGATAATAGAACAAAAATTAATTTTTGGATCAGCAATGACCTGTAGAAAAGAAAAATCAAGGATTAAAAGTTTTACTATCGCATCATTTTAATTATGTAACAATCATATAGCTGTCTACTAAATATCACTTCTCTTTTAATAATGACACATAATTTCCTTCTAAGATCAGCTTGTCTCTTATATGATCTTATGTGATCTATGATCCTTATTTTTTATTTTTGTGATTTGTGTAATAAATAATAATGTGTTCATATATGATAGAATTTCTTACAAACAACCACTCTTTCATTTACGCTACAAAACTTTAAAAAGTGGAATATGATTACGTTAAACTATTATCTCGTGTCAAAAAGGTCACTGTGTTAGCGTTAGACGTTAAAATGGATGCAAATGTAGTCACGTGCGCTGCCCGTGAAAACTTTTGTCTTTCTTACAATAATACCCCCATTTTTTACTTTTGAAATAACATAATTTCTCCCATTATAATTATTAAATAATAAAAACAAATTAAACATAATAAATAACTTTGGGGATGATTAGGCCACCCTTTTAATTTTTTTTCTCTTTCCTTTTAGTTTTTTTTTTTTTTTCATTTTAGTTTTTTCTTGTTTATTTTTAAAATTTAGTTTTTTTAAGAAAAAATAAAATATTTTAAGAAAAAAGACAGAAAAGAGGTGGGTCAAGTGCGCCACTTATCAAGTGCGCCACTAACGAAGTGTCATTTTTGATAATTAATGGTAGTTTGACCTATTCATATACCGGTTTTTATAGATCGGTAACGTAGTAAAAAAAAAAAAAAATTGGTAGAGCTCGTCTTTCTAGAATTCTTGTATCCAATATTGCATTCTGTTTTTAAGAAAAAAAAAAAAATACAGCTCGATTTCTTTTTCCTGTTTTTCTTAAAAAAAAAAAAAGTGTCATATCAGCATAAAAAGACTCTAAAAACACTAGATCTAATGACGAAAGTGAAGAAAACAGTGAAGGTCGGCTAGAAATTCTCACCCCAAACGATCTATCTTGCTTGCAATTCCTGCCAGAAACACAAACACAACCAAACACTAAAACAAAACACACTCTACTAGTTCTACAAACCAGAAAGAAAAACCATTCCATAACTCTAAAGGTTAGGAGGCAAAACACCCATGATCTAACCATGGAAAAGACAAAAGACCTTCTAGAAAGTCACAAAAAACACCATAGAGAGGAAAGAGGGGTGAAACCTCCCTCCTCCCGCGCCCCAAAATTCATCAACGCTCTCTCCCTTTAGGAAGTTTCTCTCTCTATAGGACTATTTTTAGTTCTCAGCAATTTCCAAATGCAATTTAATAGTGACATGCACAGACTTCAAAGTCAATTATAGGTCTACAACTCCTAATGTCAGGATTTTTTTTTTTTTTTTCTACGCAATCTAAGGCTTGATTAACGGAAAAAGAATACTACAAAAAAAAAAAAAAAAAAAAAAAAAAACGAAAAAGGACGAGGAATGAGAGCCACACACAGACATGAAACATGCAACACTGGAGAAAGCGCCATTTATCGGATGTTTTCATAACAGAGGATTCCGAGGAATATCCATTCCACAAACTTGTCAAGTTTACGCCAGAACGCAGAAACAACTTTCAAACGTATGCATGTCAATCCGGTGTGTTTGGTAAATATTTGGGTTGTAGATTTTTTTAAAAAAGAATAATAATAAAAAGTTATTGTTGGAATATAAAGTAGAGAGAAATTTTGATTTATTTTTTATAAAAAAGTGAACAAAAAGGTATTTAAAAATAATTGATATGATATAAAAAGTTAAAAAATGTTAAAAAATAATTAATTTAATATAAAACGTGAAATGTTTTGGAGTTAACTTTTTGACAAAAAAATAAAAATAAATAAATAGAGCGGTAAACCTTGCCAAAAAATTCAGTCCAAACAAGTTATAAGAAGTGATTGATGTAATAAGAAATGATTTTTGTTTGAGTTATAAAATTTTTGTTTGAATACTAATAAGAAGTGATTGATATGATATAAAGTATAAAAAAGTTTGGGATTATTTTATAAAAAAATGATTTTTTTTTTTTTGTTTTGTAGTGCAATTTTTTTATTTAAATAATAATAAAAAATTATTGATGTGATATAAAAAATAAAAAAATAAAAAAAAGTTAGAATGTTTTAAATTTAAATGTTTTAAAAAAAAAAAAAAAGAAAAAAAAAAAAGAAAAAAAAAAGAAAAAAAAAAGAAGAAAAGGGTGGGGGGGGGGGGGGGGGGGGGGAGAGAGAGAGAGAGAGAGAGGGTAAATGGTTGCCAAATACAGCTTCTACGCATGCGCAACGCATCCGTCGCTCTTCAGACTTTTTTCTAGCTGTCATTTTTTTTTTCCTTTTTTTTTTTTTTTTAACAAAAAAACATCAAAACACGGGTGTCTCACGTTCCATTTTCAAAATTTCCCCCATTTCTCTTTCTCAAATCTCCCCCTCTCCACTGTGCCCTCCCCCCCCCCCCCCTCCCCCGACTGGATCACCGACGCCGGAGCCCTTGCCAATGCCGCTCGCTCTCTCTCGGAGTCCCTCGAAACCAGCAGACCGGCCCACCGGCTGGAAATCCGAATTCGAAGCCCTTGCCAACGAACGCCGACGTCGCTCTTGCTGTCGAACCCAGCAGACCGGCCCGGATCTCCGACGTTGCCCAGATCGACCGGGTTTCTGGATGACCCACCCGCCTCGGACCCAGCTCTCTGACAGACCAGGAGCGGCGACCACCGTATTCTCTCTCTACGGTATCTCTCTCTCTCTCTTGATAAGCCAATCGTTTTAGCTTCCCCCTCCCTCACCGACAGTGTTTCAGCTTCTCTCCACCGTTCCCCTCCCACACCGCCGACCAGCAATTCCTACCGCCACCCACTACCTGGCCGCTGACCAGCTTCCCCTTTCCTAACCGTCGGATTTCAAAACCGTCTTGATATCTGACGAAACCCATCTCATTCTCCCCAATTTTTTTTCAGCCCATCCCTCTGCTCCCTCCGCCGCAGCCCACAAGGATTCATGTGGAGAAAAAATTGGGATGGTCAATTTTTTTCCCTGGTTCAATTGGATTTCTGTAGACATTTAGAATGCTCTTGCTATTATGATCATTAGAATGCTTTTGCTATTTTCTGGTTGCAAGTATGGACATTTCCAATCATTTAGAATGCTTTTGCTATTTTTCTGTAGATATTTAGCATGCTTTTTGCCCTAAAATAATTTAGTTGCTTCATTTTCATGGATGGTTTGGAGGACTAGTTCTTTTCCATGGTGGCAGATTTACTTGTTTAGTTGATTGTGTATCCAAAACCAATAACATAGCGTATAACGAATGACATGTTATTTATTTGTTTTAGCGAATGACTATATATATAACAACTATTTTGGGTTCTGAGGTTGGGGGTTTTGTTAATTTATAATGGACTTTTGTTGCTTTGTAATGAGAGAGAGATTGGAGCTGTTTTGTGTGTTGCTTTGAAAAGTTCAGGACGCTGAGCATTTTTATCTGTGTATAATAATGCATGGTTATGGAATGTATGTGTTTATGGTCACCTCTAACAACTCCTATGTTATTCAAGAAATATAGTTTTGTATGTATGTGTTTATCTTATTTTTGGATTATATTTGTAGAAATTAGCCCTCTAATGTTGTGAATTAGCAAACAGCTGTGTCGTTATCAAATTTATGTGTGTCTTTGTGAGCCATGCACTTCATGTATTATTGCTTGTACATTTGGCAATAGATTGTTATAATGCTTACAAGGTACATTTTAAAGAGAACAAAAAAAGATGTAAAGATACTACTATTTACTTTTCTTCTTCATTCTTAGATTTAATGATATTTTGATATTCATTTGGGGGTTTGTTTATTTTTTATTTTGATGTTCTTTTGACTGGTGATTGTTTGACATGCTTATTTGACATGCTCGCATGCTTAGATTGGTTGGTTGGTTGAATGATATTTTCTATGGTTGGTTGGTTGGTCTTTTGCATAGGCAAGACAAAATGTCGGTAAATAGTGGTGCGTCAAGTGCATCAAGTGCATGTCCGTTATGTTACTGTGGAGTGCCTGCACGTGTAAGGTATTCTTGGACTGATACAAATACCGGCAGAAAGTGGTATGGCTGTGAAAATTATAAGGTGCTTTTTTAAATTAATAGTGTGTTATACTTTGTTTGCTAGTAGGTGGTGATAACATTTTTTAATCTTGCTTTGTCATGCAGAGAAAGGGTGATTGTGATTTTTTTGCATGGGCTAATAACGAAATGACTATGTACGAGACGAAGATAATGGAACGCCTGAAAGTCTTCAACGATAGAAGAAATGCAGATAATGATAGACTTGAGATCCTAATTGAAACAAAAATTAATGATCAATGTCTTAAATTTGAGAAGCTGATTGAAAAAAAAAATATACTGATCAATATGTTAAATTTGAAAAGCTGATTGAAGAAAAATTTAAAAATAAATTTGTTAAACTTCGACGGGAGCAATGTCAAATTAATGGAAAGATATTTCAGGGTATGATAGTAGTAGTCATTTTGCTTTTTGTTTTTTTTTCTTAGTGGATATAGTGGATCTCGAGGTACTTATTTGATGTTAAACTAAAAGAAAATGAGAGTTATGTATCAAGTTGGGATGTATTGTATTGGATTGTAATTCAGTCACTCTGTAGAGGAATGTTATTTTGTGATTGGATGTAATATGACAGATTATTTCATTGAACTTTTAGTTGGATGTACTTGCTAGTAATGAATTGTATTTAATGTAATGTAATGTTATGTTTAGTCCGCTATCTGTTTTTTGGTTGTTTAAACAATTGTGTGTGATAGGTTAGTTGGATGTAATGTATAATTGTTTTTTACATGTTTTGCTAGATTGTGTATGATAGGCTAGATTGCCTAATATTTATGTACTAATTAAGAATGATCGATCCTGAAACTTGGGCAACCAATATTGGTTGCTCCAAGAATGTGTCTTGTGAGATACCTCACAAGACACATTCTTGGAGCAACCATTAGAATTTACATCTTTTAGTTCTGATGATTTTTTTTATCTATAGCATTTATTTTTCCAAAAATTGAAGACATAAACATTGGCGTGTAAATTCTTTCAAGCATTTATCCCAACAAAATCTCAACCAAAAAGAGCTACTAGCACAATTGCATCACTCTGGACCTGACTCCTAATCCAAGTACTGCTTTTGGATTTGTGTTACAAGCTAAAATAATTATACAAGTCACCACAACATATATATGTTCAGGTGTTTAATATTGCATAACTTTTTTAAGTATAGTGTCATACATGACCAAATGGAAAACAATCTAGGAACTGAATAAAGTAAACTTATAAGACAAAATGAAAAAAGATTCAAATAATTTTCTGATGACAGGTGCTAGGATGCTATGGCGTACAAGCTAGGAACTGAATTAAGTAAACTTATATGAAAACAATCTTATTGGGGCTCGTTGAATGTACTGCAGTTGGCTTGAGAACCTCGTGAGTGTTCTTCTTAGTTGCCTCATTATTGGAGTTTATAGACTCCATTGATTCACATTCTTCGTCCAGAGGAGTGGTAGGCAATTGAGGATTGCCTTGTGTTTCAACCAGTGATTGATTGACAGATAAGTCATGAGGAGGTACCAAGTATCAACTGACTGCAGAAATATAAATAGCAAATACATCAGACACAAAAAGAAGAGACAGAGAGCTCCAACTAAAAAATTATTACCAATGTTTCATGCATCCACAAGCAAAAATAAAGAAACACAACATCACATATGTGAAGTGGACATCATATGGAAAAAGGCAATAGTTTCTCATTGATGATACTATCTTTTTAAGGGGATTTCTTTACTTTTGATGGATAAGAAAGTGACATGTTCTATATGTCTTTGAAAAATAGCTAATATCACGTCTGGAGGGAGGGAAAGTTTATGCTAGATGGTAGCAGATAGAGTCTTGACATGTTCCTTGCTGTTTAATTTCTTTATGCCTTGTTGTTTGGTTGTACACGATTTGGCATCTATATTAAAGCTCTACAAAGAAAAAGGAAACAAAGGAGACCCTCCAAGTGCAGGGCCAGGTTTGCCTACATAGAATCCAAGGATCCTAGATATTCTGTCCAACCCCCAACAGTGTTGACCTCTCATTGCCGAGAAAAGTTATCATTCTTAGCATTCTTGCAAACACTAGCACAAATTTTTGAGATAAAAAGCAGGCTTGAATTCATCATTTTTGAAACTCATAATTTTCATAAGTAACACCAGAACAGGGAAAAAAGAAATGAAAACACACAAGTAGTTGAAGTTTGTATGCATTAATCAAGAAAATTCATTATAATTGCAGAGCCCCTACAAAGCTCATAAAAAGATCTACAAGTTAGGAAGTAACACCCCTCCTAATAGAACAATTTGACTACCAGGTTTCCAGGCACAGATACCGTATTGTAAAGAAGAACAGCAAAGCTATACCAAGACAATAACAAAAGCAGTGGAAGTTACATTGACAGTTACTAAGTTGTCCAATTCCTCTCACCTTTGTTATAACAAGTAAAAACTCCAATTAGAAGGCAAAGAATACCACTGCAGATGCTACCCCATAGTCCATCAGCCACCCAATCAGGACACTATAATAAATACAATAATAGAAAACATAGTAGTAGAACACTATAATAAATACAATAATAGAAAACTGCCGGGTACCTTATAATTTCGAACAGCACAGTTGGGAAACTTGTAAAGAGATATAATACTATAAGGGTAGTTTGAATAGATGATCTCCTGCCTATTTGGTTCAAAAACAACAAAAACCTGTTGAAGAAAGATACATTACAAGACTTCTAGGCACCAAAAAAGTAGAAAACAGACTTCATATTGATTTATGATTTCCTGAGGTTGTATCATCTGTTAGTTTATGCACTGGATGTTAGTTTCCAATTCAACTTTCAAACATTTCTAACCATTAAGTGAGAGTGGTATTAGCTTTTGTGTGACATGTTCTGTGTCTACTTAATTAATTGACAAAGAATGGGCATGAGAACCAGAGGATTTTGACAAGTATTAACAACTAAATTATCCTTTGCCAAAATATAGGTGCATACATATAGTTTGAACAAAGTCAGTGAAAGATGAGCTTAAAAAATCAGGAAAAAAGGATAGAATCCTCACAATCATTAGCCATTTCAAAGACAAACAAGGCATGCAAGCATATGACCAATACAATATTGCAGGCATACGACCAATACAATATTGAAAGCATCTCATAAGGTAAAAAATCTACAAAGTCTAAGCTTCAGTCACACTACATCTTATCATTTCATGATTTATAGACATCCAGAAAGATGCAGACTGCATTATAATGTAAAAAAAAGCTCATAAGCGATGACTTTGTTATATAGCACAGGAAACATTTAGTTTTCTTCACACCAATATGTCAAAAGACTCGAACCTCCACATAAATAAGAGGTGACAACACCCATGTTGGTGTCTGAACATCAATTTTCCTTCGGTTGGTATTTTAAAATTTTCTCTTCAAAAAAAAAAAAAAATCGTTAACAAATTTGAAAAGGATGTGCCTTCTATACTAAAATAATGAAGATTATCAAAGACATATAGCTATCCAAGAAACTATAACAACTAGTTTGGACTTTCCCTCTAGACTTAGTCCAGTATAATTTTGATTCTATTCTAAAAGATATTACCTTGTATAGCAGCATGTACAACTAGTATAAAAGACGCATGTAACTCATTCAATAAAATTAATATACACATTTCCAGTATTCAAAAATTCTTACAGGTCTGTGAGAGAGCTGGGAGAGAAATCGTTTCCGCCGGAAATGGTGGTCCAGTGCCAGTCTATGAGAGAGCTGGGTGGTCTGCTGGTCCGGTGCCGGTCTGTGGGAGAGCTGGGTGGTCTGCTGATCCGGTGCCAGTCTGTGGGAGAGAAATGGTTTTCGGCCAGAAATGGTGGTCCGGTGCCGGTCTGTGGGAGAGCTGGGTGGTCTGCTGGTTTCGAGGGAAACAGAAAGGGGGGAGACGGTCTGCTGGTTTCGAGGGAAACAGAAAGGGGGGAGAATTTTTTGGGGGAAATGGTTTTGGTTCCTAAAACCCGTGATATTGGTTTCAAATTTTTGAGACTTGCTACACAGGGGACGGATGTGAGCATTTTATTATAGAAAAATAATTTTTTATTAAAAAGATGGCTTTGATGTCCCATCAAAGCCAACTTTTTTAATAAAAATTTATTTTTTTATTATATATGGGTGATGGGGGACGGATGAGTGTCCCCATCCAGCATTTCCCCAAATTTTTTTTTACTAAAATGGCACTGCCACGTGGGTAAGGGCCGATGAAAGACGGACAAGTTGCTCCTCTATAGCATTTCTCCTCGGCCCCACGCTTCGTATCATCCGGTCCTGAATTCGATGCCCTGTCCAATGTCACCTTAACGGTAAGGCATGGAGCATTTATATATCTTGGTTTGTAATCAAAATGAACGGCATTCGTCAATGATCAAATCGTTGGACTATGATCGACGGTCTTCTGCTACTCGGATTGAGCTTATGTTAACATCCTAATGCTTGATTGCTGGGGGGAATTTTTATTTAGTTTTAAAGTCAAGGAAAATAAAAACAAAAAACAAAAGGAGGGTGATATCATTCTCCTTCGGTGAATAAGCTGTTGTGAATTTTTCTTTTCTTTTCTTTTTAAAGTCATGTACCTGTAAAATGTGGATATTGTTCATAAGAATTTCTAGGAAATACTAATGAAAGATAAAGGCAATATCTTTGAATAATACGTACGTTTATATGTTGTAAATTACTTTGTTAAAACAATTTTCAGCTTCGTAGCACAAGCTATTAGAAAGTTCTTTTTTTTTTTTTCCTATAAAATAGTAAGGCCGGTAAGGATGCTTGCTAGGGTGCCAGCCAGTCCCACTTCAATGCTTAAGTTAGTTTTCTAAAGAATGTGAATCAAGAATTTAATCACAATAATTTTAGCTAGGGAATACTTGAAGGTGGGTATGTATTTATATTGAATAGTTGAGTCGGTTTACCCTGAAATGGAGTAAACCGACTCTTTAATCGTGGGTCTCCATGTCCGGAACGTGGGTATTCATGTCTTTTGGAACGTGGGTCTCAACGTGTCCAGCCTATGCGTTTTCTCACATCTGGATAGTGTGCACCCACGTTATGGACCGCTGGATTGCTATTCGGAACGTGAACTTTAATGTCCGAGACACCTTCGGGTATTTTGAAGTCTTGACGGGCTCCTTACAGATTACTTTCAGGTGAGCTTGGCTTTGCCGAGTGGTGGTTCTCATGGCCCGGCCCATTTCGATGAATTGATGGGCTCGGGTAATGGAACCTAAATTCAGCTTTCTCTGGGACTGTGAATAATGAATGGACCGAATTGAGCTCTTGGGCCCATTCTAATTATTGAGAATATTTCCCAACACACTTAAGAGAGTTTTCTTTAAAGAATCTTTCTTTATTCTTTCTTCAACAATCATATCTTTGAAAGGTTATCATTTATTAGCGATCATATTTTTCAAAAAATTGCCTTTTTCTAATGGTAAATTTTTTTAAAATTTGTCTTTTTGTAACTGTAATATTGGTTTTAATTTTGTCTATTTTAAAAGGTCATTTTTTAAAAAATAAAATAAAATAAAAATGAAGTATTCAATACCAAGTTTCTACCGATCATATTTTTCTAAAGATAAAGCAATTCAATAGCAAGTTCGAATTTTTTTTTTTTTTTTTAAAAAAAAAAAAAAGAAAAGAAAAGAAAAGAAAAAAGAAGAAGAAGTAAAAAGCAAGTTCAAGTTTTCAATTTCAGAATCGCAAGCATTCAATGACGGTCATATTAGAC
Source organism: Alnus glutinosa (assembly GCF_958979055.1). NCBI lineage: Eukaryota > Viridiplantae > Streptophyta > Magnoliopsida > Fagales > Betulaceae > Alnus > Alnus glutinosa. The sequence goes on along the minus strand of NC_084888.1, from coordinate 35,809,121 downwards.
CATTTCAATAGCAAGCATTTCAATAATTGGCAGGTGATTCAATAGCAGCGTTCCATAACTGGCAGGTACGTGATTTTTTATTAATATAAATTATGCATTTAATTTTGCTGAGCACTTTAATAAGAGTAATTCTACTGGTATATTAAGTGTCCGTAAAAAAATAAGGTGGCTTTTAAAATTACCATTTGATCAAAATCACCATTTGATCAATCACACGCTCAATGATGATTTTAAAAGCCACTTTATTTATTGATAAATACTTGATGGACATTTAATGTACTAATAGAATTACTGCTCCAACAACTCAGTAAATCCTTAACTACTTTGACTAGTCGGATGGAGTAATGCTAGAAGTCCCTCTTAAGTCCCTCCAAAAATAATGTGACTTTAAAATTACCATTAGATTTATAATTGATCACTATTGAATTTTGATCAAATGATAATTTTAAAATCCACCTCATTTTTAGAGGGACACAAAAGTGATACATGAAAGACTTCTAAATTACTCAGTTAGATGTAAAGCTTTTTTGAGATTTTTTTTGCTACAAGACTAGTCATAAAAGCTACTTTTTTATTTATTTATTTTAGCTTGCCCAATATGAGTGAGCAGGTATTGCACTAGGGCGAGCGGCCGTTGGTTGTTCCGCAACTTGTTCCCTTACGTGGTCCTGTGCGTTAACATTAGAAGGAGTAATGCCACATATTATCCTTGTGTTCACTTATTGTTCCCAAAAAATTGATGTGACTCTTAAAAAATCACTATTGAATTTATGATAGACTACTATTGAATTTTGAATCATTGTGTTAACGAAGTGATGAATAACGTGGTTTAAAATGTATTTTTTTCACATGTCCTGAATGACGTGGCAATTGCGGGAGAGCTTGTCTCATTTATTTAAACACATGATAAACACATATATTTACATATATACATACATGTACAATACATACACATGCATGAGAAGGTCCCGAGAGTTTCTAGAGAGAGAGCGAGCCTGAGATTTGGTGTGTTCCGGGGGGGGAGGGTTCTACGCCTCCCTCCCTCGGTGGTGATGTCTTCCTTGCCCTTTAGGGGAGTTTTTGTTCCTCCCTGGTTAGATCCAATGGAGGTTAGGTGCTTTCCAGCCTTTAGGGCTGTGGAGTTTGTTCCCCCCGGGTTAGATTCGGTGGTAGTTGTTGTCCCCTGGCAGTAGACTTCACGGTTCTGGGTTGGGGAGCGACTTTTTCCGGTGCTTCCAGTGGAGTTTTCCTGACTTGGTTTTATTTGTTTAAGGTTTTTTCTTTGTAGTCAGATCTGCTCTTCTCCGACGGGCTTTTAAAGGCACACGCCTTTCCATAGGAGTCACCGGCCTCTTCCGGTCCAGCAGCTTCCAGCCACGGTCGTGCCGGCTCTCCACGCTCGACGCGTGGCCTGCACGCGCCAGGGAGGTAACTCCCTGATCTGGCCTGTGTGGGTCACGACTTGTCTTCCAAGATGGGGTGAGTGATTTCCTGGTGGTTCGTGAGTCTTCCGGCGGTTTTCTGTTGCAGAGGAGGTCCCCAGCGGCGTCGTTTCCCGGCTTCGGTCCCATTTTGGTTTTCTGTTTAGGGTGTTTTGTTGTTTTTTATTTTCTTTCCACAGCCAGCCTGTGTGATGCATAAATGTTACAGGATTATTTGTTGGCGTAGGTGCTAGATCTGCCCTCTTTTATTTATTGTCTGTGCTAAATTGTAAAGAGTGGCTCATTGGTGTCCTTGTAATATTTTTGTATTATTTAGGTTGCTGTTCAAGTCAGGTTTTCTGGCTTAGGGTGATGGGGTCTTGTACCTCGTTTATCTGTATTGGTCATTGCCCCGGGGCTTTCTTGAGAAGAAATATATAATAGCACATGCTATTTGTTCAAAAAAAAAATATATATATATACATACACATGCATATAAACACAAACAGAACAATAAGTTAGAAGGAAAACTAAGTAGAATAGAGCATTAAATTAGAAAGGTTCAAATTACACTGTATTGCAGAACTGGAGCAAAGGCTCAAACTATAACCATTTTCAGTCCTTCGTCTTCCACCACTGCTTTCATTTTACTCTTCCATGCATATTCCTTTGAAGCTTTTGCTTCAATTATTATATATGCAATACATATATGTACCAGAGATTGTCATACATCAATAACAGCCACTGCAATAGGGCTTCTCACTTGGAACGTTCCATCATCCCACACTAAAGAAGCAGAGTCAATGGATTTATCTGTTATTCCTTCAATCGTGAGCGCAAACGATAGCTTTTGTCCAAGATTTGTGAATGATAGAACACTAGGGTTTACTTTGATTTTAAGTCCGAGTGGGGATGTCAAAATAGCTTTATACGTAGATGTTGGTGATCCAACATTTGTGACCGTCCAATTATAAGCTTGACTAATAGATTTGGAGGACGAAGTGACTAGAGCAAAAGAAGGATAGTTGAGATCAAATACTGTTCCATTAGTGTGTTTAGAACAGCTACTACTGTCCCTAGTAACAAGTTGTAATAACTTGGTACTATATCCTTGGCCACACAAAAATTTGATGTAGTCAAGTGTATCAATTTCATATACTAAACCAGGATTTTGAGCCTTAGGAGGATTTATATTGCCTGCACCATATGCATATTCAGCCTCAGGATTCTTTGTAGCACTCATGGGGACAGCTACAAGTAATATTCCAAATGGGAGTGAGTTAGTCATGGTTATAGCTTGCGTACATGCAATAAATTATCAAGACTGGGAACTATACATCATATAGATATTACAAGTAGTCATAAGAGCCGATTTGATAGCAGCAGGTGACCATGTGGGGTGGAAGGATTTGATATAGGCAGCTGCCCTAGAAGCATGTGGGCAAGCCATTGATGTCCCTAAGATTATATTGTATTACAGCAATCTGTTATCACTTTCAATTTTTGAAGTTGGGGAAACAGGAGACCATGCGGCTAGAATGTGAACTCCAGGAGTAGCTAAATCCGGCTACACAAAAAAAAAAATATATATATATATATATATATATATATATATATATATATATATATATATATATATATATATATATATATATATATATATAAAATTACCTTGAGAATGTTTGGCGTAACTGGACTTGGACCCCTTGATGAGAATGAGGCTATGTAAGGGGCAAATGTATCTTTACCCTCACTACTCTTATGAATAGTCGTCGTTGCGCCCCTATAAATTGTGTGTTCTTTAGGTTGTTCTATTTTGCGAACTTCTTTCAATTAATGTCTAAAATATTAATACCTCGTTGAATTTATGTATGAGTACACCTTGCTACCATCTTCCAAGCGAAGGTAAGATGCTGGCAAGGGAAAAGATTTAGCAACATCTTGGCGTGCTCGGCCTTGCATCACAGTACCCACAGCACCAGCTAAGAATTCCCCTTCCCCTGTAGTCCGGACATCGCAAAGTACAATTTTACCCTTCACCAAATCTTGGTCTAGTGAATTTTTCTTGCAATATCGGCATTTTAACAATAATTAAGTTCCATTTTAATTATCACGTTGGAATGTGTCTACAATTGGTATTGCTATTCTAAAACACAAGAAATATTTCACCTGCCAGTTTCATAGATTTATGCAAACAAAAGCAAAAGTAATAATTATTGGACACATTTCATTTTGTAGTTACCTGGAATCGGACCTATTGAAACCACTTCTAGTGTTTGGTACATCTCCACCATAGATTAATGGATACATTTCATTCTTGATGTCAAAAGTATTTATTGAAATTCCCTACACATGGACTAAAGAAATTCTCCAAATTAAAAATTTAGGTACTAATAAATTGAAGTAAAATGAAAAAGATAGTAGTATATAATATATATCTACTGATAATATAGATATTCAAAGCAGCTGATATAATTTTTTTAGTTACCTCATAAATATTGTTGTTACCCAATTGGACCATATATAGTGAAGAACTTTCTATCTATGGTGCTTGTAGCCACAGAGAGAGACCAGGGCGAATCATTTGTAATGGTATGTTGCAAGATCTGGACCGTTGTTACCAGCAGATTTTGATGTCAATATTCCATTTCTCATAGCATGAAAGGCACCAATGGAAATTGCATCTTCAAAATAGTTCAGAGGATTGTGTCCACCAACGGAAAGTGTTGGTACAGTTTCCGGTATGGTGACGTGTCGCCTGGTGATTCGCTGCTGGGTTCTGATCTACTACCTTAATCCTGCAAAAAGAACAAACAGCTCGTCGGGGGTGCCGACTACGCCCACTCCGATGCCTAAGTCAGTTTAAATCAATTTTCTGCAGAGTACTCTCAATCTTAATCTCAAGAACTTAGAGAATCCTTGATTTCATACCTGGTGCGGCTGTCGTATTTATAGGCTGGACTTGCAGTCTTACCAGATTTGCAATCTTACCAGAATTCTTGACACCTAGTTGGATTAGGAGTTGGAGTCCTAGCTTAGTTGAACTTTAACCATATCTTCAGGGAATTCGAATGGGATTGTAGAGTCCGAAGTTGATTGCGTTTGTACCTCTTTAAACTTGATTCCGTATCAATAACTATCTTATCCCATTAATTATGGAATTGTGGTTTATCCCTGATCTTCTGGGATTCTATCCTCATCGCATTCTAAGACAACTGCGGCACACTTCAGCCAACCTCCGAGGTGATGATACCCGAGATATGTTCGCTTCGACTTGGAGATCTCGAGGTATCGCCGCACCATAACAGGGTTGTGTAAGGCCGAGATGTTGTCGCGCTGAATCGATATTACACCGAGGCGTTATTACCCCGAGGCGCTATTACCCCGAAGCGTTATTACTTCGAGACACAAATACCCGAGATATGTTTGCTCTGTTTAGACTAGGAGATCCCGGGATATACCGTAGCCTGGAATGTGAAGACCGAGACGTCGTTATACCTCCGAGATGTCTTTATATGTCCGAGACGTCTTTATATGTTCGAGACGTCTTTATATGTCCGAGACGTCTTTATACCTAGACGATCTTTCTTTGCTGGGCGGAACAAATGTCCGAGACATAACTCCGAGATGTCTTTGAATCCACGTGTCTCTAGGGTTGATTTTATCCCTAACAGAAAGAGTTATGATGTCAACGCCATCAGCAATGGCATTGTCAAATGCAGCAAGAATGTCAGCATCAGAACAGCCATCGAACCAACATATTTTGTAGACATCAATACATGCTGATGGAACTCCTCCTCGTGCTGTTCCCAAGCCATAGCCTAGTAGGCTTGCCCCGCTAACTAGGTTTCCAGCTGCTGTTGATGCAGTATGTGTTCCATGGCCTTCTGAATCTCTAGGAGATTTGACATTATTTTCGTCAAAAACTACTTTACTGCTACGGTAATATTTTGCTCCAATGATTTTACTGCATTAGTGTAGCCACATTTGTTAGTTGTGCTTTTTGACTGCGTATGTGTCTTTGCACCTGTGTGGTCCTGTAGATAGGCAAAACATAGTGTTGTAAAGATATATATACTTGTTGCAAGTGAAATTGGTCGACGTTTGGCAGGTGCCCTTCCATTTGCTAGGTTGTGGACCAAATCCTTTGCCACTAAAGCTATCTGACTCTGGCCAAATTCTACTGTCGAGAACTCCTATAATGATGTCGCTTTCAACAGGTCTTCGAGGAACTTGTTGCGGAAAGCCAAGAAAGTCCCATGACCTTGTTGTTTGAAGCTTTTTTTGTTCGCTAGGGAACACAGACACTACGCCGTCCATTCCTACAAATTCATTGACACAACATTTTGTGAGGGACATATATAGAAAACATAAGTTAATTTCAAGAATACCCTCCACCCACGGGTGATTGGGGGGAGGAGAGAATTAATTTGGTTCACGGACTAGCCATTTTTTGAGCTTCTTGCTCGGTTAGCTCAACTGCAAATCCACTAAAACCCCTCTTGTAGCTATAGAGCAGAGACTCTGGTCCAATGTTGCTAAATGCAAGCATATAAATTTCACAAATTAGAGCTCTAGGCGCATTTCAATCCCTTAACACATACATAACTTCGACTGGATTTATTATCTCCATTTACAGAAATTGTTAACACAGAAAGCCTGTAAAATTACTATTTATACTAAAAGTTAATAGAAAGAAATGAATTTAATATTTTATATTCTAACAAAGCCCATTGCAACCCCAATGGTACTGATTGGTAGATTGGGGGAGACATTGCAAATTGTTGCGTAGATTAAGGGAATTAAATATAGTTTCCCCTGTTTTTTTGTTTTTTTTTTTTCCCATCTATTTTGCTTTTCAAGAGGTGGAAAAAAAAAAATTGAATTACCTTAATAGTGTAATTAATGAAAAAATGGAATTAAATGAATATCAAGAGAAAATTAATAGAGGTACGTATAATTGATAAACATATGATATTAAATGAACACCAAGAGAGAGGCATCAATGCCATTTGAAAGGTATCTTTTTTAAAATAAAATAAAAAATAAAAACCCAAAAAGAAGGTCAAATATGTCTTTCCCCTTAAAAGAGATTGTTAAAAATAAGAGTACCGTCATATACTATATAAATATTCTACAAAGTTGATGGGGTAGGATCTAGTAACCCTTGGATCAATCATTGTTAACTACAAATCTAGGTTATCAAAATGTTTTCCAAGTTTCAATCACTTACGGACAAGTGTCATGTTTTATTGTTCTAATATAAAACTTTTCAATATTTTTATATTTAACTTAACAATTTATTATATTATTATATTACAATTATAAACACCTTCTTTTCTTTTTTTTTTCTTTTTTTTCTTTTTTTTTACCTTAGGACCCAAATTTTATTCAACAGCCCCTGTATAAGAGCCTGTTCGGTATTGTATTGGAGAAAAAAAAAAAAAAAAAAAAAGCTTTTATATCCAAAATGAGCTTTTAAGATCAAGATTTACTTTTAAGCTTTTTTTCAAATATGGGTTTTAACTTCTTTTTTTTTTTTTTTAAAGCATAATTTTAAATAAGTATTTTTTGAGTTTTTTTACCAAGCATACCATATTTTTGTCTGGCACAAATTTATATGTAATAAAAGTACTTTTTAAGCTCATTAACACAATCTCTAATCGGCTATAAAACTAAAGAAGGGCTTTCAAGGTATATAGCTAGTTCAACATAAGCTTTAAATTTTGTTAAGTTCCACAAAATACGATTAGACAAAATAAGAAATTCGAGGCATATTCCAACACAAGTCAAACACTGTGATCACAATATCTATCTATAATCTATGTAAGCCTAGACTTTTTTATAAGGTTTGTAAAAATTAATATATTTCCTAATTAATGTAATTTCCAAAGGAATGTGATAATAACAACATTATCATATATTTTTAGGAAATAGATCCGAGAGGAGAAGGGTGCAAATCTGTTCGCTCCACCTCTCCATTTTCTTTTCTACTCTCCGCTCCTACCATCTCCCTTCCATTCTGATTTTTTCTTTTGTTTTTAGGTGTTTTTCGACCAGATCAACATTTTTGGCCTCTCCGCTATGCATCCGTTCATCTACCTCCGTGCTGTGCCATTCATCGATCTCCTCCCTAGCCGCTGCTGTTGCTTGCTGGTTGTGTTTTTGCTTTGAATAAGAGTTTTCTTCTCTGTAAATCTACTCTTATGGGCGATATATGTGATAAATGTTAGTCAGATATGAGGAGTTATCTCTCACGGCCTGGATAGTTCGATGTGAGGGTTTATCTCTCACGGCTGGTTTAAATAAATTTTTAGGATATTTGGCTACAATTGGCTTAGATCTAGTATGCTCGATCGGAGCAAAAATGCTCTTTAACTATTTGTATACATAGGTTAGCAGATGATGAAAGCCATAGATAACATTTTATTGTAAGAATTTTATTTGTATCTATAACTTTATAACTTCATAGCATAAGGTTATAATTTTGCAGAGTTATAATCTGTGATGTAAGAGCATTATGCTTGTGATCTTTAATTAATGAAATACTCAGATCTTTCATTAAAAAATAAATAAAATAATAAAAAATTATCATCCTGACCAATTCGAAAAGCAAGTTGTAACAAGAAATTCAAAGATCAGATAGCAAGTTTATAATTAATGGTTCCATATTTGTGCTGCTTTTATTACCTGCCAATGACTTCTTGTAGTATGCTTGTGTGAAGGGATGATGGGATCGTCCATCTACTTGTTGCCCATATACACAATATAAGCCTGCGTGCACATTTATCATTGGTATTTGGTAGAAAATGGAACCTGTTAATTATCTTCTAAACACGAAAAAGATGGCCAATTTTGGAGATATTTGGCCATAAAAAATATAATTAAGAGATCAGCCATATATAGAGATATTTACATTTCTGTCATTCTGAGAACTTGAGTGACCAACAAGGAGAGTGAAGGCTAGACTGAGGAGGAGAAGCCATGAAAGACTAGAGCTTTTTCTGGCCATTAATTGCAGGTTCAGCGATAATCTTGTTATATATATATATATATATATATGTAAGTACTAGAAAATGTCCTTATATAAAGTTGTTAAAAAAAAAAAAAAAAAAAAATTCCGATAGAAGAAAAAGCTCCTACACGAAAAATCACTAAATAGTTCCACATTCTTATCCTTTTTTCCTAGAAAAGGTTCTTACATAAAGTTGTCAAATACAAAATCCAAAACAAAAAATAAAAAAAATAAAAAAAGTTCTTGAGAAAGTGCTAACAGTTTCACATTTTTACCCTTATCTATTTCTTTATGGTTCAGTTTGTGCTCGAGTTTTTAAGTTCTTTATTGTCGGTGGTAGTGGTTAAATCGCCTCAAGCTAAGTAATTTTCATGTGGTTAGATGAGCAAATACTAGAGTGAGGGGTCGACTTCGATCTACAATGAGACTCTTCAAGCATGATTAGTATTAACCATCTTGAATTCCACTAATGTCTTGGTCGCATAAAATTCTGGTCATCCGATTCCCTCCTACCTTTTTTAATAGAAAAAAAAGGTTTTAAAGTTCATTTTCTCTTAGAAATCAAATTCCCCATAAATTATAACTCCAACAACTAAGAGACGACCTAAGGTCAACCAAATTGAGATAAGTTTTGGAGACTTATCTCCAAGTCAAGGTTGGAAAATTGGTTTTAATTAAAAGCTAATTTCCAAATGCACTTTAATAATGACACAGACTCCGATTAGAATTATTTTGTTAATACCTATTAGCAAATTAAGTCAATTATAGGTCAATTACTCTAAATGTTCGGAATTTTTTTTATTTTTATTTTTCTAATCACCTGAACCTTTTTTTTTTTCTTATCTGGTACGCTTGACTCTCAACGACTCCGTACGTGGATTTTAAATTTATATGTTTTACCACTCATAATAATACGAATCAATTGTAATATAGTAAAGGTTATCGAACTACAGAGATTTTGGGAGTTGTTTTGCATAACAGAATACTTAAAGAGCGTATTTAACTTAACTTAACAATAAAAATAAAAGTAAAGTTGTAGAATTGAAGCTACAACGAATCAAGTGATAAAAACAAGAAAATGAAAGCAAACTTAAAAGAAAACTTAGGGTAATGATCTTATCAAATCCTCAACCAATGGAATGCTTCATGTCTATATGGATCTTCCTAATATGCATGATATGAGCACGTAATAGACATCAACCATTACGACGACCTCGACATGAAAATACTTTCGTTAAAACGTAATTATAGAGCACCTAGTTTCACATTAAAGAACCCCACGTAAAGATTAATCTATAATTGAAATTGTTTACACTGGTTTTGGGTGATTAATGCTCCCTAGCTTACTAATCTATGAAACATCCTAATAAACATACACAATACAGAAAACCCTTATTAGACCACAATGATAAGATATCTAAGTTCACACCGATCACATCACGTAAAAGTTATACAACAATTGAAAAAAAAATATTTTAAACTACCAAAGGTGTGAAACGACCGGTGTTCTCTAGCATACCCTATAAAATGACATAATAGGTAAACATGCATCATGTCAAATAAAACCATTGCACAAGACATCATTCTCTTTGAAAAATGTTGGTTTTATTCATGAATCTAAGAAAACTCATAGACATGCATAACTCTTTTTCATGAATAATTAGATTGGAATATTGATGACAAAACCTTTTAGCATGAGTTTCGATATCCTCTAGTCTTATACAATCATCAAACATTTATCAAGAAAATCCTAAGAACATCAAGAACACTCCATGGTTTTGGAAAAGAGTTTGATCAAAACCCTAAGGAATGGCTTTAGTTACACATGATTAAACTAATCTAAGCATGAAATCTAAAGAAAACAGTAAAGAAACAAAAAGAAAATGAATAAAAAACAACTACATTAAACTATGGAAATTCGGACTACAAAGAAAATAAAAACCAAGAACAAACCTAAGCTACACTTGAAATTTAAAGAAGAAATGCAAAGGAAACAAGCTCTCTGGAATTAAGCCCAGAAAACGTGCATCAAAGTAAACTGAAACACAAGAAATTAAAGTGATACACCTGAGAAAACCAGAAACCCCCAAAAGGTGCATAAAATAAACCAAAATCATAATTCCATATATTTAGGAAATTGGATTTACAAAAAGACTACAAGAGTTAATTCTAGCCAAGTATTCAGAGCTGGTCACCGTCCATTTCTGTCCATAGAACTCAACTTTTGATTTGGATCGCACAAAGATTTAGAAATATCTAGACCTTCTAGAAGATGCAAAGTCGATCGCTCGATCGATTTTTTATGCTCTGAGAATCGATCGATCGCATCTGGATCGATCGAAGTTGGGTCGACTGAAAGTCGATCGATTGAATTATTGGCTGTACAAATAATTGATCGATCGAAATGCCATGGACGATTTTCATCTTTTCAAGATCAACCTCAAACTCTGGAAATGACCAAATTGCGCTTGATGTATTTTCATGTCTAATTCAAGTATTTTGAACTATATTTCAATTAAGACCTGAAAATAAGACATAACACAAAACTACAACAAAACGTTATATATACAACACAAATTAGGTCTAACAAATGCAAATTAAGGGGTCTTGAATCAAATAATTCAAGACTTATCACACCTCCAAACTTACATAATGCTTGTCCCTAGCATTACAACTAGAAATTAAAATACAAATATCCTCTTTCGTGGGAAACACGATTGCATTTAGCACATGCAACAAGCATTTTAAACCCCTATGCTACCCTAGTGGACGAGTAAAGTCTCATGAAGGTTTTGCAAAAATGCTACCTACAAACATTCTTTACAAAATATACATGGTACCTAATAAAAAGAAATATCATTATAACAATGGTTCATAATTCATAAACAACTTTAAACTAATAAACTCCATATTCACACAATTTAAGAAAATCATAGTCTACTTCCTTACAAAAGGCCGGCTAAGATCTCACATGTTAGAAATGATGCAGTTTGATATTAACATATAGTTATGAGGCTTTCAAAGAATATAACCTACATACTTGCTCCAGTGTCTCATAATTCTTTGTATCTCGTATCAGATAGAATCACTAAGGCATAGACAGAATTTATTATTTATTATGGTTGTGCAATGCTCAACTCCTTTAAGCTTCTAAATGACCTATGTACCAAGTGTTAGGCCAACAACTTCCAAACCAGATGGTTTTAGGGCACTAGATATAAAACATCCCTAAGGGCTTAATAACTCAAGTAAAAAAGAACTACGAAGTCAAACTAACCATTTATTATTAACTTGCATCTTTTGACGCGAACACTCACTGTTTATTGAGGCAAGAGGTTCAGTTACTCAATGAAGTTTTTTTTTACTATGCTCACATCATTCATCTAACAAGTAATCTTGGTTTTCCTCGAAGCCCAATCTATATTTTGACCAAACATTTTGAGATAAATCGCTAAACTCACATTTTTGGATATTTTCAATAAATCTTGTAGAAATGAGTTTAACTTAGTGTTTTCTCTAGATTTTGTGTGGTTTGGAGTTGCTAGGAGCTTCCCGAGTATTTGGTCTTGGCTTGGCGAATTTTTGGTAAGTTTTTCATAGACCCTAACTTTTGGATATTTGTTTGAAGTGTTATTTTTGTGTGATTAACCCTAAGTAATGCTTATGGGTTAACAATATTGTGTTTAAGAAGTGATTAGGAATTATGGAAAAATATTTAGGAATTTTAGCATTTAATGGATAAATTAATAATGTAGCTTTTGAGTGATTCAAAATGCTACCTAGATTGGTTATTGGTTAGAGTACTAAATAATACAATGTATTGCATTTTTTGCAGAACTTTGCGGTTGATCTTAGAGTCGTTTGGAATTGGGAGTACAAGCGATCTGAGGTGAGTATTCTACTCACTGAGAAAATTATATTTTTATATATTATGGATTTGTAAAATATATATTGTTTTATGATTCCGAACTGACCATATGATGAAATATATGTTTTGGATAATTTGAATAGTTTTGTTTATGTTCAAATTATATCAATGATGTTTAAGAATTGATGTATGAGTGAAGAGTGTTGAATTGATTTAAAGTGTTTGAGTGTGCGTTGTGGTTGGGATTTAAATTATGCAAATTGTTTGAGAACATGTCATGTTGAACTGTTTATGTTTTATGAAGAAACCATTATTTGAATGATTTCAAAGTGTTTTGATGAAATGTTGGATTGTTTAGTTTTAAGAGAACATTGTTTAACAAAGGATGATTTAACAACATGATACAGTAGTGAAACATATACTGATCAAGCACAGAGCATTGAGCATGTAGTATAGAGCATACATACAACAACAGCAAAACGCAGTAAACACAGTAAAACAGCAACAAACGCAGTAAACAATAAAACGGCAGTTATCAACAACAAGGGGGACCCAAGCCCTAGTAAACCAGTTTCATGCATAGCATATACAACATTGTTTTATGAGTGTGATGTTTTTATGCTATGAGTAGTTTTACTAGACGTGTTGGTATGCATAAGAGTCCTAAATGTAAATAGCTTATTTATATTTCTATCGGATGGTTGCATGTGTTTAAGAAGCATTGAACTTGAATGTACAAGGATTCATGATTGCCCAGATGCGAGTAATGACATGTCTATGAGTAAGAAGGTTGACTGTTATTGTTCATCAGGAAAGACGTACTAGCATAATAGAGTTTCACTCTAGTGCTCATATGATCTACTGACGTTCAAGGCATGAAGCTGAAATACGATTAGAGATAGTGTTACGAGTATTTTGTTGAAGGATGATATCCTAGTATGGAAGAGTCAGATGCCATGTTTTCCTGCTTAAGACCTAAGTGTAGGTGTGATATCTGTAATGGAGTGATCATGTGCACATATGTCTGAGCCACCGTTCAAAAGTATTATTGTAGAGGGGTCTATATGTAGAAACTTTCAAGCAGTAGACTGTAACTTCTACATATGTTCACAGCTATATAGTATGTCTTAAATGTTTTCTGAATAGTCGATGTTTACTGTATTAGCTATTGGTAAATTGTGGCTGATATAGTACTCGCATGACTAAAAATAAAGGAAATGTTGGTTCTTTGTGAAAACTCAGTTAGTTTAATATCACTAAGGTCATAGTATGTTTTATATAGAGACGGTGGACTTATTCTTTCACCTATGCGGATGTGGATACTATCACAACCGTGTAGATGATGCTCTTATGATGGCAGGTACTCCTGAGGCAGATGATGATCTGGTAGCGTTTTATTTGGGTTACTACGATTGAAGCCTGTAGCGATAGTCGTAGTGGGATGGACTATGGTGTCCTTATTTTGAGTACTTTTGTTTATGGCTTGTGACATATGTGTCACATATTCTTTTGTAATAGTTATATGTTATTAAGCCTTAAACAGTTAGACTTGTGTTATGGCTCACTTATGTTTAGACAATAGGTTTATTTATCGTTATGCTTTTCCACTATGATTGAGATGGTACCATGATGAATTCCGCTGTAGATATAACTATGTTTATCAGGTGCATATTATGGGGCATGTGTCATATGTTGGCTGAGCGACACGTAGTCTTGCCACTGTGATGACTCATTTTATGTTTGTATAAAAAACATAAATAAATGGGTCGTCACATAAATAATAAAGAAATCTGAAAAAAGTATTATTTAAATGGAAAAATGATAGTGAATAGTTAAAATAGTGAGGCTGCTTGGGGAACTTTTAAAAAGTGACTCACCAGAATAGAGAAAAGTGATTTTTAGCTACTTCCTTCATTTAAATAAATAAATACAAAAAAAAAAAAAAAAAAAAAAAGTTCATGATTGAGATTCATTAGGGTGGGCCGACAGTTTTTTACGACGTTTGCAAAGTTGAGATAAATCGAAAGCAAAATGAGTGGGTTAAGATTAGGTGGCGGAACCGCCCCTAGTCAGGTCATTCTAAAATTTTAATTTCACATCTTGTTAGGGTTAAGAGGTCTAAGATATTTAATTAAATTAGTTGTTAACCCTTGAGTTTCCCACATGAAAGGCCGATTTAAGTGCCTTTTCGTCTGTTATTTTTTTCCTTGAACACTCATTTGCAAAATTTCCAAGAATTGGAAGTGTCCTAGTCCTATAAGAGTAATATTAGACCATTTCAATAGCAAGCATTTCAATAATTGGCAGGTGATTCAATAGCAGCGTTCAATAACTAGCAGGTATTTTTTTATTAATATAAATTATGCATTTAATTTTGCTGAGCACTCTAACAACTTAGTAAATCCTTAACTATTTTGACTAGCCGGATGGAGTAATGCAAAGTCCCTCTTGTATATTACTCTTGTGTTCCTCCAAAAATTATGTAACTTTTAAAATTACTATTCAATTTGTCATTTATCACTATTGAATTTTGATCAAATGATGATTTTAAAATCCACCTCTTTTTTAGAGAGACACAAAAGTGATACATGAAGGACTTCTAGAATTACTCAGTCAGATGTAAAGCCTTTTCGAGATTTTTTTTTTGCTACAAGACTAACCATAAAAGCTTCTTTTTATATTTATTTATTTATTTTAGATTGTCCAATATGAGTGAGCTGGTATTGCACTAGGGCGAGGAGCCGTTGGTTATTCCACAGCTTGTTCCCTTGCGTGGTGCTGTGCGTTAACATTAGAAGCATTGTGTTAACAAAGTGATGAATGACGTGGCTTAAAATGTATTTTTTCACATAGGTTCTGAATGACGTGGCAATCGCATGAGAGCTTGTCTCATTTATTTAAACACGTGATACACACATATATTGTAATGTTCGAGGCATTATTTAATAATTAAAGTATAAAAATTAAGTAAATAATTAGTGAAGTTAATTTAAAGTTATTAAAAATACAAGAGAATATTTTTATAGTCTAAAGAAAAAAAAAATATAAAAAAAAATTAGAAAAGGAAAAATAGAAAAGAAATAAGAAAAGCAATTTTTTTTTTTTTTTAAAAAAAAAAGAGAAAAAAAAATAAAAAAGTGTGGGGCGCACACCGGCGCCCCACATTTAGTAAAATGAAGGGCCAAGCGGCCCTTCACAAATAAAAAAAAATTTAAAAAAAAATGAAAAAAAATAAAAAGAAAGAAAGGGCGTATAGCGTCCTTTCCTTATAAGAGCACTAGCAGTAGATTCTCAACTATTTTTCTTAATTTAGGAAAAATTTAGGGAATCAAGCCACTTTTTTTTTTCCCTATACAAAAATGCCTCACAACAGCTTCCTTTTATATTTTCCTATAGATTAAAATATTATTTTTGTTACCTTTTATTTATTTATTTTTGCTTTATTCCAGAAGGATCTTTTATCTTTTATTCTCTCAATTTCTCTCTCAACGTCCCTGTTTTTGTCCCTTCAACACCCCCTTTTTCATCTTCCCGGTGCTGATAATCACGGCGATGATGAGACCATATATACCCAACACTCCTACCATGACAACCGGCACAATCGATTTCATCACCAGCTCCGGCCTCATCACGCCCATTGACGCCACTCCCACCCCGCTCTTTGCCGTCGCGTATGCAACCCCCATACCTGAACCCCAAAAAAAAAGGCAACCCGAGTTCAAAACCCCTAGATCCATTACCGCAACTCAATTATGTATTTATCTATGTACGAATTTGATTACAGGAGAAAACAAGAACAGCGGCAGCTCTGAGGAAGCCGAATAAAGGGGTTGTTTTATCGCCGCTGAATGATGAAGACATTATTTCTTCGCGAAATTGACTTTTCAGAGAAAAACAATCCGATCTAAGAAGAGAATTTCCTTCCTTTCTTCAGAGCTAGTCCACTAAAAATTCAGAGAGAGAGAAAAGAGTGAGGTGAAGAGGGAGACAGAATGTTTGAGGTTGGAGAAGAAGAACATTGGGAGACGTGACTTGTGAGCAAGAGAGAGAGCATTTTTTTTAAGATTAAACAATTCATTGGGTAGCACTGTAGCTACCCAAGGAGGTCCATGAATAATAGGGCAACTGCTGTGGTACCATTTTTTGTATTTTTTTTTTTAAAAAAATTTCATATTTTAGGGAAAGGAATTACTTATAGGGCATTTGCTACTAATGTTCTAAGGGCTCTCGAGAGCCCCCCTCTTCCCATTTTATTTCAGAAGGGGGGGGGGGGGGGGAGTTTTTCAAATCCCTTTGATTTTTCACTTTAAAACACCGATCTACGAAGATCCAACGGTCCAATCTTCAATCTGTCTTCGGAAACTTGATTCTAGCACTCGGATCTACGTTTTTACCGATCATTTTGAGGTAAATAGTTAAATTCATATTTTGAGATTTATGGTTAAATCTAGCAAAACATGAGTTTGATCTGGTGTTTTCTTTAGGTATTGTGCTACTTGAAGCTTGCTTGTAGTTCCCCAAACTTCATATATTATTTGGGTGAATTTTGGTAAGTTCCCTAAACCCTAACTTTTGGGTATTTAATTTTAATTGAATTTTTATGTAATTGACCCTTAGTAAATGCTATTGGGTTAATAATATTGTGTTTGGGGTAATGTTTTATAAATTATGGTTTAAAGTTTAGAAACCCTAATTTGATGGGTTAAATTAATTTGGGATTTTTAAGTGATTAAAAATCTAAATCGTTAAATTATGTTAATAAGTTGGTAATTATTGTAAAAAGAATAGTGAACAGAATTTTTGGGTTAATTTTATTTTAAGGGGTAATTACCTTTTCCTCCCATCAACTACCTGCCATTATCAACATGCCCCCATGAACTGACACCTCAACCAAAAGAGAGTATCCAACTATCAACTTTACATACTTTGCCCACTTCCGTCAGGGAATCCCGTTAACTTGGATGGAATATGCCATTTTTTGGCGTTAATTTTGGTTTAAAGACCAAAATGCCCTCTAACAATAATTAATAAAAAAATATTAAAATTAATATATTTAAAAAAGTTGAGGGCATTTATGTTATTTTTGAATTTGAGTTAGGGTATTTAAGTCTTTTCACGAATTAGGCTGACGGAAGGGGGCAAAATATGTAAAGTTGGTAGTTGGATACTCTCTTTTGATCGATGTATCAGTTCATGGGGGCATGTTAACAATGGCTGGTAGTTGATGGGGGGAAAATGTAATTACCCCTTATTTTAAATATGGTAGTGTTTTATGTGACTAGGTTAATGAAAATAATTTTAGGGTTAATGATACTGATAAAATGTTAATGAAAATAATTTATGGGTTAGTAGAAAATAATTATGGGTTAGTAATTAATATTATGAGTAAGTATTTAAATGGTGATTTTAATATCTAACCCTTAGTAAATACTTTAGGTTAATGTTAATTGAGTTTAGTTTGTGTCTACGATTATAGAAAATATATAGGAACCCTAGAAATTCTATGGGTTTTCAACGGTTAGCTCTTGAGCAATTTAAGAGCTAAATATCAGCCTAATGTTAGAAATGTCAAATAATGTGTAATGTGTATTATCTTTCAGTGACGCATTGCAATGTGGTATCTAGGAAACCTAGTGCTTAATATCTGCGCAGCCAAGTGAGTATTCTACTCACTAAAGAACTATTATTTTCATATATTAATAAATTGCAAAATAAATATGTTGTTTTATAAATTTGAACCAACTGTATATTGAATATATATGTTTTGGATGATTTGAGTACTTTGAGTATATTGAAATTATAATGCTGTTTTGAAGTATGAATATAATATGTGGAGTTGGAATGAATTATGTGACTATATGTATGGTTGTGAACTTTTGTAAACTGTGATTGTATTGTAAATGAATGTGACTTTTAGAGTGAGTTGTGATAATGGGAACATGATGCATTGAGTGCTTAACGGCACAAATTGGTTACTTGCGTGCTTAACGGCACAACCTCGAGTTACAGCTCCATGATATGTGAGTTTCGACTCTATGTTAATGTGAGTTACGACTCTATGTTAATGTGAGCTCCGGCTCTATGTTAATGGGAGTTTCGACTCTATGTTAAAGTGGGTTACGACTCTATGTTACTCGAGCCTCGGCTCATGATTCAGGCATGTGCATACATATATTGTGATGTGATGGAATGTGTTGTATGTCTTATATATTGTAGTTTTGCTAAACATATTATTTGCATGATTTAAATGCATTGAGTTTGAAAGTGCGTAAATGATTGCATTGCCTGGAGTTAGAGATGTCATTGTCTATGTAATACCGCACGAGTTGTCTAGCAAATGCAATAAGTGTACGGGATTAGGCATGGTGTTATGGGGTGCTAATGTCTATGTAATACCGCGCAAGTTGTCCAGCAAAGGCAATAAGTGTACGGGAGTAAGCTTAATGTTGCCTAATTCAAGGAATGTGGATGTCTTAGTACAGCTAAACTAGATGTCATGTTTTCCTGCTTGGACATACTTGTATGCTTGAGACTACTCGCGTACATGTATGACTAAGCCACCGATCAAAAGTATTATATTGTAGATGAGTCGATATGTAGAAACTTCTAAGGTGGGATGACTAGAACTCCTATATATGTTCACAACTACATAGTATACTTTAAATGTTTTCTATTAGTCGGTGTTTGCTATATTAGCTATTGGGGTTTTCCAAACAAAAGTTTATAAAATTGGTATCAGTTATAATACTCGCGAGACTAGAAAAGAAAAGTTGGTTCCTTGGGAAAACTCAGTGAATAGTATACATCTGAGGTCTTAGTGTAATTATTTATGCTAAGACGGTGGGCTCATAATTACACCTGTGTGGATGCGGAAACCCCCGCAACCGTGCAAACATTGATGCTTTGGTTGCAGGTTCTGCGGATATAGATATTGACTCGTCCACCTAATGTATGGGATGCTATGATTGGAGCACATCGCGATAGTCATAAGTCACAGACTCATGGGTAGTCTGCATTTTGGGTATTTTATTTATGGCTCGTGTCTTACGTGGCATATGTATTTATTGAGTCAATATTTTAGTATGTAGTTAGTGTAATGTGTTTATGAGCCTTAAATAGATAGACTTGTAAATGACTTTTGTTGTTGTAATTAACTGTTATGTGTTAGATGTATTTCCGCTTATGATATGTGTTCCACAACACATTGACATTTATATTTCGTTGTGTTAAATGTAACTCTGAATATCAGGTACATGTTATAGAACGTGTACAAGTAATCGTGCCATTGTGAAGATCTATTTGTGTATGTTTTCAAAAAAAAAAAAAAATGGGTCGTCACATATATTTTCATATATACATACGTATACAATACATACACATGCATATAAACGCAAACAGAACAATAAAATTAGAAGGAAAACTAAGTAGAATAGAGCATTAAATTAGAAAGGTTCAAATTACACTGTATTGCAGAACTAGAGCAAAAGCTCAAACTACAAACATTTTTAGTCCTTCGTCTTCCACCACTGCTTTTATTCCAATCTTCCATGCATATTCCTTCGAAGCTTTTGCTTCAATTATTATTTATGTAATACATATATGTTCCAGAGATTGTTATACATCAATAACAGCCACTGCAATGGGGCTCCTAACTTGGAACGTTCCATCATCCCACACTAAAGAAGCAGAGTTAATGAATTTATCTATTATTCCTTCAATCGTGAGCGCAAACGATAGCTTTTGTCCAAGAGTTGTGAATGATAGAACGCTAGGGTTCACTTTGATTTTAAGTCCAAGCGGGGATGTCAAAATAGCTTTATACGTAGATGTTGGTGATCCAACATTTGTGACTGTCCGATTATAAGCTTGACTAACAGATTTGGAGGACGAAGTGACTAGAGCAAAAGAAGGATAGTTGAGATCAAAGACTGTTCCATTAATGTCTTTAGAACAACTACTATTGTCTCCAGTAACAAGCTGTAATAACTTGGTACTATATCCTTGGCCGCACAAAAATTTGATGTAGTCAAGTGTATCAATATCATATACTAAACCAGGATTTTGAGCCTTAAGAGGATTTATATTGCCTACACCATATGCATATTCAGCCTCTGGATTCTTTGTAGCACTCATGGGGACAGCTGCAAGTAATATACCAAATGGGAGTGAGTTCGTCATGGTTTTGGCCTGCGTGCATGCAATAAATTATCAAGACTATGAACTATACATCACGTAGATATTACCAGTAGTCATAAGAGCCGACTTGATAGCAGCAGGTGACCATGTGGGGTGGAAGGATTTTATATAGGCAACTGCCCCAGTAGCATGTGGGCAAGCCATTGATGTCCCTGAGATTATATTGTATTGCAACAATCTGTTATCGCCTTTAAATCCTGAAGTTGGGGAAACTGGAGACCATGCGGCTAGAATGTGAACTCCGGGAGCAGCTAAATCCGGCTAACCAAAAAAAAAAAAAAAAAAGGTTAAATGAGATAAATAATACAAGAGCGCAAATCTAAATAAGATTATTACCTTGAGAATGTTTGGTGTAACGGGACTTGGACCCCTTGATGAGAATGAGGCTATGTAAGGGGCAAATGCATCTTTACCCTCATTACTCTTATGAATAGTCGTCGTTGCGCCCCTGTAAATTGTGTGTTCTTTAGGTTGTTATATTTTGCGAACTTCTTTCAATTAATGTCTAAAATATTTTAGATTAATACCTTGTTGAATTTATGTATGAGTACACCTTGCTACCATCTTCCAAGTGAAGGTAAGATGCAGGCAAGGGAAAAGATTTAGCAACATCTTGGCGTGCTCGGCCTTGCATCACAGTACCCACAGCACCAGCTAAGAATTCCCCTTCCCCTGTAGTCCGGACATCGCAAAGTACAATTTTACCCTTCACCAAATCTTGGTCTAGTGAATTTTTTTTGCAATACCTGCATTTTAACAATAATTAAGTTCCATTTTAATTATCACGTTGGAATGTGTCTACAATTGGTACTGCTATTCTAAAACACAAGAAATGTTTCATCTGCCAGTTTCATAGATTTATGCAAACAAAAGCAAAAGTAATAATTATTGGATACATTTCATTTTGTAGTTACCTGGAATCGGACCTATTGAAACCTCTTCTAGTGTTTGGTACATCTCCACCATAGATTATTGGATACATTTCATTCTTGAGGTCAAAAGTATTAATTGAAATTCCCTACACATGGAGTAGAAGTAAAATGAAAAAGATAGTAGTATATATCTACTGATCGATAATATAGATATTTAAAGCAGCTGATATAACGTTTTAGTTATATACCTCATAAATATTGTTGTTACCCAATTGGACCTTAGTGAAGAACTTTCTATCTATAGTGCTTGCAGCCATAGAGAGAGACCAGGGCGAATCATTTGTAATGGTTGCTAGATCTGGACCGTAGTTACCGGCAGATTTTGATGTCAATATTCCATTTCTCATAGCATGAAAGGCACCAATGGAACTTGCATCTTCAAAATACTTATGAGGAATGCGTCCACCAACGGAAAGAGTTATGATGTCAACGCCATCAGCAATGGCATCGTCAAATGCAGCAAGAATGTCAGCATCAGAACAGCCACCGAACCAACATATTTTGTAGACAGCAATACGTGCTGATGGAACTCCTCCTCGTGCTGTTCCCAAGCCATAGCCTAGTAGGCTTGCCCCGCTAACTAGGTTCCCAGCTGCTGTTGATGCAGTATGTGTTCCATGGCCATTTGTATCTCTAGGAGATTTGACTTCATTTTCGCCAAAAACTCCACTGCTACGGTAATATTGTGCTCCAATGATTTTACTGCACGAGTGTATCCAGATTTAATTTGTTAATTAGTTGTGCTTTTTGACTCTATGTATGTCTTTGTGTGTGTCTCCGCATATGTGTGGTCGTGCAGATAGGCAAAACATAGGGTTGTAAAGATGTATATACTTGTTGCAAGTGAAATTGGTCAAGGCTTGGCAGGTGCCCTTCCATTTGGTAGGTGGTGGACCAAATCCTTCGTCACTAAAGCTATCTAACTCCGGCCAAATTCCAGTGTCAAGCACTCCTATAATGATGTCGCTTTCAATAGGTCTTCGAGGAACTTGCTGCGGAAAGCCAAGAAAGTCCCATGACCTTGTTGTTTGAAGCTTTTTTTGTTCGCTAGGGAACACAGACACTACGCCATCCATTCCTACATATTCATTGTCACAACATTTTGTGATGGACATAGAAAACATGAGTTAATTTCAAGAATACCTTCCACCCATGGGTACTGGTTGGGGGGACGAGAGAATTAATTTGGTTCACCGACCAGTCATTTTTTGAGCTTCTTGCTCGGTTAGCTCCACTGCAAATCCACTGAAACTCCTCTTGTAGCTATAAAGCAGAGACTTTGGTCCAATATTGCTGAATGCAGGCATATAAATTTCACAAATTAGAGCTCTAGGCACATTTCAATCCCTTAACACATACATAACTTTGACGGGATTTATTATCGCCGTTAACAGAAATTGTTAACACAAAAAGCCTGTAAAATTACTATTTATCCTAAAAGTTAATAGGAAAAGATGAATTTAATCATTTATATTCTAACAGAGCCCATTGCAACCCCAATGGTACTGATTGGAAGATTGGGAGAGACGTTGCAAATTTTTGGGTAGATTAAGGGAATTAAATATAATTTCTCCCCTTTTTTTGTTTTTTTGTTTTTCATCTATTTTGCTTTTCAAGAGGTGCAAAAAAAAAATGAATTACTATAATAGTGTAATTTAAGGAAAAAATGGAATTAAATGAATATAAAGAGAAAATTAAAAGAGGCACGTATAATTAATAGAGTAATGATTTTTTCACAACTCTTACACAATTCTAACACAACTATAACTAATTTTTTTTATTATCAACTATTAAATTTGTTTTCCTACATGTAAGCCCTAAATATTTAATGGTTGATCTTAAAAAAAAGTTGTTAGAGTTATGTAAAAAACATTACTCTAATTGATAAACATATGATATTAAATGAACATCAACATAGTGACATCATTGCCATTTGAAAGGTATCTCTTTTAAAATAAAAAAGAAATAAAATAAAAAATAAAAACCCAAAAGAATGTGAAATATGTCTTTTCCCTTAAAAGAGAATGTTAAAAATAAGAGTAATGTTATATACCACATGAATATTCTACAAAGTTGACGTGGTTGGATCTAGTAACCCTTAGATCAGGCATTATTAACTACAAATCTAGGTTATCAAAATGTTTTCCAAGTTTCAATCACTTCCAGTCAAGTGTCATGTGCTATTGATTTAATATAAAACTTTTCAATATTTTTATATTTAACTTAACAATTTATTATATTATTATATTACAATTATAAACACCTTATTTTAATTTTTTTACCTTAGGACCCAAATTTTATTCAACCGCCCCCTGTATAAGATCCTATTCGGAATTGTATTGGGAAAAAAAAAAGATTTTATATCCAAAATAAGCTTTTAATAACAAGATTTACTTTTAAGCTTTTTTTCAAAAGTGGGTTTTAACCCCCGTTCTTTTTTTATTTTTTTTGAAAAAAAAAAAAAGCAAAATTTTAAAAAAGTATTTTTTTTGAATTTTTTACAAAGCAAACCATATTTTTGTTTGGCACAACTTTATATATGTTAGAAGTACTTTTTAAACTCATTAACACAATCTCTAATAGGCTATAAGACCATTGATATAAAACTAAAACAGGGCAATGTAGCTGGTTCAACACAAGCTTTAAATTTTGTAAAGTTCCATAAATTATGATTAGACAAAATAAGAAATTCGAGGCATATTCCAACACAAGTCAAACACTGTGATCACAATATCTATCTATAATCTATGTAAGCCTAGACTTTTTTATAATGTTTGTAAAAATTAATATATTTCCTACTGTAATTTCCAAAGGAAGGTGATAATAACAACATTATCATATATTTTTAGGAAATAGATTCGAGAGGAGGAGGGTACAGATCTGCTCTCTCCACCTCTCCCTTTCTTTTTCTACTCCCCACTCCTACCATCCCCCTTCCATCCTGATTTTTTCTTTTATTTTTAGGTGTTTTTCGACCAGATCAAAATTTTTGGCATCTCCTCTATACATCCTTCCATCTACTTCCGTGTTGTGCCGTTTATCTCCTCCTTGGCCGCTTTTGTTGTTTGCTGGTTGTGTTTTTGCTTTGAATAAGAGTTTTCTTCTCTGTAGATCTATTCTTATGGGCAATCTATGGGATGCAGGTTAATCAAGTGTGAAGGATTATCTCTCACGGCCTAGATAGTTCAGTGTGAGGAGTTATCTCTCACGGCTAGTTTAAATAAATTTTTAAGATATTTTGCTACAATTGGCTTAGATCTAGTATGCTCGGAGCAGATCTGCTCTTTAACTATTTGTGTACGTACATGAGTTAGCGGGTGATGAAAGTTATAGATAACACTTTATTGTAAAAAATTTGTTTGTATCTATAACTTTGTAACTTCATAGCATATGGCTATGATTTTGCAGAACTTCATGATTTGTGGTGTAAAAGCTTTATGCTCGTGATTTTTTATTAATGAAATGCTCAGATCTTTTGTTAAAAAATAAATAAAAAATTTATCATCATGACCAATTCGAAAAGCAAGTTGTAACAAGAAATTCAAAGATCAGATAGCAAGTTTATAATTAATGGTTCCATATTTGTGCTGCTTAATTTTATAACCTGCCAATGACTTCTTGTAGCATGCTTGTGTGAAGGGATGATGTGGAAATCTCGTCCATCTGCTTGTTGCCCATATACACAATGTAAGCCTGCGTGCACAATTATCATTGGTATTTGGTAGAAAATGGAACCTGTTAATTATCTTCTAAACACGAAAAAGATGGCCAATTTTAGAGATATTTGGCCATAAAAAATATAATTAAGAGATGATCGATCAGCCATGTATAGAGATATTTACCTTTCTGTCATTCTGAGAAGTTGAGTGACCAACAAGGAGAGTGAAGGCTAGACTGAGGAGGAGAAGCCATGAAAGACTAGAGCTTTTTCTGGCCATTGCAGGTTCAGCGATAAACTTGGTTCAGCGATAATCTTGTCATATATAAGTACTAGAAAATGTCCTTATATAAAGTTGTAAAAAAAAAAAAAATCTTATAGAAGAAAAAGCTCGTACACGAAAAATCACTAAATAGTTCCACATTCTTATCCTTTTCTCCTAGAAAAGGTTCTTACATAAAGTTGCCAAATACAAAAAATCAAAAATCAAAAAAAGGTTCTTACTTGAGAAAGCCCTAACAATTTCACATTTTCACCCTTATCTATTTATTTATGGTTCAGTTTGTGCTCGAGTTTTGAAGTTTGTTATATATTGTTAGTGGTGGTGGTTCAATCGCCTCAAGCTAGCTAAGTAATTTTTATGTGGTTAGATGGGTAAGTACTAGAAAACAATGAGAATCTTCAAGCGTGATTAGTATTAAGTACCATTTTAGATCCCACTAATGTCTTGATCGCATCTAATTAATTAAAGTAAAAATTCTGGTCGTCTGATCCCCCTCCTACGTACCTTTTTTAATAGAAAAAAAAAAAAAAAAAAGTTTTAAAGTTCATTTTCTCTTAGAAATCAAATTCCCCATAAATTATAACTCCAACAGCTAAGAGACGACCTGAGGTCAACCAAATTGAGATAAGCTTTGGAGACTTATCTCCAAGACAAGGTTGGAAAATTGGTTTTAAAGGCCGATTCCCTATGCACTTTAATAATGACACATACTGATCCTATTGCAATTATTAATTTGTTAACACATATTAGCAAATTATATAAGCCAATTATAGGTCTATCACTCCTAATGTCAGGAATTTTTTATTTTTTATTTTTCTTCTAATCACATGGACCTATTGTGTCTTTTTTTTTTTTGCTTATCCACAAAATTTTTAATCTTCTTTTTTTAAAAAAAAAATAAATAAATAAATTCAAAGAGCTATTGTTAAACGCGCGTCATTTCTTTTATTTTGAAGTCTTGCTCTGTTTTCCACATAGTATCATAATTAACTTCCTCTTCTTTTCCTTCTTTAAACAGCTAGACAACGAATGTGACGACAAAGTTTACTACAAATTAAAGGAGACCAAAGGACAAAGCTCGTGACCCTATTCGATAAAGTATGAAACCAATTGGTACCAACACTGATTCAAGTTCATGATTGTCTCGCGTGGGCCACTCAATCATGCATGTTTTTGAAATCATTTAGAAGATTCTCCATTCTCTCTTCTATTGGATCAAGAGTGAAAAATATCATTCCTTGTAATCTATTCTTTCGATCACTTACGGTCAAGTTTCAAGTTTCATTGTTCAAATATAAAACTTTTCAATGTTTTTATATTTAACTTAATAATTTATTATATTATTATACTACAATTATAAACACCTTATTTTAATTTTTTAACTTAGGACCCAAATGTTATTCAACCGCCCTCGTATAAGAGCCTGTTTGGAATCGTATTGGAAAAAAGTGCTTTTATATCCAAAATGAGCTTTTTAGAACAAAATTTATTTTTAAGCTTTTTTCAAAAGTTTATTTAAACCTTTTTTTTAAAGCAAAAATTCAAAGAAGTATTTTTTGAGATTTTTACCAAACATACCATGTTTTTGTTTGGCACAACTTTATGAGTAATTAATTCTAGTAGTACATTAAGTGTACATCAAAAAATGAGGTACTTGATCAAAATCATCATTTGATCAATTACATGCCTAATAGTGATTTTAAATGTCACCTCATTTTTTATGGACACTTGATGAATACTTAATGTAATGTAGGATTACTCCAACTTTATATGTACTAAAAGTAGTTTTTAAGTTCATTAACACAATCTCTAATAGGCTATCAGACCATTGATATAAAACTAAAGCAGAGCTTTCAAGGTATATAGCTAGTGATCAACATAAGCATTAATTTTGTTAAGTTCCATAAAATATGATTAGACAAAATAAGAAATTCGAGGCATATTCAAACACAAGTCAAACACTGTGATCACAATATCTAAATATAATCCATGTAATCCTAGACTTTTTTATAATGTTTGTAAAAATTAATATATTCCTACTGTAATTTCAAAGGAAGGTGATAATAACAACGTTATCATATATTTTTAGAAAACAGATCTGAGAAGAATAGCGAGTAGTTCTGCTCCCTCATTCTCTTCTTTTCTCTTTCTACTATCCGTTCCTACACGTACTCTCCCTCCCATTCTGGTTTTTTCTTTTGTTTGTACGTATTCTCTGACCAAATCAGTAATTTTGGCCTCTTTGCTATGCATCCATCCATCTACTTTCATGTTGTACCGTTCATCACCTCCCTCACCGCTTCTGCTTTTTGACTCTTATGTTTGTCTTTGTGCGTGACTTTGCATATGTGTGGTCGTGCAGTTAGGCAAAACATAGGGTACGCTGTAAAGATGTATATACTTGTTGCAAGTGAAATGGGCTGAGGCTTGGCAGGTGCCCTTCCATTTGGTAGGTGGTGGACCAAATCCTTCGTCACTAAAGCTATCCGACTCTGACCAAATTCCAGAGTCAAGGACTCCTATAATGATGTCGCCTTTGATGGGTCTTCTATGAACTTGCTGCGGAAAGCCAAGGAAGTCCCACGACCTTGTTGTATGAAGCTTTTTTATGTTCGCTAGGGAACACAGATACCACGCCATCCATTCCTGCATTCATTAATGTTACAACTTACAACTTTTATTGTAGATGGTGGGGAGAGAATAGGTTCACCGACCAGCTATTTTTTGAGCTTCTTGCTCGGTTAATTCTGCTGCAAATCAACTGAAACTCCTTGTGTAGCTATGGAGTAGAGATTCCGGTCCAGTATTGCTAAATGAAGGCATATACATTTGACAAGTTAAACGGCTGGGAGCATTTCGATCCCTAATAACTACGATGGGCCTTATTACTATTAAGGCACTTTTGAGAGTTTCTTTCGGGACAAATAGGCCCCTCTGCTCAATTTTTTTAATTGTGATATTGTCTATATCATACCAATTAAAACACGAAATGCATATCCAAATTTACATCAATCTGTCTCAATATATCGTGTGCAATTATATATACAATGTTTTTTTTTAAAAAGAAAAAAGAAAAAGGAATGGAAATTAATCTAGCCTATTGCCATCGCCACCACTACCTCCACCCCATAGAAAATAAAAACTGAGGCTCCGCTTGTTTTGATGTAAAATATTTTCCAGCGGATGACGGTGGATTCCAACAAACTTTGGTAACCATTGACAGATTCTTGCAAACTCCGGCACTCGGCAGCCTTTTAATTTTAATTTTAATTTTTTTTATTTCAGGTTTGAAATTTTAAAAAAATAAAAATAAAAAAATAAAATACTATGGGTCTCTTTTTTAGAAAATATAGTCTCTTTCTATAGGAATAGTCATTCCCATAAGAATTGCTATTTCAATGACGAAAAACTTACCAAACTATTTTATGGATTTAATCATTGGGCCAAACGTACCCTAAGTCTCTATGCAGGGAAGAAAAAAAATAAAATAAAGAAGGCCACAGGCCCACAAGGGATCAAGATCGAGGGTGGACTCGATCTTACGTACCGTGCGTTTGACTTGTTAGAATTTCAATGATTAGTTTATTAGACAGAGTCACTACGTTAGGTTGGATTGGCTGAGTGGTGAATGGTAGGTGTTGGAGAAATAATTAGCTCTAAAGACATGTGGGCCGAGCCCATCGGGTCGGCCCAGCAAGATTAGACCCAATTTATAAGACCATTCGTTATCTCCAAAAAGACGTATATCCCGAGTATATCAAGATAGACTTCTATCCCATCAAATATGGGATAAGATACCTAATAGAATGACATTAGCTAAAGAGAGTGTCATGTCCAGTTTGGACTCTACTACCCAATTTGAATTCTATGTGATCTAGGACTCAGACTCCTAATTAGAAAGATAAGATTCAAGACTATGTGATCTAGGACTCAGACTCCTAATTAGATTATACTCCAAGCACTCTAGTGGTTTTATAACTGTGAACTGTGAGTCTATAAATAAGACTACGGCGTCAGGTATTTAAAAGACAAGTAGATTCTCTGAGCTTTTGAGATTACAGATATTTTCCAAAAAATTAGTTTGAACTGACTTAGGCATCGGAGTGGGGGTCCGGTCGGCACCCCCATAGTCCGACGAGCCGTTTATTATTTTGCAGATTACGAGGAGAACGAAGATTAAGGAAGGCAACGAATCACAAGGCAACACGTCACCATACCGGAAACTGTACCAACAGTTTGGCGCCGTCTGTGAGAACGACGAATCGTTCTTGCGAAAAAAAAAATCCGCAACGGTGACTACGCGATCAGATCACGAGAAATGACAATTCTCGTCTTCAAAAATCACGGGTGAAACTGGCATGTGGTTTCTTCCTTCAAAGATCATCAATAGTCCAAGACAGATCTATATAGATCTACAGTCGTACACAGTAGACCACGTTCAACTATGAAGTATCAGTATTCAATTAGCACCGAATCAGTGCTCACCTCCGTCAGAAAAACGAGATAAGTTATCCTAATGCATTTTCAATCTATTTGTTGATTTGTAGCATTCGGCAATTGACTCAGCAACCTCATGTTTGACTAATATTCAAGAGATGTCATATCTGATCTCAAGAATAATAAAAATATTATGATAATTCTTAAAGCACTTCTCTCTTTCTTTGTTTTCTAACAGCAAAAGTCAATAGGAAGAGCTGTTTTTAATTTTTTTGGTAGTTGTGCACCTTTTACAAAGGCATAAAAGAGGCAGCATATGATTTTTGAAATTGATAATTGTGTTTGACAAATAACCATTTACGTTTCATAATGGGAAGCGACATGTTCGGCACCGACCCATCTTTCATTCGCAGGCAATTGAAATACGAAGTCTGCATATGCTCACTTTCCTTCGTGAGCCCTACCCGGAGATCTCCGACTTCATGGATGTACAATTACAGAATGATATTTGCACAATCTGCACGTTTCTCATCAACAAAACCGGAACCTTTCCAACATAGATCTGGGTTTCGAATGGTTAAAGGCCTCGGATTCTATTTTCAGAATCCTTGCCGCTTTGCTTAGAGGACTACGCTCAGAGTTACAAGTTCAATGATTTGCTCGGTGATGATGGATCCGGCTTATTTCTGAAACAAAAAAAAAAAAAAAAAGCCCAAAGTTACAGCTCCAGGTATAAAAATCCTAGCTGCCTTCACGGAAGCAAAATACCAAACAGAAGAACCTGCAGCTTCTTTTGCCATCATGTACGAAAAAAAAAAAAAAAAAAAAAAAAAGAAAGAAAGAAAGAAAGAAGAAGAAGAAGAAGAAGAAGAAGAAAGAAAGAAAAAAAAGTTAGATCCGAGGTGTTTTACCAAGGCAGAAAGTTAGATCCGAGGAGTTTTACCGAGACGAAAAGTTACATCCGAGGTGATATACCGAGAAGAAAGTATAATCCGAGAAGATTGATCCGAGGGTATTCTACCGAGGCGAAAAGTATGTACCGAGATGACACATACCGAGAGTATTATTCCGAGGGTACTATCCCGAGGAGACTATGCCCGAGCTCCTAGTTCCAAATGGCACACTTTGAGGACCCCTCTAGATTTGCCATCCTCCTAAGTGCACAGTCACGTGCCGAGGGACAAATCCGAGCCGAGGGTCCAGTTTGAGGAACTCTCCCAAAGAGCACCATATCGAGTGGCGTGCAGGATAAGGAGCTCCAAGTAAGACGGTCCATCTTCATTGAATTCACCAGATAAGTTCGTACTCTTCTTTTACAACTATGATTTATGTTAAAGTAAGGATAAATGTTGGTTTTTATCAACCAGGAAAAAAAAAATATATATATATATATATATATTTTGATAAAATAGACTCGTGTGTTGAGGCCTCACTCCTGCCGTGAGTGAAAGGATCACAAAATCATCCCGACGGATGAAAAGGATATATAGTGCTACTGTGCATTCTGCTATTTTGTTTTAGTATATGCAGTGCTTTGTTAACCCTTTTTGCAGAAAAGATACGAGGAGACAACCCCTACAACAAATTAAACAAGGAAAGTCTCTCGGTCAGTCCAACACCGAGAGCCAAGGAGACAACCTTGCAGAGAAAACAAGGAAAGTCTCTCGGTCAGTCCAACACCGAAAGCCAAGGAGACAACCTTGCAGAGAAAACAAGGAAAGTCTCTCGGTTAGTCCAACACCGAGAGCCGGGGAGACAACCCTGCAGAAAAAACAAGGAAAGTCTCTCAGTTAGTCCAACACCGAGAGCAAGGAAGAACAGACAGTCCCCAGGTATCAATTGATCTCTGCTAAGAATAAAGCAGCAGTCCGAGACAGAATGGAAGCACTTCTTCATCAAACTTCTCCAAAGATGATCAAGCTACATCAGCGTCCATCTGACTCCCCACCTCGAACGACTCGAAAGAGTTATGGTGGGGATGTTCGGGAAAGAAATCCGCCCGAATCCTTTTCTCAAACAACCCAAAAGGGTCAGGGAAAGGATACAAAGGGTTGAAACCTCCCGGTTGGAGGTTTCCGAAGGATGAGGACTAGAATCCGCCCGAATCCTTTCCTCGAACAGCCCGAAAGGGCCAGGGAAAGGATACAAAGGGTTGAAACCCCTCGGTTGGGGGTTTCCGAAGGATAAGGCTAAGGATATCCAAAGAAGAATCCACCCGAATCCTTTCCTCGAACAGCCCGAAAAGGCCAGGGAAAGGATACAAAGGGTTGAAACCTCCCGGTTGGAGGTTTCCGAAGGATAAGGTGATGGATATCCCGATTAGAATCCGCCCGAGTCATTTCCTCGAACAACCCGAAAGGGTCATGGAAATGATACAAAGGGTTGAAACCTCCCGGTTGGAGGTTTCCGAAGGATAAGGTTAAAGATATCCCGAATCCTTTCCTCGAACGACCCGAAAGGGTTATGGAAAGGATACGACGGCGGGATTGCAGGTTTTCGGAAGGACAAGAACATCCAAGATAGAATCAGGCCGAGTCCTTTCCTCGGACGACTCGAAATGGTTATGGAAAGGACACCAAGACAAGAAAACCTCTCGGTTGGAGGTCTCCAGACGTTAAAAGATTGGAGCATTCAGAGATAAAGAAATTAAAAGGTAAAGATTTCAAGTTATGATTTCATTTCAGTAATATATAAAGTCTTTTACAGGTCACAAAGATTTCAGAAAGGAAGGTAAAGCTCAGCGACTTGACTACCCACCTCGAACGACTTAACCTGCGGTAGCAGACTAAAGTTATGGGGGGTAGCTCATTAAGGTAAACAGGAAGGTAAAACTTCAGAATGATAAAGATTCAGGGAGAAAAAGCTCCAGTATTACAGAGCTTCAGGAAAGATTCAGTATGACAGAGCTTTAGGAAGGATCCAGGGAGATAAAGATTCAGGAAGATAAAGCTTCAGAAAGGTAAACAGGATGAAAAAGCTTCAGGATGATAGAACTTCAGGAAAGATTCAGAAAGATAAAGATTCAGAAAGATAAAGCATAAAAAAGATAAAGCTTCAGAAAGAGTTTCAGTAAAGATTCAGGAAGATAAAGCTTCAAGGATGACAAAGCTTCAGGATGACAAAGGTTCAGGATGGTAAAGGTTTAAGGAGATAAGGCTTCAGGATGATAAAGCTTCAGGAAAACAAACAGCAAGGTAAAGGTTTAGAAAGACAGATCTTCAGGAAGGAAAAGGTTCAGGGAGATAAAGTTTCAAAACGACAAAGCTTTAGGACGACAAAGCTTTAGGATGACAAAGCTGCAGAATGATAAAGTTTCAGGAAGGAAAAGCTTCAGGAAGGTATGAGGATAAAACCTCTTTAAAAAATCATCAAGTAAGACTCAACACTTTGATGCAAATAGTTTTTTTATTCTCCTCTGTAAAATTTTTCAACAAACCGATTGTTTGTTCAAAATATTTGGGATAGCTTAAATTTCAAAAAATTAGACCAGTTCTTCCCTCGGAAAAAACTGACACAAACCGATTGTTTGTTCGAGTTTTGGAGGTAACTCTAGCATAAAAAGTAAGATTTATAAGAAACCGAGATATGTCTCGGAAGAACTTTTTGAGTGAGAAACTTTAAACTTTTTTCCAGGTAAAGATGTTCAATTCAGTTTGAAAAATTATGAGGTTCTACGGCTAATAAGATAAGGAAAGTGAAAGTCAAAAAGTTCAAGACTTTCATTCATTAACATTGAAATTTTGTTCATTACAAAAAAAATTTTACATGAAAAAGAAAAGATACATTTGAAAAGGAAAGTTTAAGTATTTACAGGTTGAAGCCCTGAGACTCACTCCGAACTCCGAGATCTCTTTTACACCATCGTCCAAGATACCAAGAGGACTTGACTATCCGCCTCGAACGACTTAGCCTGCGATCGCGGACTAAAGCTATGGGGGGTAGCTCAACAAAGTTAAAGCTTCTACAAAGGGAAAATCACCGAAGCTACACCAAACTCTCAAATTAAGATCTCTCAGGAGCAACTCGAACAAAGATACGGGGAGACAACCCCTATAACAAACCATACGAGGATATTACCTCTTCAAAAAATAACCAAGTAAGTTCATCGCTTCCAAAAGATTTTTTCATATCCTCCTCGGTCATAACTTACACAAACCGATTGTTTGTTTAAGTTAAGGAGGATAACTCAAAGTAAGATTTTTCTCTCCTAGTCACGGAGTTCAAAACAAAAGATTTTTCCCTCTTCAGCTCGGAGGTTTAAACAAAAGATTTTTTCTCTCCTAGTCACGGAGTTCAAAACAAAAAGATTTTTGAAACAAAAGATTTTTCTTACCCTCCTCGGAGTTAACTTACGCAAACCGATTGTTTGTTCAAGTTATTAGAGGATAAGTGAGAATTGATTTGTTATGGAAAGTTTTTCCATAACAAAGAATAGAAAGATTACAAAGTTCGAAAATAAAGATATTCACAGGTGAGACCAAGCTAGATGGTGTTCAAATTAGAAGATTCGGTACGCCAAGCACAAAACCTCGGGCCAGCAGAAGCCCCTAGTCGTTATAAGTCTCGGACAACCAAAGCCTCAGCGCTAGTCTGGGCCTCCGAAGCCCCCAAGAGAGATTTTTGTGGAAGCGGTCTACGAAGCACTACCGATGAAGAAGCTTCGGGTATGTTAAGCCTTTTCTTCAACGGTTTACCATTTTTTGTCAGACAGAACTTTGATCTCAGGAAAGGTGTACGCAAAGTGTTCTCTCAGAGTGGCATTTCACCACAATCTTGGTGAAATCAACTACATCAGTCCGATCCATCTCCTACCGAGAGTAGGAGATCATTTTTACAACTTTGGCCCTACCGACAATATTATGTAGAGGCATTTATGAAGAAGATATCTATGAGAAGTTGCTATTAGTACTATGACAGATCACAAGTTGGATCCACTCAACCCGATCCAAGGAGGAGATAAACATTTAGCAACTATTTCAGGGAAATTAGGTATCAGTTATCCCTGGTAGAATTGGGATAGGACTTATGGTCCAATCAAATAAAAAGAATGATCAGATCAAAAGTCTAAGAAGATATCAGATTAGAAGTTTAATAAAGGATCAGAGTCCAATTAGAACTCTGACAGCAGTTCTAGATTGACAAGGAGCAGGAATTCCAATACTTCCAGAGATTCGAGGCATTATTCGTCATAATTACTTTGAAAGAGGCGGCAATTGTCAGATACAGATTATGGAAGATCCAGATTCAGAAATTGAGGTATTTAATTCTCTTACATTCTAAATTCAAATAAGAGAATTATGGGAGTAACTGTTGGAGAAATAATTAGCTCCAAAGACATGTGGGCCGAGCCCATCGGGTCGGCCCAGCAAGATTAGACCCAATTTATAAGACCATTCGTTATCTCCAAAAAGACGTATATCCCGAGTATATCAAGATAGACTTCTATCCCATCAAATATGAGATAAGGTACCTAATAGAATGACATTAGCTAAAGAGAGTGTCATGTCCAGTTTGGACTCTACTACCCAATTTGAATTCTATGTGATCTAGGACTCAGACTCCTAATTAGAAAGATAAGATTCAAGACTATGTGATCTAGGACTCAGACTCCTAATTAGATTATGCTCCAAGCACTCTAGCGGTTTTATAACTGTGAACTGTGAGTCTATAAATAAGACTACGGCGTCAGGTATTTAAAAGACAAGTAGATTCTCTGAGCTTTTGAGATTACAGATATTTTCCAAAAAATTAGTTTGAACTGACTTAGGCATCGGAGTGGGGGTCCGGTCGGCACCCCCATAGTCCGACAAGCCGTTTATTATTTTGCAGATTACAAGGAGAACAAAGATTAAGGAAGGCAACGAATCACAAGGCAACACGTCACCGTACAGAAAACTGTACCAACAGTAGGTAAGAAAAAAAAATTAGAGAAATGTTACAGTTTATCCTAATATTTTTTTTTGGGTATTTTTTTGGATGGCATGAATTTGGTTTTTTTTGCTTAAAAAATTTCATTTCGTAGGTCACCTTTTGAGGCAATGTGTGTGTATATATATATATTATTAAATTCATGTCATCTAGAAGGAAGATAGAAAAGAGCTCAAGCATTTCTAAAAAAACTAAGCTTTTAGATGTTTTTTTGCCGCATATTTCTAAAATTAAGAGGAAATTTGTACTCTTTAAATGAAAGGAATATCTACTAATATAAACAACCTACTCGATCTCTTTCTAATATTTTTGAAAATATAGCTCGTTAATGTAATTTTCAATGGCATGTGACAAGAAATTATCAGGTTAATAATTTCAAAATTGCGTTATAAAAAGAAATTCAAGAATGCCTTTATAATTAACCTGCCAATATATGATTCATAAAAATAAAAATAAAAACCTGCCAATGACTTCTTGCACTACAAAAATACAAGCATTTTGACGCGTGTCTACAGTACCCGTTACTGTAGACACGCGTCCAATTTGACACGTGTCTTTAGAGACACGTGTCTAATTGTATAGCCGTCACAAATTGACACGTGTATTTAATACACGTGTCCAATTGGACACGTGTATTAAATACACGCGTCCAATTTGACACGTGTATTTAATACACGTGTCCAATTTAATACACGTGTCAAATTGGACGGGTGTATTTAATACGCGTGTCCAATTGGACACGTGTATTAAATACACGTGTCAAACTGTTATTTTTTTTAAATATAATTTTTTTTAATTAAATAGAATTTCAACAATTGGACACGCGTATTAAATACACGTGTCAAACTGTTATTTTTTTTCAAATATAATTTTTTTTTAATTAAATAGAATTTCAACAATTGGACACGCGTATTTAATACGCGTGTCCAATTGGACACGTGTATTAAATACACGTGTCAAACTGTTATTTTTTTTCCAAATATAATTTTTTTTTAATTAAATAGAATTTCAACAATTGGACACGTGTATTTAATACGCGTGTCCAATTGCAAATATCAAATATATATTAATAAAAACATTTTTTATTAAGGTTTTGATTAAAAAAAAATATATGTATATGTACCAGAAAATTGGCCACGTGGCTTTAGGCCACGTGGCCAGATTTGGTGTAGGTAGGCGCGCGGGAATTATCCCGCGCCCACCTGATGACATTCGTAATTTAAGTTTAAAAAAGGAAAAAAAAAATCGTTATATACGTATACTCAGAGACTCTCGCCTTCTCTCTCTCTCTACGCGCTCTCACTGGTCTTTCTCTCTCTCTCACTGTATCGCTCTCTCTCACTCTCTCTGTATCAGTCTCTCTCTCCGTCAGTACTGCTTCGCCGGCCAGCTCTCTCCGTCAGCACTGCATCTCGCTCGCTCTCACTCACTCTCTCTCTCTCTCTCTCTCTCTCTCTCTCTCTCTCTCTCTCTCTCTCTCCGTCAATACTGGACCACCGGCCAGCTTCCCGACCACCGCGTGGTCGGCCTTCCCTCCGGCCTTCCCGACGTCTCTTGGTCGCTGTCTCTGTCTCTCGCTCTCTCTGTCTCTGTCTCTCGCTCTCTCTCACTCTCTCTCTCTCTCTCTCTCGCTCTCTCTCTCTCTCTCTCTCTCCGTCAATACTGGACCACCGGCCAGCTTCCCGACCACCGCGTGGTCGGCCTTCCCTCCGGCCTTCCCGACGTCTCTTGGTCGCTGTCTCTCTCTCTCTCGCTCTCTCTGTCTCGCTCTCTCTCTGTCTCGCTCTCTCTCTCTCTCTCTCTCTCTCTGCGTCAATACTGGACCACCGGCCAGTTCTAAGTGGACGACGAGTTGGTACGTTCTGCATGTGTTTCGTGTAGGTATATCGTATACGTATTAGAAAAAAAAAAAAAAAAAAAAAAAAAAAAAAAAAGAAAAAAAGAAGAAGAAAAGAACAGATCTGTTCTTTTCTTCTTCTTTTTTAAAAGCAATATTTTTGGCAACGTGTATTCTTAACCCGTATCAAGAAAAATATATAATTTTTCTTTTTTTTTTTTATACACACACATTTAGCCACGTGTATTTAAATACACGTGGCTAACAATTTGGAATTATTTTTTTAAAAACACATTTTGACACGTGTATTGAGATACACGTGTCAAAATGTGCAGTTAGTGACTTCCACATCTAACACGCGTCTCACGCGTGTCAAAATGCACGTGTCAAACTGCACGTGGCTAAATGAAGTGATTTTTGTAGTGTTGTAGCATGCTTGTGTGAAGGGGTGATGTGGAATTAAACCTCGTTCAAGTGCCTGTTGCCCGTATACACAATATAAGCCTGCATGCACAACGCACATCATATAGGTAGAAAATGAAACCTGTTAAATCATCGCACATGAAAAACAAGACCAACTTTAGAGAGATTTGGCCGTGAATAAAGTAGATAATTATAAGATCGATCTGTTCCATAGAGATATTTACCTTTCGGTCATGCTGAGAAGCTGAGTGACCAACAAGGAGAGTGCAGGCGAGAGTGATCAGGAGAAGCCATGAAAGACTGGAGGTTTTGCTTGCCATTGCCATTGGAGCGTCAGCTATAAACTTAATTGGCAAGAATGTGTGTTGTATATATAATGGAACTGGTGGGCTTTCACGAAGTTGGGGTTGGGAGTGCGGGGCCGGTGAAACCTTTCAAAGAGATGCTTCTATTGGTACAATGGAGTACGTACTCGATCTACCACTGACGGTAAATGCACAACTAGCTAGGTGACCAAGTCCAATTTGACGACAGTTCTGAATATTTCTAACCGTTTTTAAAGATGTCAAGGGAACGGTTAGAAATATTCAGAACTGTCGTCAAATTGGACTTGGTTACCTTGCAGACAATTGAGCCTGCCGGAGAGTGTTAAGATAAATATCCGATGCTGACTATGCACAATCTTCTTCTGGCACGAAAGCTTCCATGTCAGCCACTCTTGCATATAACTCTGCATCAGCAGGACTCTCATCTGTAAAGCTATCTATTGATACAGGCAAGGTGGTCTCCTACTAGGACCACCTTGTCACATAAATAAAGTAGTAAAAAATTGTATATTTAAGTGATTAAAAATCATTTTTCATTGATACATGCACAACTACTGCCAGCATGCATACATGGTCGGCCAGCTCAGCAGTCAGCCAACATCAATTCACGCGCTGATTATGGTGTATTACTTACCACTAACCTCCAAAACTATATTAACATTTTTTGTTTTGAAAACTGAAAGCCACAAACTTGAAAATGGCCTAAATAAGATACAAACAACTTGATACTAGCAATTATTTGGGTTTGATGATGAATGATGATTAGTCTTGTCAATTGCAAATTTGAATCCTGAGATTTCAATCTCATTCCTGTCTAGTCTGTTCTTTGTTTGAGGATGGTCAAGAACATGTTCTTACTCGAGTTTGACTTGCCTCTTATAATTTGAGTACAACATTTAAGAGAGTCTATATGAACATATATGCTCAAGTAAATGGTTGGATAACTCAAAATTTATTTGGGTAGATAAATTTTATATAGACTCTTTAACACTGTACTAACAAAGTTATTGGTATCAAATAGAGTTTAAAAAAAATAAATAAATTAAAATTAAAAATTAAAATTTAAAAAAATTACCCAATTTAAGTATAATCTTGAAAGAAATAGTTTAGTTACGATGAACTGATGAACAATTCGAAACAAAATTATCATGAACTGATCGATGAACAATTCGAAAAGCACGTTAAATTAAAACAAGAAATTCAAGCATCAGATATATAGTAAGTTTCTAATGGTTTCATTGTTCTGCTTTTATAACCTGCCAACGACTTCTTGTAGCATGCTTGTGTTCTGTGAAGGGAGGGATGAGGTGTAAACCTCGTCCATCTGCCCGTTGCCCATATATATACATAATATAAGCCTTCATGCGGAGTAAATCTTTTTTTTTTTTTTCTCTCTCTCTCTAAATTTTAACAATTTTATTTTTTTTTACATCAATTTTACTTCGATCAAAGGTAATATATACTTCGTTTATGGTTATATACCAAAATAGTATATGATTTGAAGGGGTAGCTCGTACCCAAAAGGTGGCCAGCCACGTCATTTTTATATTCAGTAGTAAAGTTTTGATGTTAATTTCTCATAGAAATTAAATTCCACAATCGTGACTCCAACAAACACAACGAGGACCTGAAGTCAACTAAAGATCGCCAAGTCAAGGTGCATGGGTTTATTTTTTATTTTTATAATAACGTGGTAACATCAACGTAAACCTAATGTATTGTTAATGTTAGCCCATATAGCTTTCGGTAATTCCCGCTCTCAACCTTTATTTAACTTTTCTTTTAAAGCTTTGTCGTTTTGCTTCCTGTCTCTATATATCATTCCACATATTTGCGTATATTTTGGTGCATGAACCATTCAACCTATTTTTTTTTAACCTTTCTATCTCCACTGGGCACTGACGCCAAGTCCTGATTTCTCTCTCTCTAATCAATTAAGATAAAAATGAATACATGAAATGAAAATAATTTAACTCTATCAATGCTAGCTGTGTTTCGCAAATTGATTTAACATCGTAGCAAAGTAGAAGTCATGAGTTCAAACATTTTCTCTTTCATTTACTTCCTATTTTAATTAAATATTTCACGTGTTGGGCTTCAATTATTAAAACGGAGTTTAAGCTCACACATGAGGGAGAGTGTTAAAATATGATTAAATAATTAAATTTGCATTTTCTTATTAGTTTAAGCTTTTGAAATAAGTAAAAAAAAAAATGTTGGTATCAACTTCGGGGTTTGGAGGAAGTCCGCGCGATCTCAACTTCGTCCATAAGTTCCATCTTGTTGCATATTCCCCTCTCTCTCTCTCTCCACATTGCCGCATGATTGGCATGAAGATATTAAGTCAAGGCCAGAGGCAGATTCACACATGGTGGAATAGATCATAGGCTCCAGAGACATGAAAAAAATAAAAAACATTGCCGCACTGCCCGTTGCCGCACTCAGACAATATGCATTGAGATGTTCTCAAGTGGCCTCTTCCCTTTCGTACGGTTGCTGTGGAAAAGAGAAATTTCGTTATGTTAAAAAGAAAAGAATAAAAAAAAAATCAAAAGAGGCTAAGTTGTCAATTTCAGCTTATAGTTAGCTTTTATTTTAGCTTTTGCAGTATTGTTTAAAAACTTAGACCTAGCATTTGTGGTATTGTTTAAAACTCAGGCCAATTTCAGTCCATAGTTAGGTACAATCATGTTTTAGGCCCATAGATGACCCCTTTTGGCCCAAGTTGGCCACGATTATATTTGGCCCATAATTGGCCTCATTTTCAGCCATTTGTTGGCTTTTATTTCGGTCCATAGCTGGTCATTTTTTTGACTTATAGTTATTAAAGGCCTATCTTCAATCACTATTGCTGACCGCCTCCAACCATCGCTATCAACTGCCATCTACTCCAAGTTTTCGGTCTCTATTGTCGCCTACCATCTCCCAAAAAAGAGTCAAACTCAAGGTTTCAAAATCTTCCACCTTGAGTTTGAAGGGGGTGTTAGAGAATATATTTTTCATATAATTGTGATTGGATATGATAAGAGAATATGAGATTGTATGATTAATTTGATTGTAATTTGATTATAATCAAATCAGAATTGAATTGATATTCTTTTATACATTTTTGTATTCTCCTTACATCCCTATAAACATGGATCATTTGTATTGTAAATTTATCTTGATAAATAATATCATAATTGGTAGCTGAATCGATTACGTGAATTTTAAATTTATATATTGAACCACTTCACAATAGTACGAATCAATTGTACTATAGTAAGGGTTATCGAACTACAAGGATTGGGGGGTTGTTTTGCGTAACAGGATATTCAAAGAGCATATTTAACTTTACTTAAAAATAAAAACACAGTAAAGGTTGTAGAATTGAAGCTACAACGAGAAAGTAAGAAAAGCGAAAAATGAAAGAAACTTAGGGAAATGATCGCATCTAATCTTCAACCAATGAAATGCTTCATGTCTATATGGATCTTCCTAACATGCATGATATGAGCGCATACTGGGCGTCAACCATTACGAAGACCTTGACATGAAAATACTTTCGTTAAAACGTAATCATAAAGCACTTAGTTTTACATTAAACAATCTCACGTAAAGATTAATCTATAATTGAAAGCGTTTACACTACAAAAGGTGTGGGGGTGATTAATGCTCCCTAGCTTACTACTCTATAAAACATCCTGATAAGCATACACAATACATGAAAACCCTAATTAGGTCACAATGATAAAGTATCTAGTTTCACATCGATCACATCACGTAAAAGTTACACTATAATTGAAAAACAATTTAGACTACCAAAGATGTTAAACAATCGGTGCTCCCTAGCATACCCTATAAGGTGACTCTAATAGGTAAACGCATGCACATCATGTCAAATAGAACCATTGTAAAAGATATCGTTCTCTTTCAAGAACGTTGATTTTATTCAAAAAATCTAAGAAAACTCATAGACAAGTCTAACTCTTTTTTATGAATAAGTGGATTGAAATCTTGAAGACAAAACCTTTAGCATGAGTTTTGCAATCCCCTAGCCCTTCACAATCATCAAACACATCTTAAAAATCTTAACACTCCATGGTTTTCGAAAAAGATTACGATCAAACCCTAAGATGAGATTTAGCTAGACATAATCAAACTAATTTAAGCATAAAAACAGTAAAGAAACAAGATTAAAATGAACTAAAAACAATATATTTAAAGTATGGAATTCGGATTACACAAAAGAAATGAAAAGAAAAGAAAAACCTAATCTAGAAAATGAAGAACAAGGAAGAAAATGCAAAGGGAACAAGCTTTCTGGTTTTCGGTCTAGAGAGTTGCATCAAAGGAACTTAAAAAGCAATAAAATTAACTAAGATACATTTGAGAAAATCGAAACTCCCAAAAGATGCATATCTAAACCCTAAACTCTCATCTCATATATATAGAGATTTAGATTTACAAAAGACTCATCAATAATCAATTCTAGCCGCACAAACAGAGGTGGTCGCCGTCCATTTCTGTCCATAAAACTCAACTTGTAATTTGGATCGCACAAAGATTTGAAAATATACCAAATTGCCCTTGATGTATTTTCAGGTCTAATTCAAGTGTTTTGAACTAGATTTCAACTAAGACCTAAAAATAAGACATAACACAAAACTACAACAAAACGTTATATATACAACACAAACTAGATCTAACAAATTCAAATTAAGGGGTCTTGAATCAAATAATTCAAGACTTATCAATAAGGTAGTCATATAGACTCTATCCTGTGAACGCATGTCATAGACTGAACCATGTAAAATCTCGATTCTTTCTCTTTATTTTGCTTTGTCTTTATTTTTCTATTTGATTCTCTTTTCTTTCAAGCAAGACTATGGTCATTTATACTATGGGTAATGTTATTTAGTATACTAATATACACTGCTATATAATTTGATGATGTAGCAGTGAAAGTTAGTCATTAGATTAACACCTGTAAGAAAAATAAAAAAAAAATAAATAAATAAATTACAAATTTTAACTGTGTGGCCATCTCTTAGTTGTATGAAAGTTGTATAGTAGTCTACTACATAACATTTCTATTTATATGATATCGGCACTACTAAATCACTCTAATTGCGAGGTTAAAAATGAACTGGGTCTTGCTAGCATCTGGACATAAGAAATCTATTGTTATATTATCCCCAATGCGATTGACTATCTTGGTTTGTTTTGTTCTTAGTCAGGTCACGCCTGAATTATTTTGATTTTTGTATTAATTTGTTTGAACTTTTATTTTCAATGAAATCATTTCATTGAAATTTACATAGGCTCCATTATCTTCTATTC
The DNA here is from genome assembly GCF_958979055.1 of Alnus glutinosa. Classification (NCBI taxonomy): domain Eukaryota; kingdom Viridiplantae; phylum Streptophyta; class Magnoliopsida; order Fagales; family Betulaceae; genus Alnus; species Alnus glutinosa. The sequence continues at coordinate 35,765,475 of NC_084888.1, read as the reverse complement.
CTATAACCTCCATTATCTTCTAGATTATTGACCATTTTTATCTTCTTCTTTTTTAATGATTTTTTTTTTTTTTTGTTATTATTAAGAAAAAAACCATAAAATCATATAAATGGGTTGAGGTATGTTTTTGTGGATTTTTTTTTTTTTAAAAAAATAAAAATAAAAGTAAAAATAATCAATAATTATATTATGAGTGACTAAATATCATTTCTCTATTTTATAACATATCTTGTTGGGTTTAATAATTGTGTCGATTGTGCTGTACGAGAGAGAACATTAACATGCAGTCCTTTCGGAGCTGAAAAGAAAAATGCATTTATGACAAAACTTTCAGTGATGCCTTTCCTTGCTAAGAACAAGCTTGATCACAAAGACTTCTTTTTGTCTATATTCTTTGCTTGTAGGATTTATTCCATCCTTTCCCTACCCTTATATTGAAGTTTGTGGTTTTAGATTTAAAATAAGAATAGTCAGTTGATTGTACACCGAGTCCCGTATTGACAATGCCTGCAAGGTAAGGAACATAGAAAGGTCAAAGTGACCTTGTTGGTGGTCTAGCATAGGGTCACTCTGATGCCTAAGTTATTGATGGGCTTTAAGAAGGAAAGTAAGAATGATTGGCAAGGAGAAAGTAAGTGCATGCCTCAACGTTCTAACTCCTTTTCTTTTATAGAGTATTGCTCGCGAATAGTCAATTGGGAGAGGGGTTCGGGACTAACATAATTTGATTATGTAGGCCCACTCCTTTGGCTCATGCTTCCGTCATTCTCTAGTTATAATGGAATGCGAGTAATTTAAGTGACAGGAGGTAGGATACTGTAGATGCAGCTCTTCTTAATGCTCCCTACACCCTCTTATTCATGATAAGTCCGATCTCGTCGAACAAATTGAGTTAGGTTTGATCAATTTAATTAAGTTCAAGCTTGGTCAGCCCAACATATATGATGTTCGCTCGGCTACTAGGTCTTGTTGCTAAGGTCTGGCTTAAGGTCACATCGAAAATGGGCTAGTTTAATAATGAGGAAAAGCCTTCTCTAATTAAAAGTGGTTTATTACATGATCCACCACACTTGATTATGTCATGTGCCTTTTTTTTTTTTTCCCTGGTTGTTACGTGATAAACATATTTAAGAAAATATTATAAATATCCAATAATTTGAGATATAAAAATATAACTTGAGATATAAACAGGATTTGTATAGGCTCCAAGTCTTAAATCTAGATTTGTAAATTTCAATAAGCCTGGAGCCCGGAGAGGACTCGCGGTCGTCGAGTGGGAGTGGGACCTTGTGTTTTTTTTTTTTTTTTAAACATTTTTGGCAGTAAAAGGGAAGGGGTAAAACGGGAAATCAAGAACTGTCTGCCATTCTCCTTACGTTTTTTTTGCATGCTCAACTCTGTTAGCAAGTTGCACCATTTGAATGTCGTTCATTTTTATCTGCTTCGTTATCCATATCACACTGGTCACAACAATAAAGACTGTTTATTCTGTTAAATTCTACAACATTCAAACTCAATAGTTAATGTTTATTTGTTTTTGTTAACAATGAATGGATATTATTTTTATTTTTTTATATATTAATCTATTCTTCAATGTTAGTACATTTTTCATTCGTACTTTAGCTGCTTCCATCAAATTTTCTCCCTCCGACCTTGAGAGATTGGCGAGAAAGGGGAGGAGGAACATGCTCTGTTTTATGGCCATAGAACAGGAGAAGAACCAAACAAGAACCCTTAATAGCTTGCTGTTGTTTTTCCTACAGCTGTAAGCAGGATCCGGCCGAGGCCCTGTTCAATGCAACTTTGATGACAAAACAATTAATCATTATCCAAATGAGTAAATTGAATTTTGGCAAATTTCTAAAAGGTGTCCCAACAAAATATATCCTTCGAAATAAATTTTACGTTTAAAAGTTCTTTCATGTTTTGTGCTGCGGCTCATTTGGAAAGTTGAGACTGTAGACTTTTGAAAGATATGCGATGAGATTGTTCGAATAACACAAAAATTTGAGAAGTCTAAGAGGATTAAGGATATATGACATAGGAGTAATGGTACGAGTTAATTTTGTGTCCCTGAAAATTTTAAATGACATGACATCATGTACAATTCTAGACGTCATACTCATATTCCTTTCGTATCCTCTAATAATGATGTGACTTTTAAAATACCATTAAACTTGTGATTTATCATTATTGAATTATGATCAAATTATGATTTTAAATGTCACATCATTATTAGAGTGACATAGGTATGACATCTAGAATTATTGTCATTTACACGATTAAATTAAACAATATAATTTTGACCATAAATTTATTCTTTCCCTCTCCTTCAAGTCTGCTTGGGTTTGTAATTTCAAAAAATGTTATTTAAAAATGGCAATTTTAAAATGAACGATTTTGGAAACTTGATTTTTAAAAATGTAGTTAAGCTTTTGGCAAAATCACAGTTTGACCAAAAAAAGTTGATTTTTAAAAAAGTTGAAAACAACTCAGAATAGAGCATTAAATTAGAAACAGAATCGTTATTTGGTACACTACAATGCAGTGAAGAACTGGAGCAAAGGCTCAAAAATTACAACCATTTTCCTACACGTTCCGCCACTGCTATATTGGGCAAATTCCTTCCAGGCTTTTGCTTCAATTATTTAAGTAATACATGTAGCATAGAATGTTCACGAATCATGGAACAGACACAACAATGGGGCTCCTCACTCGAAAGTTACCATCAGTCCACACTAAAGCAGCAGATACAACAGAACTCTCTATCTTTCCTTCAATCGTGAGTGCAAACGATAGCTGTTGTCCAAGAGATGTGAATGAAAGAATGCTAGGGTTCACTTTGATTATAAGTCCAGGTGGAGTGGTCACAACAGCTGTATATGTAGACGTTGGTGATCCAACATTTGTAACGGTCCGGTTGAAAACTTGACTGATAGATTCCAAGGGAGGCGTGGCTAGGGCAAAGGAAGGATAGTTTAGATCAAAGACGGTTCCATTAGTAGCTTCGGAACAGGTATTGTTGTTCCCAGCAAGAATTTGTAATAACTTAGTATTGTATCCTTGTCCACACAAAAATTTTACGTAGTCAAGCGTATCAATATCATATACTAAACCAGGATAAGGTGCCTGAAGAGGATTTAGATTGCCTGCACCGTATGCAAATTCAGCCTCTGGATTCTTTCCGGCACTCATGGGGATAGCTGCAAGTATTACACCAAATGGGAGTGAGTAATACAAGCATTAATTTATCAAAAATAGGGACTATATGGTATACATATATTACCAGTAGTCATAAGAGCCGACTTGATAGCGGCAGGCGACCATGTGGGGTGGAAGGATTTGATGTAGGCAGCCACCCCTGAAGCATGTGGGCAAGCCATTGATGTCCCGGATAGTATATTATATGACAGTGCTCTTTTATCCTCTTCCACTTCAGAAATTGGGGAAATCGGAGACCAGGCTGCTAGAATGTTGTTTCCGGGAGCAGCTAAATCCGGCTACAACAAAATAAAAGAAGTTTCCAATATTTAATGAGAAAAGTAATAAAAGGAAGCAAATGAAAATACGATTATTACAAGGTTAATTACCTTGAGAATGTTGGGTGTAGCAGGATTTGGACCCCTTGATGAGAAGGAGGGAATGTAGGGGGCAAATGCATCTTTACGCTCTTTGGTCCTACGAATACTCGCAGTTGGTCCCCTGCAGATCGTGTACGTTCATATTTAGGCTTAGTATATATATACATGTTTCCTGAACTTCTTCATTGTCCAAGTTATTTTAGATTTATACCTTGTCGTATTAATGTATAAGTAAACGCTGGCAGCATCCTCCGGGCGAAGGGAAGATGCGGGCAAGGGAAAAGAGTAAGCCACATCAGTGCGTCGGCCTTGATACACAGTGCCAACTGCACCGGCTAATAATGGCCCTTCCCCGTCACCCAGGCCATCGCAAAGTACAATTTTCCCTTTCACCAAATTTTTGTCCAGCGAATCTGGGAAGCAATACCTGCAATATTGTAACAAGAAGTTCCACTTTTTAACTATCATTTGGCAGTCCATAAGATCTGACTTGTTTAATTCTTTATTGAATCACACGTCAATTTGTAAGAAAACCGTAGTAAAAACTGTAATATCTCAAATATTTCGCAACGGGACTAAGGAATATTTCACCTGCTAGTTTGATAGATTTGTGCAAACACAAGCAAAAGGTTAAACTTATTCCCTTTGTCGTCTATACGTACATCAAACTTATTATTTACAAACAAGGAATTAATCATGTTGGGTTTTTGTTGATTTTGTAGTTACCTGGCTGGGAGCCCCAAGGAAAATTCTGTGGTGTTTGGCGCATCACCTCCATAAATTATGGGATACGTTTCGTTCTTGGGGTCAAATGTATTAATTGAAATTCCCTACACATGCATGGAGCAAATGATTTCTCCAAATTAGTTTGAAGTTTTAATTCTAGGCACGAGTACTATTTCCACATGATTAAAGCAAATGGTTATATATATATATATACCTGAAACTAACTAAATAGATATTAAATACTGAACAATTTGGAGTAATATGAATCATTCACTGACAGTAAGCATGTTTGTAGCACTCTTTTCTTTATTTGTCAGCATTTCATTGTTAAACTGTTTTTATTTCTTGGGATAAATTGCACACAATCTTTTTATGCATAGCAGAGGAGAAAACAGGGGGCTGGACTTTCAGATTACCTCATAGATCTTGCTGTTACCCAATTGGACCTCAGTGATGAACTTTCGATCGATAGTGCTTGCAGCCACAGTGAGAGACCATGGCGAAAAGTTTGTGATGGTTGCTAGACCTGGACCCCTGTTCCCAGCAGAAGTTGATGCCAAGATTCCATTTCTCATAGCATGAAAGGCACCAATGGATATTGAATCGGTAAAATATGACCCAGTGGATCCACCGACGGAAATAGTTATTATGTCAACACCATCAGCGATGGCATCATCAAATGCCGCAAGAATGTCAGCATCAGAACACCCAATGGTCCAACATACTTTGTAAACAGCAATACGTGCTGATGGAACCGCTCCTCGTGCTGTTCCCAAGCCAATGCCCTGCACGCTTGCCATGTTAACCACGTTCCCACCTGCTGTTGATGCAACATGTGTCCCGTGGCCATCTGTGTCTCTAGGAGATTTTATATCAGTTACTTCAAATTCTCCAGAGCTACTGTAATATTGTGCTCCAATGATTTTACTGCAGAAGTGTAACAGCATTTCTCAGTGGTGCTTTTGACTCTTTTTACATGTATGTGTGTGTGCGCATTTAGTAAACATTCATACTTGTTGCAAGTGAAATTTGTTGAGGCTCGGCAGGATCCCTTCCATTTGCTAGGTGGTGGACCAAATCCTTTGTCATTAAAGCTATCAGACTCCGGCCAAATTCCGGTGTCAAGAACTCCTATAACGATGTCACTTTCTACAGCTGATCGCTTAACTTGTTGTGGAAATCCAAGGAAGTCCCATGACCTTGTTGTATGAAGCTTTTTCTGTTCGTTAGGGAACACGGACACTACGCCGTCCATTCCTACATAGTCATTGTCACAATATGTCATTATAGATATAAAAAACATGGGTAAATTGATAAATTCCAAGAATCCCATCCATTGGGGGGGAGATTTTGTTCACCGACCAGCCATTGTTTGGGCTTCTTGCTCGGTTAGCTCCACTGCAAATCCACTGAAACTTTTTTTGTAGCTATAGAGCAGTGATTCTGGTCCAACATTGCTGAATGCAGGTACATAAATATGTTGGAGGTCAAACAGTACAAATTACAGAAAAAAAAAAAATTTGAATTTGCAAAAAGAAAAATAGGAGTGGGAAGTTTTGAAGTCGAGTGGTACTTCCTTTACGAGAGGTCTAATGGTCGACTCATTACGGGTATATATAGATCAAACAAAGTTTTAAGAAAAAATTACCCAATTTAAGTACGATCTTGAAAGATCTAGTTTAGTTATGATGAACTGATGAACAATTCGAAACAAATTAAGTGATCATGAACTGATGAACAATAATTCGAAATTCAATTAAGCATATATCAGATAGCAAGTTTCTAATGGTTTCATTGTTCTGCTTTTAGAACCTGCCAATGACGTCTTGTAGCATGCTTGTGTGAAGGGATGATGTGGAAACTTCGTCCATCTTCCTGTTGCCCATATACACAATATAAGCCTGCGTGCACAATGTTATTGGTAGAAAATGAAGTCTGTTAAATCATCCCACATGAAAAATTAATTAATTAATTAATTAATTAATAAAAGAAAAAAAAAGGGGGGGGGGGGGGGGGGGTTAATTTTTGAGAGATTCGGCCTGATCAAATTGGGTAATTAGAAGAACGCTTTCCATAAGAAGTACTGTAAGACATTAGCTATAGAAATATCTACCTTTCGGTCATCCTCAGAAACTGAATGAGCAACAAGGAGAGTGGAGGCGAGACTGAGGAGTAGCCATGAAAGACTAAAACTTTTGCTTGCCATTGGAGTGTCAGCTGTAAACTTGTGCGATCTATCTAAGTGCCAGAAATGGTTCTTATATAAATTTTTTTTTGAAAAAAAAATCGAAGGAAAGAAGTTCTAACCCGAAAAAGGCTTTAAAAATTGATTTAATTTCATTTCTTATAGAAATTAAATTCCACAATTATGACTTCCAACAAACAAGACGACGTGGACCGAGGTCGACCAAATGTGAAAAGTTTTGTAAGGCAACGATCAAAGTGGAAAATCCGACGTAAAGACTAAGCCAATGCCCGGTTACAGCTGGTTTTAAAAGCCATTTTACAATTTTTACATCAGTAATGCTATTTATTTGATAGAATGTTATTAAATTGAGATAATAGAACAGTAAAAATTAATTTTTAATTTGGATTAGCAATTACTTATAGAAAAGAAAAATCAAGGAATTATCGCATCATTTTAATTCTAAAACAGTCATATAGCTAGGACACATAACTTCCTTCTAAAATCAGCTTGTCTCTTATATATTGATTTTCTTCTTCTTCTTCCTTTTCTTCTTCTTTCTTTCTTTCTTTCTTTCTTTTTTTTTTTTTTTTTTTTTTTTTGGTGATTTGTGTAATAAATAATAATGTGTTCATATACGATAGAATTTCCTACAAACAACCACTCTTTCATTTACGCTACCAAACTTTAAAAAGTGGAATATGATTACGTTAAACTATTATCTCGTGTCAAAAAGGTCACTATGTTAGCATTAGACGTTAAAATGGATGCAAATGTAGTCACGTGCGTTGTCTGTGAAAACTATTGTCTTTCTTACAATAATATCCCCATTTTTTACTTTTGAAATAACATAATTTCTCCCATTATAATTATTAAATAATAAAAACAAATTAAACATCATAAATGACTTTGGGGATGATTAGGCCACCCTTTAATTTTTTCTTTTCTCTTTCCTTTTAGTTTTTTTAAGAGAAAATAAAATATTTTAAGAAAAAAGACAGAAAAGAGGTGGGTCAAGTGCACCACTTATCCATCCATTTTAATGTCCAATATGAACGAAGTGGCATTTTTGATAATTAATGATAGTTTGACTTATTCATATACCGGTTTTTATAGATCGGTAACGTTGTAAAAAAATAAAAAATAAAAATGTTGGAGCTCGTCTTTCTATAATCTTTTTATGCTAACATTGCAGTACTCTGTTTTTAATTTTTTTTTTAAAAAAAAATAATAATTTATAGCTTCATTTCTCTTTTCTATTTATATTTTTTTTTTTTAAAAAAAAAAAAAGGTACTATGTCAAGTATAGAAGAACTCTAAAAAACACAAAAAAAAAAAAGTTCTAACATTTCTTTTAGAAAAAAAGTTCTTACATGAAAAAACACCTACTGTTCCACATTTTTACCCCTTGTGCACAATAAATATACAAACCACATAAAATGTGACTCATGTGATGAATTTTACTCATATGAATCCTCCCCGTATATTTTGTGTCCTAAACAACTATTATGCAACAATATTTTCCCTAACACTTTATGGTTGAGTTCGTGCACAAGGTTAATTTTAAGTTTATTTTCTCTTAGAAATCAAATTCCCCATAAATTATGACTCCGACAGCTGAGAGACGACCTGAGGTCAACCAATTTGGAAGCTGATTTTCAAATGCAATTTAATAGTGACACGGACTTCTAAGTCAATTAATATAGGTCTACAACTCCTGATGTCAGGAATTTTTATTTTATTTTTTTTCTACGCAATCTAAGGCTGATTAACAGAGAAAGAATACAAAAGGACGAGGAATGAGAGCCACACACAAACATGAAACATGCAACACAGGAGAAAGCCCATTAATTGGATGTTTTCATAACAGAGGATTCCAAGGAATATCCATTCCACAAACTTGTCAAGTTTACGCCAGAAACACGGAAACAAGTTTCAAACGTATGCCAGTCAATCCGGTGTGTTTGGAAAATATTTGGGTTGTTGATTTTTTTTTTTTTTTAATAGTAATAAAAAGTTATTGATGAAATATAAAGTAGAGAGAAATTTTGATTTATTTTTTATAAAAAAAAAAATGAACAAAAAAGTATTTAGAAATAATTGATATGATATAAAAAGTAAAAAAAATTGTTAAAAGAAATTAATTTGATATAAAATGTGAAATGTTTTGGAGTTAACTTTTTGAAGAAAAAAAAAAATAGAGCGTTAAACCTTGCCCAAAAATTCAGTCCAAACAAGTTATAAGAAGTGATTGATATAATATAAAGTATAAAAAAGTTTAGAATTGTTTTATAGAAAAATAAAAAAGTTTTGTTTTGTAGTATGTTTGTTTTTTATTTGTATAGTAATAAAAAATTATTGATGTGATATATAAAGTGAAAAAAAAAAAAAAAAAGAAAAGAAAAGAAAAGAGGGAGGGGGGGGTAAAGAAAGAGAGAGAGAGAGAGAGAGAGGAAAATGGAAATGGTAAGGCATGAAGCATTTATTTATCTTGGTTTGTAATCAAAATGAACGGCATTCGTCAATGATCAAATCGTTGGACTCTGATCGACGGTCTTCTGCTACTGGGATTGAGCTTATGTTAACATCCTAATGCTTGATTGCTAGGGGGAATTTTTATTTAGGTTTGAAAGTCAAGGAAAATAAAAACAAAAAACAAAAGGAGGGTGATATCATTCTCCTTCGGTGAATAAGCTGTTGTGAATTTTTCTTTTCTTTTTAAAATCATATACCTGTAAAATGTGGATATTGTTCATAAGAATTTCTAGGAAATACTAATGAAAGATAAAGGCAATATCTTTGAATAATATGTAAGTTTATATGTTGTAAATTACTTTGTTAAAACAATTTTCAGTTTGAAGGTATGTTTGTATTTATATTGAAGAGTTGAGTTGGTTTACCCTAAAAATAAAGGAACCAGCTCTCTGATCGTGAGTCTCCATGTCCGGAACATGGGTATTCATGTCTTCCGGAACGTGGGTCTCCACATATCCGTCCTATGCATTTTCTCACATCCGGATAGTGTGCACCCACGTTATGGACCGTGGGATTGCTATCCGGAACATGGACTTTAATGTTCGAGACACCTCTAGGTACCTCGAAGTCTTAATGAGCTCCTTACAGATTACTTTCAGGTGAGCTTGGCTTTGTTGAGTGGTGGATCTCATGGCCCGGCCCATTTTGATGAATTGATGGGCTCGGGTAATGGAACCTAAATTCAGCGTTCTCTAGGACTGTGAATAATGAATGAACCGAATTGAGCTCTTGGGCCCATTTACTAACTATTGAGAATATTTTCCAACACATTTTGGAGTGTTTTTTTTAAAGAATCTTTCTCTATTATTTATTCAACAATCATATCTTTGAAAACTCATCATTTATTAATGGTCATATTTTTCAAAAATTTGTCTTTTTCTAAAGGTAAAATTTATTAAAATTTGTCTTTTTGTAACTGTAATATTGGTTTTAATTTTGTCTATTTTAAAAGTGTATATATATATATATATATTTTTATTTTTTATTTTTTAAAAAAAAAAATGAAGTATTCAATACCAAGTTTCTACCGATCATATTTTTCTGAAGATAAAGCAAGTTCAAGTTTCAATTTCAGAATCGCAAGCATTCAATAACGGTCATATTAGACTATTTCAATAGCAAGCATTTCAATAATTGGCAGGTGATTCAATAGCAGCGTTCAATAACTGGCAGGTGATTTTTTTATTAATATAAATTATGCATTTAATTTTGCTGAGCACTCTAACCGGAGTAATTCTACTAGTACACCAAGTGTCTATCAAAAAATGAGGTAGCTTTTAAAATTAGCATTTGATCAATCACACGCCCAATTGTAATTTTAAAAGCCACCCCATTTTTTGATAAATACTTTATGGACATTTATGCTCCGTTTGTTTCGACGTAAAATGGTTTTCGTCGTAAAATGATTTCAGGGAAGTCATTTTTCAGGAAGCTATTTTCCGTCGAAAGCATTTTCCGGTGTTTGGCGCGTACGGAAAATCGCAAATATTTTTTTATATTTTTATTCAATCATATTAACTTATAAAAATCAATTTTTATTCGCAACATAAAAATATTAATGTAAAATAATATAAAAATCATCGATGACGAGATTCCGTTACTGACCGACTAGATTCTGACTATTTTCACCTGATTCCGGCTAATATAACTAGAATTCGAGATAAAGGCTGGAATCCGGACAGTTTCGTCGGAATCTGGGATAGCCGGATTCCGGCGAAAGTGGCCGAAATCCGACGGTTTCGCCGGATTCCGGCCATCTGGCCGGATCTGGCCAGAGAGGCCGGATCCCGTCAGGATGGCCGGATCTGGCCAGATCCGTCCGGCCAGCCGGCCTCCCTGGCCAGGGCCGGCCGGGATCCGGCCTCTCTGGCCAGATCCGGCCTCTCTGGCCAGATCCGGCCAGATGGCCGGATTCCGGTCAGTTCGTCGCCGGAATCTGGCTGACCGGATTCCGGCGAAGGTGGCCGGATTCCGTCGCCAGATTCCGGCGACATTAACGGATGTTGGATTCCGATACCGACAATATTTCGATGGTGGTCGGCTGCTTGAACGTGAAGGTCGACTGTGCCGTTTAAAATAGATCGACTGTGTCTGGCGTCTTCGGAAAATGATTTACGCTTTTAAAAAGCGTAAATCATTTTCCGAAATTTACTAAGCATTTTTGGTCAAACAGAAATCATTTTCCGGTTGACTATTATTTTCGCCCCTACCAAACACCGGAAAATGCAGAAATCATTTTCCAGAAATCATTTTACGCCGAAACAAACGGAGCATTAATGTACTAATAGAATTACTTCTCTAACAACTTAGTAAATCCTTAACTACATTGACTAGTCGGATGGAGTTATATTAAAAGTTTCTCTTGTGTCTCTCCAAAAATAATGTGACTTTAAATTTATCATTGGATTTATAATTGATTACTATTGCATTTTGATCAAGAGTAATGATTCACTACCACCTAAATATACAACTTTTCACCACCTTGTCTATGTGGTAAGGTGGTCCCTCGCCTTAATTTATTTTTAAAAGAATAATGATTCAATGCCATCCAAATATACAACTTTTCACCACCTTGCCTATGTGGCAAGGTGGTCCCCCACTATTCGATCGCTTCAAGATAATTTTCATGTGATTAGATAGGCAAGTACTAGGATGAGAATTCGACTTCCATAATGAAAATCTTCAAACTTGATTAATATAGATCTTACTAATGTCTTGGTCGCACCTAATTAAAGTAGAAATTCTAGTCGTCCAATCCCCTCTTACCTTGTAACCCTACTTTTGTGAAATAAAGTTGCATTAAATTTTTTTAAAAGAATAAAAAATAAATAAAAATCCCCATAAATTATAACTCCAACGGCTAAGAGACGACCTGAGGTCAACCAATTTGAGATAAGTTTTGGAGACTTATCTCCAAGTCAAGGTTGGAAAATTGGTTTTAAAAACGCTGATTTCCAAATGCACTTTAATGGTGGCACAGACTCCTAAGTCAGGAATTTTTTTCTACGCAATCTAAGGCTTCATTAACAGCAAAAGAATAGAAAGGGGCGAGGAATGAGAGCCACACACAAACATGAAACATGCAACACTGGAGAAAGCGCCATTAATTGGATGTTTTCATAACAGAGGATTCCGAGGAATATCCATTCCACAAACTTGTCAAGTTTACGCCATTAATTGTATGCAAGTCAATCGGTTGTGTTTGGTAAATATTTGGATTGTTGATTTTTTTTTTTTGAAAAAAAAAGATAGTAATAAAAAGTTATTGGTCTAATATAAAGTAGAGAGAAATTTTGATTTATTTTTTTTATAAAAAAGAGAACAAAAAAGTATTTAAAAATAATTAATGTAATATAAAAAGTAAAAAAAAATTATTAAAATATAATTAAAAAAAAAATCCAATAGAAAAAAAAGCTCCTACACGAAAAATCACTAAATAGTTCGCATATATTATCCTTTTCATTTTTTTATTTATTTTTTTTTAAAATGCACACTCTTATCCTTTTTCAGGGGAAAAGGTTCTTACATAAATTGTCAAATACAAAAACCAAAAGAAAAAATCAAAAGAAAACAAGTTCTTACACGAAAGAGCGCTGAGAGTACTTCCACACTTTTACCCTTATCTCTTTCTTTATGGTTTAATGTTTGCTCGAGTTTTTAAGCTCTTTGTTGTCGGTGACGATGGTTCCATTGCCTCAAGGTAATTTTCATGTGGTTGGTTGGGTACGTACGTTCTAGAGCGAAGGCTCAACTCCAACAATGGAAATCTTCAAACTTAATTAGTATTAATTGTCTTAGATTTCACTAATATTTTAGTCACGCTTAATTAAAATAACAACTCTAATTGTTCTCTCTACTTTTTTAATAATAAAAAAAATAAGTTCTAAAGTTCATTTTCTCATGGAAATCAAATTCCACATAAATTATGACTTCAACAGCTAAGAGATCGACGACCTGAGGTCAACCAAATTGAGATGAGTTTTGGAGACATGTCTGTGTCAGCAGATTTCCAAATGCACTTCAATAATGTTCTATTACAATGATATATAGCATCTCTTTATGTGATCAAATTACAATAATCAGAACAAGTGTCCATATTTCGAATAAGTGGTTTTTTTAAAAAATAAAAATAAACAAAAATAGATCTTTTACTACTTTTTTACAATTTCCTGAGCATATAAATTAGAGGGTGTTAAATTTTTTTAGTGACTAGCGTAATTTTCAGACATACGTCAACACGTGACAACAAGAGGCCAGGTAAAAAAATTATAAACAAATTTATCATTACTAATGTTTTTTTACTTCACATTTCAGCATGAGATTAATATATTTTTATCACCAAGTTTGAAAACAGGAAATTAAATATGGTAAAGCTTATAACAAACTTCTTAGTTGGACGACTTCAATTTTCTCAGACGATTTGGTTGGCTTTTATTGGTTTAGGCTCTTAACTCTTGTAATTATAGGTGGCATATATTTTTTCAAGATAGTTTTGGATTTTATTTTATTTTATTTTTTTCCATTTGACCCAAAAAAAACAGCCTTTTGGTTAGGGTTAAGGAGCAACAATCTGTCTCTCCTTGTTAAATAGTATAAATGCAAAATTGGTTTACGTGGTTTAGGAGTTTGACAAGTACTTCATTGAGGTTTCAAAAAGTGATTAACAAAAACGATTAGGTTCATGCAGACTGCTGTTAGAAATGTTAACAGAATTTTTTAATATGTCATATCAGTACCAATATTACAGTATAAGTGATTAATATTAATAATTTAATTTTTTATTTTTTTATTATAAGTGATTGGTGATAATATAACACATTAACAGATTCTGTTAATTTTTCTAATGATAAAGACTTTTTTTTTTCTTTTTAATTTTCTTATCCATAAAATTTTTAATATTTTTTTAAAACTCAAAGAGCTATTTTATCAAAACCTCTAACCTCTTAAGCCAATTTTACATTTATCCCTTGTTAAACTTCATTTCTTTTATTTTGAAGTTGCTCTGTTTTCCAACCTATAGGAAAACTTCCTCTCCTTTTCCTTCTTTAAACAGCTAGACAACGAATGTGACGACAAAGTTTGCTACAAATTAATTTAATTAAAGGAGACCAAAGGACAAAGGTCGTGACCCCATTCGATCAAGTACAAAACCAATTGGTACGAACGCTGCTGCTTCAATTTCATGATTGTGTCTGTTTCAAAAAAAAAAAAAAAACCAGTTCATGATTGTGACAATTTTTGCGCACGTGTTTTAATTAAGGGCCACTTTTAATCTTGTTTTTTTAAAACCATCTCTATAAAATCTTTCATTCTCTCTTCTATAAGTATCAAGAGCAGAAAATATCTTACCCTATAATTCCTTTCCATCACTCAAATAAATAAATAAATAAATAAATAAAAGTTCATTATTGAGATTTATTAGGGAGGGCTGGCAATTTTTTGCGGTGCCTTGCAAAGTTGAGACGAATCCAAAGCAAAATGAGTGGGTTAAGACTAAGTGGCAGAATCATCCCTAGTCGGGTTATTCTAAAAATTTTAATTTCACATCTCAATAGTTTTAAGAGTTATACCATGTTTAATTAAATTATTCGAATTATTAATATATATATAGTCTTATACTCATATTTCGACACAAGTCAAACATGACACACCATATTTAAGAATGATATATATATAGAGAGACAAAAATTTCCTACAAACTAATTTGTAGGAAATTTCATACAACCTATATATAAGATTGACATTTGTCCCTTCACATATAAGAAACACTTGTTTTTTATTAATGCTATTAAAAAAAGCATTTGAGAAACATGAGCTATTAAAGCAACGTATATGTGTTTCTCACATGTGAAAGAAAGTACATGTCAATCTTATATGTGGATTGTATAAATTTTCCTACAAACTAATTTGTAGGAAATTTCTGTCATATATATATAACGACGTCTTTTCATAATGAGTTTTAAATGACACCATACATTTGGAAAAACAAAAAAAGACCCAAAAAAGAGGTCTAAAGAACAGTCAACACCTTAAAATAGGCTCAAAATGTCTTAAATTTAAAAGCGATTATGCAATGCGGTTATAGCTTTAAATAACTGGCATACAATGGTTATTTTATAACTGCTAACTGCTTAAGGTAGAGCGGTTGCAGTTATAAAAAAAATAGAATAACCGCATTTTCACCCTTAAGTTTCCCACATAAAATGCTGATTTAAGTGCCTTTTCGTCCGTTATTCTTTCTCCTGAACACTCGTTGCAAAATTTCCAAGAATTGAAAGTAACCTAGTTCTATAAGAGTAATACTAGAAGGAAGACCCCGTGTCTCTTTTATTTATTTACAAAGTTGATTTGACTTTTAAATTTTCATTAGAAAAACATGAATCTTTTTTCTTTCATTACTCGTCCTATATATACAGTCACTCTTGTAATCAAACCAGTTCACCCTATATATTTTTATGGTTGGAATTAATCCTCTCTTTTTTTTTTCTTTTTCTTTTGTTGTCGCACGTTTGTTTTACAAACAAACATTGAGAAAAATTGAAAAGAAGCTTCTCATTTTGCAGTATTTTTTTTTTTTTTTTTTTTTTGGTTCGCTTGGAATCATTTCATTGAGAACTGTAATGGCCCGACTAAGATATTAAGCCGTTAAATGGAATACTCGAATAATATTTTATGCGGTGCTACTATAGACTTACGTAGTATATATTATACCAAAAAAAAAAAAAATCAAAGAAAAATGTTCTTACATAAAGTTGTCAAAAACATAATAATAAAGAGAAAATCAAAGAAAAAAAGTTCTTACATGAAAAAGAACTAACAGTTGGGAGTTGCACATTTTTAACCTTTTCTTTACGGTTCAGTTTGTGCTCAAGTTTTTAATCAGTTCATTTTTCCATAAAAATCAAATTTTGGATCAAGTCAAGTCAAGGTTGGAAAATTGGTTTTAAAAGCTGATTTAATTTCCAACTTCCAAGTGCACTTTAATAATGACACATTGACAGAGACTCCTATTCCTAAGACAGCTTCTCTTATCTGATCAATTAAATTCCAATAATCAGGGATACCACTGCTTCTAATTTTTATTTTTATTTTTCTATCAGCTCACAAATATTAAAAAAAATGTCCATATTTCTAATAATATTTTATTGAAAAATGTTAGATCTATAACTGATTTACAATTTTCTTATAACTTGTCCGGCATATAAATTGGAGGAGTAATTCTATAAGTTTTGTATTCTCCTAAATGTAATGTGATGTTTAAAATCAAAATTGAATCAACATGTTATGTGACACAATTGTCAACAAAAGCGGTAAAAGAATTTTAAACGAATTATTAGTAGTGATGTTTTTATACTTCACATTGCAGCATGAGATAAATATATTTTTACGTACCACCGAGTTTGAATCCAGGGAAAAGATGGTAAAGCGTAAAACAAACTTCTTAGTTGGACGACTCCAATTTGCTCACATGATCTGGTTAGCTTTTATTGGTTTAGTAGGCTCTCAACTTTTATAAGGTGGCATGCATAGATTTTTTTCAAGATGGCTTTGGATTTTTGTAAGGAAAAAAAAACAAATTCTCTTCGCTACAAAAAAATTTGGAATTTTAGACGGTTTGAAACCGACCAGAAATTACAAAAAACCGTCTGGAAAAAAGTCCAGATAATTTCAAACCGTTTAGAAAAATGGGTCTTTAATCCGAGTTATGGACAATTTAGGCAAACCGTCCATAATTAATTCTAGACGGTTTGAGAAAACAGTCCATAATTAGTTCTAGACAGTTTGGGACCAAACCGTTCAGATTTTTTTTTTTGTTTCGATTTATTTCTTTATATATATATATATTAATTAGTATTTCTTTCTTTTTTTAATTATTTATTTCTTTTCCAGAATTTCTTTTTTTTTTCCTGTCTCGTTTCATTTTCGTCAACAGTGCCGCCGGGTCGACAACGGAGATAGCGTTCCCACACTGAGCCTAGCTTCTGCACAAATCCGGCCTTCATAAACCCACTGCACAAATCCAGCCTTCACAAATCAAAAAATTTTCACAAATCCTTCACAAATTAAACCAAAAATTTTCACAACCCCACTCTCTACAGTCATGAGATCCTATCGTCCCGATCCCGCCAACCCTTCAGATCCTGTCGCCCGTCTTCAATCGCCGGCCAGAGAAAGGAAGAAGAACGAGAGAGAGAGAGAGAGATCGATGGCTTTTGTTTTAAAAAGAAAGAAACAGGAAAAAAAAAAAACAGAAATATAAATAAATAAAATGTTACAGACAGTTTTTTTGAAACCATCTCTAAAAATTTAAAGGCAATTTTATTAAACCGACTGTAAAACTATAATTCTAGACGGTTTTTGAAACCATCTAGAAAAAAAGGGACTAGAATTAGCCATTTTTTTGTAGTGCTTGTGCTTTCCCGTGTCACACGTTAGTCACTAGAGTTACATCAACTTTGAGATGATTGTCAGAGTGAGCTAGCATTGCACCTAAAACTAATTGATGTTAAGAGAGACAAACTCAAATTTTTTTTATGGATGAGCAATAGCCTCGGAGAGTACGGTAAAAGAGTTTTTTAATGCAACAAGAACAGCAAAGTAGGATTACTTTTTCCGTTTATACATACTGCAATTATATAACGAGAATTACAGTCATGCATATTGTAAAAATTAGGCTTCTCAACAAAATTAAATATGAATTTCTGACTGATTCTTTAATGTTGTATGTCGAAAAATGAATTGCTACGAAATTTAATATAGATTCAATCATAGATGATTTTTAATATCAATCTAAAAGAATGTCGAGTTCTTTTTTATAAGTGTTTGAGTTGAAAATTAAAATATATTAAGAAATAATTCATATCTATTTGTTTTTGTTAACAATGAATGGTAGAATACAAAAGTGAGATGAATATAGGGTAGGATGAAAAATGAAGAGTGAAATGATATTTTCCATTTGTTTAATTGGCCGGTAATGGAAGAAATGGAGAAAGTAAAAGGAAGAAGGAATACAAAAATATTCAATTTACCCTTAATTGGTGTTTTTCCCTACTCATTTTCCATGTTCGAGATAGTGACTCATATTTAGAACGAAAAATTTACACTAATTCTTAGTTCAAGGTGTCATGGATGGAGTGAGTGAAGAGTAAGGAAGGAGCCAAGTTAATTGCGCCATTGGAGGTCATTCCTTTGTGCTATTAATTATCTCTGTCTCACACAAATTCTATGTGTGCTATTGTCTCTATTTTTCTCTTTATTTTGCACCTAAATGAATAGTTTTACCATTCCACCATTTCTTACTCCAATGACTCGTCCGGCCTCCCAAATCGGTCTTCAAGATTATGGTGTATTACTTACAACTAACCCTCCAAAATATGAAGGCAGTGAAAGCCACAATTAAACATCAAAATGGCCTAAATAAGATACAAACAACTTGATACTAGGAATTATTTGGGTTTGATGATGATTAGTCTTGTCAATTGCAAATTTGAATCTCATGCCAGTCTGGTCTGTTCTCTGTTTGGAGATGGCCGCGAACAGGTTTTTACTTGAGTTTAGCTTGCCTCCAGTGAAAAGATCATTGAAAATCTGTTACGCAGAAATAAATTATAAAGATTAGAAGATTGGAAGTCAAAACTTTTTTTGCTCGATCTGGCCTGGCCCGGCCCAGTCGAAAAACGAGTACTCCTTCAAGATGGCGACTATGTTTTGAAAAGCCCACCCGAAAGTCGCCCAAAGACCCGAATATATGTATCCCGGCTCATCATAGCAATCTGGGTTAGATGGGCCATGTTACGTGTGCCCAACTGATCCTAGGCCAGTGCACAAGACCCATCATAGCATGAGACTTTTCCTTGGGCGGCCCAATATCGCTGAGGAATAGTAAAATGAACACCTTCCGAAAGTCTACGATCTCAGCATCAAATTGAGGGATCTATTAAAAAAGAAAAGAAAAAATGCAAATTCAATTTGTGTGTGTGTGTGTGGAATTTTTATTTTTATTTTTTATTTTTTTTTAATTTACAATTAGCTCCATGTGTTATTATTAAATAAACTTAGAGGTTTCTGTCTGAGGTATGCCAAAAAAACAATTTATTCCATGCAATCAAATTCTGTCAAAACCCTTGATAGATTATGTTAATATGCCACGTCCACGCCAATAAAATAACGACACGTGTCACTTCTAATAAAAACTAAAAAAATTAAAACCTTAAAATTATTTAAATTTTTAATAAAAAAAAAAAAAGGGTGGCCCCTAAGCCACCCAAAGGTGGCTAGGGGTGGCTCGCAGCCAACCCCATCCAAATTTGGGGCAGGCTCGGAGGACACTCCTTGCTAGCCACCTTTTTTATTTTTTTTATTTTAAATCAGGGTATCCAGTTTTATCTTTTGGCATAGCAGTACTTTGGGCTAGCCCCATAGAAATAGGGTGTGCTGAGTGTAGAGGCCCAACCTAAGATCCACAGACTAATCTCCAGCCAAATGCAACACACCACTTCCCACGTTGGGCATTGAATCACAACCTTCATCTCCTTCTCATCTTCTAGATCATATCCATTTTTTAATTTCCTTTTGGGTCGGCCAAGAAAACTATCGTGTTATGGGAATGAATTAAGGCTGGCAATTTGTTACATAATAAGTGAATTCGAATCGAATTCAACATGAAATTAGCTTATTAAAATTGATTGATATTATCCATTTAATTCATTAAATGAGTCGAGTTAAATTTGAATAATTTGATCTATATAATCTTCTATTCATACTTCGACACGATCCGAGCTCGACACGTGATATCCAAGGTTTGCAATTTTCAACATGACCTTCGAACCTGATACAAAATTAGCAAGTTAGGGTTGAGGAATCTGACAAATTTAATTAAATGAGTCAGGTTAGAGTTAACTTATATAGTCTTATATCCATAACTCGAAACAATTCGAACTCAACACGCGAATACAAATTATCACTCATATTTAAAATATTTATTATTAAATTGCCGAAATAATACATAAATTCAAGCAATTTAAGAAACAAGTGATGAGGGATACGTACAGTTGTTTCAAACAGGTAGGTCTATATGAAGATACCTACATAAAACGCGAGCGATAGCCAAGTTTTATAAATAACCCTCCAATGGCAAGCAAAATTTCTAGTCTTTCATGGCTTCTCCCCCTCGGTCTAGCCTTCTCTCTTCTTGTTGGCCAGTCAACTTCTCATAATGACCAAAAGGCAAATTCCTTCCACTTTATTCACGGCCAAATGTCTCATACGATTTAACAGGTTTTATATTCTACCAATGATATTGTGCATGTAGGCTTAGAGAAATTATTATTATTCATTTTTTGTACATCACTTTAAATTAATCATTAGATTTGTAGGACCCACAATGACTTACATGTAAGTCCCGACCTACAGATCCAATTAATGATTGATTTAGAAAAGAGATGTACAAAAAATGTACATATAACATGTCTCGCAAACTAATATAGTTATATATTTGTGTATATGGGCAAGGCAATAAGCAGTTGGACGAGGTTCCATTCACACAAAAATGCTACAAGAAGTCTCATTTGCATGGTATAAAAGCATAACAACGGTATTATAGTATTGATTAAATGATTAAATTTATTTTTTTTAATTACATCCTGTCTCATTCAATCATAATTTGTTGGTATGTCAGGATGTAATTGGAGTCATGCCGGTCGCAATTTATTGTTTATATATACCCCCAATATTTTTAAAATTAACAAAAAAGTGGACATTCACGCCGTGGGTATAGTGACCGACAGCTAAGTAGTGGGTCCGCTTTTTTCTTTTTTAAGCTCATGTTGTTTTACCTTTTTTTATTTTTTATTTTTTTTTTAAAAAAAAAAAACAAACTTTTTTAATTAAAGGTAAATTTCCAAATTTGTATTTTATAAATTTTACAGGGTATAAAAGTCATTTTACATTTTAGTGGTTTGAGTTAATACAAAATTTATCGATAAAAGTGAGGTTAAAAATAGCTGAAAAATTAAATATCTATATTGCAATTTTTGATAATTCAATGTCAACATTACAACATCCATGGCACATCAAAGGTGCAAGACTGCAAGTAAAGTTTCCCCTTGAATTTACTAGCTTTACTTGATGCGTACATACATCTCTGGATATTCTGATTCATCAAACTTCATTATATTTTCTTAATACTTTGCTTTTATTTTGTGTAAACTTTTATCCTCCACTTTGTTTCTTAGTGATGGATCATATGATATTGAAAAAACTTTTGAATTGAATTTTGTTGATCGAAGATATAATTTTCTAAGATATATATATTACAAACATATATAGCCGCTTGTGAGGTATGGAATATTGAGATCAAATTGAATTCCCAGCTGTGATTCTGTGAATACTAGTAATCCCGTGTAATATATAAAAGATTAAATTATAAAATATATATAAAAAAATTATTATAACAAAAAATTAGGATGAAAAAAAAAATGTGCATAATGCGGGTAATATGCTATTTAAATTAAAAGTAGAATCTTTATTTGGTAAACTACAATACAGTGCAGAATTGAAGCAAATTAAAGGCATAAATTACAACCACTTTAAATCCCTTGCCTTCCACCACTGCTTTCATTCTAACCTTTCATGCATATTCCTTCAAAGCTTTTTCTTAGAATTATTTATGTAATACATGTACCATAGATTATAGAATGTCATGCATCATGCAACATACACAACAATAGGGCTCCTCACTTGGAAGGTATCATTATCCCACACTAAAGAAGTAGAGACAATGGATTTATTTATTGTTCCTTCAATAGTGAGTGCAAACGATAATTTTTGTCCAAAAGATGTGAATGATAGAACACAAGGGTTCACTTTGATTGTAAGTCCAAGTGGGGTGGTCACAATAGCTTTATACGTAGACGATGGTGATCCAACATTGGTGACGGTCCGGTTGAAAACTTGACTGATAGATTCCGAGGGTGACGTGGATAGAGCAAAAGAAGGATAATTTAGATCAAAGACGGTACCGTGAGTGGTTTCAGAACAGGTACTGTTGTCCCCAGTAACCATTTGTAATAACGTGGTATTATATTGATCTTCACTACACAAAAATTTTATGTAGTCAAGTTCATCCACATCATATATTAAACCAGGATATAGAGCTTTAAGAGGATTTATATTGCCTGCACCATACGCAAATTCAGCTTCAGAGTTCTTTTTTAGCACTCATGGGAACAGCTGCAAGTAATACACCAAATGGGAGTTAGCTGGCCATGGTTATGGTTATCAAGATGAGATTATACATTATATAGATATTACCAGTGGTCATAAGAGCCGACTTGATTGCAGCAGGTGACCATGTGGGTTGAAAAGATTTGATGTAGGCAGCTGCTGCTGTAGCATGTGGGCAAGACATTGATGTCCCGGAGATTATATTGTATGGCAACAATCTATTATCACCTTTAACTTCGGAAATTGGAGAAATTGGAGACCATGCAGCTAGAATGTGAACTCCGGGAGCAGCTAAATCCGGCTACAACATCACAAAAAAAGGGTTCAATGAGATAATTAGTAATACAAGAGCACAAATGTAAATAAGTTTAGTACTAGGTTACCTTGAGAATGTTAGGTGTAACTGGATTCGGACCCCTGGATGAGAAGGAGACTATGTAAGGAGCAAATGTATCATTAACCTCCTTACTCTTATGAATAGTCGCAGTTGCACCCCTGTAAATTGTGTGTTCGTTAGGATTAATGTTACATTTTGCGAACTTCTTTCAATTAATGTCTAAAATATTTTAGATTAATACCTTGTTGAATTTATGTATAAGTACACCTTGCTACCATCTTCCAAGTGAATGTAAGATGCGGGCAAGGGAAAAGATTTAGCAACATCTTGGCGTGCTCGGCCTTGCATCACAGTACCCACAACACCAGCTAAGAATTCCCCTTACCCTGTAGTTTGGACATCGCAAAGTACAATTTTACCCTTCACCAAATCTTGGTCTAGTGAATTTTTTTTGCAATACCTGCATTTTAACAATAATTAAGTCCCATTTTAATTATCACGTTGGAATGTGTCTACAATTGGTACTGCTATTCTAAAACACAAGAAATATTTCATCTGCCAGTTTCATAGATTTATGCAAACAAAAGCAAAAGTAATAATTATTGGATACATTTCATTTTGTAGTTACCTGGAATCGGACCTATTGAAACCTCTTCTAGTGTTTGGTACATCTCCACCATAGAATATTGAATACATTTCATTCTTGAGGTCAAAAGTATTAATTGAAATTCCCTACACATGGAGTAAAGAAATTCTCCAAATTAAAATTTAGGTATTAATAAATTGGAGTAAAATGAAGAAGATAGTAGCTCGCATTGCACTGATAATATAGATATTCAAAGCAGCTTATATAACACAAGGCCGGACTTTTTGGTTACCTCATAGATCTTCTTGTTACCTAATTGGACCTTAGTGGAGAACTTTCGGTCTATAGTGCTCGCAGCCACAAAGAGAGACCATGGAGAAAAGTTTTTGACGGATTTTGGAGCTGGACCTTCGTTACCCGCAGCCATTGATGTCAATATTCCCTTTCTCATAGCATGAAAGGCGCCAATGGCAATTGGATCATTAAAATAGTCCTGAGGAGTTTCGCCACCGACGGAAATAGATATTATGTCAACGCCATCAGCAATGACATCATCAAATGCTTTCATATTGTTAGCATCTTCACAGGACCCCTCATCGGCCGTCCAACATATTTTGTAGACGGCAATACGTGCTGATGGAACTCCTCCTCGTGCTGTTCCGAAGCCATAGTGCAGTAGGCTTGCCCCGCTAACTAGGTTCCCAGCTGCTGTTGATGCAGTATGTGTCCCATGGCCTTCTGTATCTCTAGGAGATTTCACATCATTTTCGCCAAAAGTCCACTGCAACGGTAATATTGTGGTCCAATGATTTTACTGCATAAGTGTAGCCACATTTGTTAATTTGTTGTGCTTTTTGACTCTATGTATGTCTTTGCATATGTGCGGTCGTGCAGATAGGCAAAACATAGGGTTGTAAAGATGTATATACTTGTTGCAAGTGAAATTGGTCGAGGCTTGGCAGGTGCCCTTCCATTTGGTAGGTGGTGGACCAAATCCTTCGTAACTAAAGCTATCTGACTCCGGCCAAATTCCACTGTCAAGCACTCCTATAATGATGTCGCTTTCAATAGGCCTTCGAGGAACTTGCTTCGGAAAGCCAAGGAAGGCCCATGACCTTGCTGTTTGAAGCTTTTTTTGTTCGCTAGGGAACACAGACACTACGCCATTCATTCCTACATATTCATTGTCACAACATTTTGTGATGGACATAGAAAACATGAGTTAATTCCAAGAATACCCTATACCCACGGGTGGTTAGGGGGAGGAGAGAATTTGGTTCACCGACCAGTCATTTTTTGAGCTTCTTGCTCGGTTAGCTTCGCTGCAAATCCACTGAAACTCCTCTTGTAGCTATAGAGCAGAGACTCTGATCCAATATTGCTGAATGCAAGCATATAAATTTCACAAATTAGAGGTCTAAGAACATTTCAATCCCCAACACATAACTTTGACAGGATTTATTATCTCCTTTAACGGAAATTCGTTCACACAAAAAGCTTGTTAAATTATCATTTATTCTAAAAGTTGATATGAATGGATGAATTTAATCCACTACAAGAAAAATGATCTTTAGCGACCAATTTTTTAACGACGACCCACAAGTCGTCGCTAATAGTCGCTCATCAGCAACGACATTTTAGGGTCGTCGCTAATGTCATAAAAAGTTTCAACATCAATGACGACAATTTTGTCGTCGCTAATATGTCGTCATTAATGTTGTGGCGGGAATTTTTTCCTTAGATAAAAACTATTAACGACAATATTTAACTTATTAGCGACGACTTAGTGGTCGCTAATAACAAACATTATTAGCAACCACAACAGTGGTCGCTAGTACTTGACTATTAGCGACGACTAGAATAGTGGTCGCTAATAGTCAAGTACTAGCGACTAATATTGTGGTCGCTAATAACGTTTGTTATTAGTGACAACATAGTCATCGCTAACACTTGACTATTAGCGACGACTAGAATAATCGTTGCTAAAATGATCCATAAATAATATACTTGACTCAAATTAACGATAACCGTTGCTAATGTTTGATCATGTATTTAACTTACATTCCCCCCCCCCCCCCAAGTTTAATCTAATATGCAATTTTGCCTCCAAAGTGAAAAAAAAAAAAAAAAAAAAAAAAAAAAAAAAAAAAAAAGTTGCAATGGACTCCAACTAAGTTTTATAATTTTTTGTTTTTTTTTTTTAAACCAAAAAAAATTGTTTTTTTGTTTTTGTTTTTTTTTTTTTAATTTAATAGGAAACTAGTCTTTCCGTTTGTTTTGTATTTTTTTAATTCTTTTAATAATTTTCAGTTTTTTTTTTTGTTTTGTTTTAAAAAAATAAAATCTTTTTGTTTTTAATTTTTAAATTTTTTTTTCGCTTTTATTTAATTTTTTTGATTTGTTTTTAAAAAAATAACTTTTTTAGTTTTTTTTTAAAAAAAAAAATTGTTTTTTTTTTTTTTTTTTTTTTTTTTTTTTTTTTTTTAAATTTTCAGTTATTTTTTTAATTTTAAAAAAAGGACTTAACTTGAAGGTGTTTTTTTAAACGTTTTACATTTGACATGTCACAGTCACTAGAATCGATCGGACATTCAGTCGAACCTTCACTATGTCAAGTCTGATCGATCGAACTCTATCACGATCTATCCGACTAATTAATGCACTATGATCGATTAGATAGTCTATCAATCTTTTATTGTTTTATCATAATCTATCGATCCTATCGATCTATCATGATGGATCGGATGATCTATCGATCATATTGATCTATCATGATCTATCGATCATATTAATTAATATATCATGATCAATCGGATGATCTACCATGATTAATTAGATGATCTATCGATCATATTGATCTATCATGATCGATCGGATAGATTATCCGATCGATCATGATAAATCATCTGATCGATCATTATAAATCAATAGGATCAATAAATCTTCCGATCAATCATGGTAAATCATGATCGATCATGATAGATCATTATTATTTAGTGAGGTGTTAAATTTGACACGTCATTAATAATTTAAAATTTAAAATTATTATTTTTTATACCAATTTAGTAACGTGGAAGAATTTTGCATGTTACTATTTTTGTAATGTGCAAGAATTTGCACGTTACTAATTTTGCACGTTACCAATTCAATAACGTGCGAACAATTTGCGTATTACTAAATTTAGTAACGTGCAAAATTAATCGTGATACAATCAAATGATTAATTGATCACAAACTTATATATTTTTCAGGAAAAAATACACATACCTCCTCAAATTGATCTATTGTCAATGTTCCATTTAAACTACAAAACAATGTTAATATTGGCCCCTCAATGACAAAAATATGCTTCATAAAATTAAAAAAAAAAATAAGAAATTATAATTATAACAAAATTAAAAAAGAAAAAAGAAAAAAAGAAGAAGAAGTTTGAAAAACCAAGGGGTTCATTGTAATTTTTTAAATTTTTGTAAACAATTAATTTTATTTTATTTGTTTTGGAATTTATAAGAATACTTTAGTCCTTTTTTTAAAAAAAAAATATTAATAAATATATATATATATATATATATATATATATATATATATATATATATATATAAAAGAAAAAAAAAAAAAAAAAAGAGGCCAAAGTTAGCCAACCGCCCAACCCATAAGGCCATAAGCAATTAATGCTAATTAATTGAATCTGGCGCTACTCCATTCACAAAAAGTATCGACTAGCTAGGCTTTTTACCCCCAAAAAAAAAAAAAATAAAAAAAAAATCAACTTCCACTAGTTGCACGCGGGACTCTTTCCCGCACAAACCAAAAGGTCCAAAACTAGGTTTTTATAGTTTAAGAAGCAAAATAAAAAAAAAAAACAAAAAACAAAGAAAACAAAGAAAGCAAAGAAAAGGGGCATTATCTCATCATCAAACTGTTTCTCTCTCTCAGGTCTCTCTCACTCTCTATCTCGTTTTGATCTGTACGTTTTACTCCCAAAAAAAATTGTGAACCTTTGAATTGGGATTTGGATCTTTTATTGTTTAGAGGTTAATTTTATGTTTATTTTATTTTAGTGCTAATAGTAAAAAAAAGTGATGCCTTTAAATTGGGATTTGGATCTTTTATTGTTGGACAATTTTAGACGAAAGTATGCTATGTTTTGAAAATAGTGACACCTAAAACCTATAGATTGATAGCAATATGTGACCTAAAACTTTTCCCTTTTCCACAAAATAGTTTATGAGCAATTTGGATTAATTGTAGTTTTATTTCATCCGGAGTTGTTATCGTTTTAGGCTTGCAATCAAGACTGATTTGATTTTTTTTTTTTTTTTTTAACTTTTTTTTTTTGAGACTAGGAAATTATTAAATTGCCTGCACCAACTCAATTATCACACAAAATCCACGTCTTTGTTGTCATGTACGTCTAAGAGTACTGCATATATGTCTGTGTTTTTAATTTTTAATTAAGCTTAATATGTTTTTGTTTTTTTATGATTACATTTTGCTAAGGATTACTAGATTATTTTTTAAATATGTACCCTGGCTCGATCTCCTTTTTACATTTAGCTTCTATTGGTCATTTAATTTATTGGATGTGTCAATCAGGTAGAACAATTAAGCTTAATTTATTGGATGTGTCATTTAATTTATTGGATATGTCAATCAGGTAGAACAATTAAGCTTAATATCTCTCTTAATTATCACAAGAAAACTACTCTGTTTTGATGTACTTCTAATTTAGATTCACATGCATATGTGTAGAATAAGAGTACGTCTATGTGTATTTTAGTTTTAATTAAGCCTAAATGTTTTTGTCTTTTCTTTCTTTCTTGAATTCAAGAAGAGAAATTATGTTACTATTGAACCATTTTTATTTTTTTTTCCAATGGTGAGTAAGATTTGGTGAGGCTTTTAGGAATGCTCGAAGTCATGCCTTTTTTTTAATTTATTTGTTTTAGAATTTTGATAAAAATATGTTAATCAATCGAAAAGTGTTTTAGAAAGCTAGAGTTATATATTTTTGTATTGTTTAATAAATGTGTATTATTTGCAATCATCATTCTTCTTTTTTTTTTTCTTTTCTTTTTTTTGTTCTTTTTTTTTTAATATAAGAATATATATTTACTTTGTGAGTAATCGCTCGATTTCAATTCCTTTAGTTTTTAATCGGGATGCACTTTTCTTTAGAAAGTTTTATAGTTTATCAATAGGCACTTAAGTGGTTCATAAATAATTGTTTTGATTATAGATTCTAGGCAATATAGATTTTTTTTTTAGGTGACTTCCCCTGTTTTGGTTTTTTTATTTTTATTTTTTTTTTATTTTTTATCATGAGCTGTTGTTTTCCATTTTTGGATATCTTTTTAGCCTTTGTATAATAAAAACATTGTATATATTCAAACTATAACATTCCCATTTCTCATGTAAGACAAACCTTCCTTCCTATGTAGAGAGGAGATTCAGAGGATCAAGGCCAATAATTCGGATATTAGCCACAAGGAAGCATTTATTACTGTTGCCAAAAATGTAAGTACACAATATTCATTGCACGATCACAAACACTGCATATTCTTGAGGCTGGAATTTCAACCAAAAAAAAAACCCTTGCTACCCCACAAATTTGAATAGAAGAAAGATGAAAATATGTGAAATAATGGATCCTAATCCATTATTTCCACCTGCCAACTCATATATGATACTACTGTCTGCATGGTTATGTTGTCAATGACCCAAATACCTATGCGATCCGAGGGTTTTTTCTAAGAATTTTACATCCAATGTCATGCTGTTTGAATATTAGATTTTTCTTTAGGATATCTTGATTGTCCCTTGATACACTCTTGTTGGTGGCTTGTTGCCTATCCATTATTCTGATTCGTATATGATCTTATTTGAATTGTTTCTTTAGAATAGTTTGCGAGTTTCAAAATTTTGCTTTCTGGTTTCTTATCAGTATATTGAATCTCTTCAAATTTGAATCTAATGTGCTAGACTGCGCTTACTTAATTATAGTTTTGAAGTTGCCTTGGACTGTTATTGAAGAAGAAAGATATTTGATAACTTCATATTGTCATATTGTTGATTTTGTGCAATTCATCTTTTTATCCTTTGCGTAATAAAAGCACTGTATATATTCATAGCTTTATTTAAAACTAATATTAATTTTACCTTTATTGACCCAGTCCCATTGTAGCTTGTTTTATAAACTGGTACGAAGACTTTAGTTAAATAGACATCGAGATGGATAAGACTTGGATGAAGGAAACTCGTAGATTTGGTGAGAAATATTCCAAAGGTGTTGAACAATTCATTAGAATGGCACGTGGTCACGTGGATGAGCTTAATAGGATCAAGTGTCCATGTCGCAAGTGTGAGAATCGTTATTATAAGCCTATAGACATGGTGGAAGATGATTTATTCATTAACGGAATTGATATGAACTACACCTAGTGGGTATTTCATGGGGAAGAAGACCTGTTTCGTATAAATGAGCATGTCAATCATAATGATGATAATGCAAGTTCGGAGGATATTGATGAGGTTGAATAAATGTTAAATGACATCGGTATGGGGACATTTCCAAGTGCTAATGCAGGTGAATCCTCGACTACACCAGGTCCAACAACCAATGATTACGAATCGAGAACTTTTGACCAAGTGTTGCAAGATGCTCGACGTGAACTTTATCCAAGCTGTAAGAAGTTTTCAAAGCTCTCTTTCACTGTAAATCTACTTCATATAAAGACACTTTGCAATATGAGTAACAAGGCGTTTGATATGGTGATTGACTTGATAAAGAGAGCTCTTCCAAATGGAGAGACATTACCAAGATCATATTATGAAGCAAACCGGTTGAGGCGAGACTTGGGTTTTAGTTATGAGAGGATACATGCATGTAAGAATGATTGCGTACTTTTTTGGAAGAATCACGCTGATAAAGAAGAATGTCCAACATGCAAAACTTCAAGATGGGCAACGGTCAAAGGTAAAGGTAAGAAAATTCCACATAAGGTCTTACGGTATTTCCCAATTAAACCAAGATTGCAACGATTGTTTATGTCGAAAGATATTGCCAAAGATATGAGGTGGCACAAAGATGGGCGTCAAGATGATGGAAATCTAAGACATCCAGCTGATTCAATATTGTGGAAAGAGTTTGATAAAGAACATGTTCAGTTTGCTCAGGATTCCCGCAACTTGCGACTTGGTTTAGCAAGTGATGGTTTCAATCCATTTGGTAATATGAGTACATCTTATAGCATATGGCTAGTAGTACTTGTGCCGTATAATTTACCTCCGTGGAGGTGTATGAAAGATCTGTATATGATAATGTCCTTACTTATCCTTGGGCCTAAGGCACCTGGAAATGATATTGATGTGTATTTGCAACCGTTAGTGGATGATTTGCAAGAATTATGGACTGAAGGCGTTCCTACGTATGATGTGTCGACGCATGAGAATTTTAAAGGTTATATTGTGAATGGGGTTAGGTTTCACATAAAAGACTATGAACGGACTCTACATACCCAAAATAGTGGTATAATTGTTCCAGGTGAGCATCGCATGAAGACTATTGACTTCTATGGTGAGTTGAAGAACATTCTAGTGTTACGTTATGGTCGAAATCGTGTGTATTTATTTGAGTACGATTGGTGGGACATTGAGCATAGAACAAGAATACAAATAGATGAGCATTTTACGAGTGTGAATACATCGCGTACATGGTATGCATCTGACCCATTTGTCCTAGCATGCCAAGCTTCACAAGCATTTTACTTAAAAGATGCCAAATTGGGTAGTAGTTGGCAAGTAGTACAAAAGGTGACCCATAGAAATATATATGATGTTCCAACTGTACTAGAGGGAGAGATTGAAGAAGAAGACGAAGGCTTTGGTGATGAGGACGAAGAAGATGAATGTGTTGGGGATCATGCACTAGTGCAACAAGGAAACGATGAAGACTTAACTCCGTTACATAGAGATGATGTAGAACCAATAGTTATTGATAGAAGCATGTTAATCAACGATGAGGCCAATAATGAGAATGAAACGACCTATGATGATGATGAAGAGTTATCTAACAATGATGATGAAGAAGAGTTATCGAACTGACATTCGATCGAGCGAGTTTCTGCAGAAAGCAGCAGCCCGAAACCAGGTAAGTATTTCTGTTCCAGTACTGTTTCTAGTTTTTTGTTTCTGTTTTACATTATTTTACTGTTTGTTTTATTTCTTTTATTTTATTTTAGTTTTGTTAAAGATTTGTGTATGTTTGGTGCATGCTTGGTAGAAGATCATTGAATCTAGACTTGACATCTTTAGATCCCGAGATTGAAAGAACTCTTAGGCGAAGGCTTAGAAATTCTGTTGAGATGGGAGATAACATGCATGGGGGTGAGAATGAGCGGAATAGGGGAGAAAATGTTGATCATACTAGGTCACTTAGAGATTTGTTTGCACCTGTTGCGACTAACTCTCCTTCGTGTATAGTGTTACCCCCAACCAATGCCACATACTTTGACCTCAAGCCTCATGTCATCCAACTCCTACCTGCATTCCATGGCTTGGACCTCGAAAATCCTTATAGCCATGTGAAGAAATTCAAAGACATTTGTGCCACATTCAAATTTCAAAATTTTTTTGAAGAGTCTGTGCACCTTAGGCTATTTCCTTTCTCACTCCATGATAGAGCTAAGGCATGGTTGGATTCAAACATGTCTGGATCAATCACATCTTGGGAAAACTTTCTAAACAAGTTTTACAATAAATTTTTCCACATGTCCAAAGTCAATGAGTGTAGGAAGGAAATAAGTTCATTTACTCAATAGGAGGATGAGAAATTTTCCGAGAGTTCAGAGAGATTTCAAGATATGTTGATTCAGTGTCCTCCACATGGATATGAGAAGTGGAGACTCATGCAATTTTTCTACCAAGGATTGAAAAATTCCTTATAAAACCAGTTCACCATATTTTTAAGGTTGGTATAAATTCTCTCTCTTTTTTTTTCTTTTTTTTTTTTGTCACACGTTAGTTTTTCAAAGAAACATTAAGAAAAATTGAAAAGAAGCTTCTCATTTTGCAGTTTTTTTTTTTTTTTTTTTGGGTTCCCTTGGAATCATTTCATTGAGAACTGTAATGGCCCGACTATATTAAGTCGTTATATAAATTGAATACTCGAATATTTTATGCGGTGCTACTATAACCTTTTTTTTTTTTTCTTTTTTTTTTTTTTTCTTTTTGAAGGGGGTGCTACTATAGACTTGTGTAGTCTTATAAAAAAACAAAAAACAAAAGCATAAGAAAAAAAAATCAAAGAAAGAGCTCCTACACGAAAAATCACTAAATAATTCCATATTTTTTTTATCCTTTTCTCCTAGCTAGAAAAGGTTCTTACGTAAAGTTGTCAAAAAGATAATAATAATAATAATAATAATAATAAATCAAAGAAAAAAAGTTCTTACAGGAAAAAACACTAACATTTCCACATTTTTAGCCTTTTCTATTTTTTTATGGTTGAGTTTGTACTTAATGTTCCGTTTGTTTCGGCGTAAAATGATTTCGGTATTTTACGATGTTTGGTAAGAGTGAAAATAATAGTCAACGAAAATCATTTTCGGTTTAACCGTAAAACCTTCTTTAAATTCTTCGTCCTTGTATGCACGTTTGATATCAGATTGCTGGAATCCGACAATGGTCAATCGTCAGAATCCAGCGGCACCGAAATCTGGCCACCGGAAAACTGTCAGCGCCGGAATCCGGCGACATCTGGCCACCGCCGCCGGCGTACCAGATTTCGGCCGAATCTGGCTGGAATCTGACCATGGTCAAAAGCCGGCCGGATCTGGCCAAACTGGCCAGAATCCGACTGGATCTAATCAGATCGATCCGGCTGGATTTGGCCAAAATGGCCGGGATCCAGCCAAACGTGCTCGCCGAAATCCGACAATGGCGATTAGACATTGCCGGATTTCGGCGACAGTTGCATTTTCTCCTTTTGTAATTTTTTCGTGCAAACCAAACGCCGGAAAATATTTTTGAAAAAAAATATATTTTTTTAAAATGATTTCGTCAAAAATATTTTACGACGAAAATCATTTTACGTTGAAACAAACGAAGCATAAGTTTTTAAGTTCCTTTTCCCATATAAATCAAATTTTGGATCAAGTAAAGTCAAGGTTGGAAAATTGGTTTTAAAAGCTGATTTCCAAATGCGCTTTAATAATGACACAAACTCCTATTACTAAGACAGCTTCTCTTATCTGATCAATTAAATTCCAATAATCAGGATACCACTTGTTTGGAAATATTCTTAATAGCTAGTAAATGGCTCAACAATCCAAATTCCCCCATTTACTATTTACAGCCCAAATGAAAACCAACTACTTGGTCCATTAACCAAGCCCATCAATTCACCGAGCGGGCCGGACCAAGTGATCCACCTCATGGCAAAGTCAAGCCCACCCGAAAATAATATGCAAAGAACCCCTAAAGAGGTCAAGATTCCAAGA